>NW_017728912.1:649221-672204 GCF_001723895.1 Crocodylus porosus | reverse complement strand
TTTGACCCCAGTATTATTTCCTGCCATGGCAGGGGGTCGGACTAGATCTGCTCAGGTCCCTTCCGACCCTAGAAACTATGAAACTATAAATTGTGGTACTGAATGAAAAAGTTCATTGCTTTAATATATGGACCTTGTCTTCTAGACAATGTCAAATAGAACCATTTCTAGTATGTCAAATGCCTTCCTACAAATTATTTGTGAAAAGGGAAGTAATGACCGTCATCATTACCATGGACTTAGACACATGTTAGGCAAACATTCAGAAAAGCAAAATGGGTTCTTTACACCTTGCATGTGATGGAGTCATGTCAGAATTAGACTTTTTGTTGAGGTAGCTTGGATTTAGCTATGGAAGGGTATGGAATAATACCAGTATATATTTAGCATAGAGTCTCCAGAACCTTTCTAAACTATTTTTTCTATAAAATATGGGTCATAATAAATACATTACTTACAAGTTATTTGGTTGCCATTTTCAACAAATGGCAAGAGAACCTTGCAATGAGAAATGTCCATTGCAAATATTTTAATAATACAAGTTTACATTATGTAGGTCCAATCCAAATAATATTCTAAGAATACAAGAGTAAACAATGATGCTTTGAGCTAACGTCCTCTGTCCCTTATACTGATACACTACTTTATTTACACTTTCTGGCTATTACTTTATCTGTGGGGTGGCATTATACACTGTACAGATTCTTCAAAACTGCTGTGAATAATCTATATCTTGTTAGTGCTCATAGTATATGTATTGAAGTTATATTTGAACTGATATTTATGATGCAAGCCAAGTTCTCTTCAAAACCCTTGAGTAAGAAAGGTTTTTGCTATCAGACATAATTAGTTTTTAATTGTCATTGACAAGTTACTGTGAAAGTGGCTTGTCAGACCTTTCTGTTTGTTCCTCCTTTTTGCTTCATTTTCTTTCATTGTCATGTTTAGAATCCCCAGAATTTTCTTTTGAATATGTCAGTTTTGATTTTGTAGATGAAATAATTGCTTTAAACTCTGGGGTCACAAAACTGTGTTAGTAATAAAAGTGTAGTGGGCAAATTCTAAAAATTTATCTGAAAGCTCTGCTTAACTTCCTATTTTCCCAGTGGGGTTTCACACTTGCTTACTTTTATTAACTAAACAAAAACATTTGGGTTACCCCTCTACCAGAATTAAAAAATAATGTGAAAGCATCTTGTATGCCCTCTTTCTTCAGAACATTGTCCCTGGATATTGACAACTTATCCAGCTATTGATCAGTTTTCCCTTATTGGATAAGGTGAGGAAGGATGTTACGGCAAGATACAGCTGTCTTGGTTCAGCTGTCATTTTCCTCTGTGCATCTGATGATAAATGTGTTGTAAAGAAATCACAACTATCTTTAGCTGTCTATCTCCTCTTATCAGTGAACTGTGATTGGATATCCATCTTGAAGCAACTGGATCTGTCAGCTGTTTTGAATGCTGATGATTATGACTTGGTGCCACAAATCTCCTGTTGTATTCAGGACTTGATAGGATTTGTTTTGAGTTGCTCCATCCATTTCTGTTGGGGAAAATACAGAAGATTGTTTTAAAAAAACTGTTCACAGCCCTGAGAGAGATCTCATACATGATGTCATAAGCTTCCATCATTCTGTCACTCATATTCAAGTGCAAGGGAGCACAAAGAAATTACTGGACAATATCGATTGGCATGATAGACAGACATCATCAAATCTGTTGTCAAATGTTTGTATGTGGCACTGTGTAAAAGAGAGTTTTAAGGAGTGGAATATAAATAACTGGAAATAATGTCAACATTGATATTGACTTTTGCCTGCAAGTACACTCTAGGAATTTATAATCTGAAGTTGCATTTGACTAAGCAAATAGCTAACTAGAAGTTGTAGCCAGGATTATTGTTATTCATGCTTATTCAGAAGGGAACAGTCTTGTTTTCTTTTTTTCAAGATGCAAAACTATCATTCATAATTTTATCACTTTTAAAGTAGACTATTGAAACATGAGATCATAGGAAAGTAGGTCTAGAAGGGACCTCATTGATCATCTACTCCTACCCCTGCACCATCCCTAACTAAACCATCCCAGCCAGGTGTCTAACCTGCTCTTGAAAACTTCCAAGAATAGAGATTCCACAACTTCTCTAACTATCTGTTCCAATACTTGACCACCTTCATAGTCAGAAAGTTCCTCCTAATTTCAAACCTAAATTTCCTCTGCTGAAGCTTGAGTCCATTGTTGCTAGTCTTGTCCCCTGTAGGCACAGAGAAAAGCCCATCTCCTTCCTCTTTATAATGGCCCTTTAGGTGTTTGAAAAGCATTATCAAATACCTGCTCAGTTTTCCCTTCTCTAGACCAAATAACCCTAGTTCTTTCGGCCTTTCTTCATAAGTCTTGCCTTCTAGGACCCTAATTATTTCTGTTCTGTTCTACAGTGGACTATTTCTAAATTGTCTATATCCTTCTTGAAGTATGAGGCCCAAAACTCACACACTACTCCAACTGAGGCCTCACCAGTGCTGAACACAGAAAAATAATTGCTATCATAGAATCATAAAAATTTAGGATTGGAGGTCATCTAGTCCAATCCCCTGCTCAAACCAGGACCATCCCTAACTACATCATCCCAACCAAAGCTTTTTCCAGCTGGGCTTTGAAAACCTCCAAGGATAGAGCTTCCAATAAATCTGTGGGTAACCTGTTTCTCTATCTTACTACCCTCCTAGTGAGAAAATTCTTCCTAATATCTAACCTAAACTTCCCTTGCTGCAACTTGAGACCATTGCTGCTTACTCTGTCATCTGCCACCACTGAGAACAGTCTAGCTCCCTCCTCTCTTGAACCACCCTTCAGATAGTTGAAGGCTGCTATTAAATCCCTTCAGTCTTTTCCTCTCTAGACTAAATAATCCCAGTTCCCTCAGTCTTTCCTCATAAGTCATGTCCCACAGCCCCCTGACCACTTTTGTTGCCATCCACTGGACTCTTGTCAATTTGTCCACATCCTTTCTGTAGTCAGGTGCCCAAAAACTGAACACAGTACTCCAGATGTGGCCTTACCAGCCCAGAATAGAGAGGAATAATCACTTCCCTTGATCTACTGGCAATACACCTACAATTGTAGTCCAGAATTCCATTAGCCTTTTTGGCAACGAGGGTACTTTGCTGCTCATATTCAGCTTATTGTCAACTGTAACCCCCAGGTCCTTTTCTGCAGAGCTGCTGCCCAGCCAGTCAGCCCCCAGCCTGTACCAGTGCATGGGATTGTTCTGTCCTCAGTGTAGGACTTTGCACTTGTGCTTGTTGAACCTCATGACTAAGTCACTCTGAATCCTTGCCCTACCCTTCAATGTATCTACTACTCAAGTTATACCACATCCACTAGTCTCCTTGCATCCACAAAGCTAGTCATCTTGTCATAGAAGGCAATCAGGTTGGTCAGGCATGACTTGCCCCTTGTGAATCCATGCTGACCATTCTTAATCACCCTTTTTTTCTTGATTGTAAGTGACACTGCTGGTGATACACCCCAGAATGCTATTGGCTGTTTTTGCAACAAGCACACTGTTGGCTTATATTCAGCTCATGATCTACTGTAAACCGGAAGTCCTTTTGTTTTACATAGACTATTTTAAATGTAATTATACCTTTGATCTATTAAAAACTACTGGAGAAATGTCCTGCGTAGTCAATGGAGTGCCCTACTAGTGATATATAAGTCCTTGTGACCAGCTAGCTTTTGGCTAGAATTTAAGTTGTGTTCTTTGTTTTTATTTTTAAAGATGTAAATAGCTCAAAACCTCCTAGCTTTAGAGACTGCCTTTTTATTTAAACTAGTTTTAAACTACCAGTATCTTGAAAACTGGTGTTACTCTAGGTTAGGCAGTACAAAGACCAGGACTTGCTCAGAAGCATACAGACATAACTAGCCTCAATCCCCTACTCCTAATTAGGCAGAGTATCTTGCATATGTCAAGACTGTACAGAGTTATATGCTCTTCTGCAGCATCCCTCACTGGTTTAGAACAGAAATACTATCCAGAACATGCGTGTGTATGGAAGGGAGACAAAAAAAAAAAGAACTTTTTCTACAAAAGTTTTTAATTGAAACTGCCATATTTATGTGACATGTTTATATTTTGACAAATCATCATTTTGATGAAAAATATTTTTTCTGAAATTTCCCCTGAAGCAATATATATTAACCCATACTCTGCCCCACACTTTGATGCTTAGACTATACCCAAACTAAGTGGTTTATTACCCCTAGTGCCATCCTATTAAAATTTTATTCAGCAAAGATGCTTGAGCTGAAGCTCCCTCTTTAGAATGGATGGGCAGCTGCAGGCAGGACTTTTTTTCAGAGAGGCTCTACCTCTTGGAATTCAGTCTGGACCTAAAATATGTAATTCACTATCTGCCTTAGTCAAAATATTACTTTTTCAGTTGACCCTCAGGGTATCTTTTTACTGTTTTTTTTTTAAAGATGCTATTATACAGGTATAAAGTCTTAGGTAAAATGGGGTGTTTGTTTATCTAATGTCTGATTATGGCTTTGATATTGCAAAAGATTTCAGTTTACCAAGGAACATTACTACTTTGTGCAATGTCATATATGATATTAGGTGATGGCAGGGTGCCCAAAACATGGATGAGTGCATCTTTCGTACTTGAAATATCAGAATGAAATTATTTGGCTTCTGAGCACAATCTCTGTCCTCTCTCCCCTCCCCTCCCTCAGTGCACACACACTGGCTTGCTATCATGGTATTTGTTCATACAATAAATATTGTTGGTTTTTTCTCCCCCAGAAAAGAAAGTTGATAAAATGAAAAGCATTTTAAATATGTATTTTAAAAGTAAACTAAAATGAGATGCCAGAGAAGGATAACATAATGTGTTGTACTGACTCAGTTCCATTTTAAAATGCCACCAGTGTTTTGGCATTTAGCCATTTGTTATAGAAAACAGATCCCCAGTCTCAGAGTCCTAATGATGTACAAGAGATTAGAGGGGAAAATTATAATTATTTTTTTGTAAAGTCCAGAGGCAAAACATACTCGAGTTAGAAAAAAAATGTCCAATTTCAAGTGCTGGCATTCTTTAGAGTGATGATGGGGACACATATACAGAAGAAAAATTTAATGAGCTCCTGTTTTCTAATCAAAGCATAAAATCTAATGGCACAATGACAGGCTACCCATTTCCATGTCACTTATGAAATGCAAAAGTAGCACATTGCATAGTTAAATAGGAAATATTACAAAGGTTATGGATAATAGAAGGGTTTTTTTCCATAAACAAGTCAGATTTATGTATTTTAACTTAACATATTTTATACAGACCACTTTATCTTAAATACCAGACATTTCCAGTTTTATTATAGCATAATATTAGTCAACAGTGAAAGAAGAGTGCAACTATTTAATAAATACAATTATTTTATTTTTAAATGTAGCTTATATTATGTCTTGCTTAGTATGGGATAAATAATTAATTTAATGTGTGAAATTCTCTAGAGATACGTTGATAAAGCGGATTAGTGAAAACAAGTGATTCATTGGAAAAAAAATCAAGAAACCACTCAAAGTATTTTTTTTCTTCTCAGAAATAAATCAATGTTGGCAGTATTGCGTCATTGTATGAAAACACAAAATAATACTCTTAATGAGAATTTTCCTTTTTGTGTGTGTGTATTCTGCACTTACCAAGAACTATAAAAAATATGCCAACAAAGTTTACAAGAAAGAGAATACTCAAGGAAGTAAAAGAGAAGGGTAAAAGAAGCAAAGAGCAGAAGAAGAAAATTACATTGTATCACACGAAACAATGACATCTCAGGTATGATTGCTGTGTGTTCTCTAATATTATTACATTATTTTACAAAAAATTGTTAAAGATTCCTTTTTTAAATTTATTTTATTTTACTCACCAATTTTACCTTTTTTTCTGTTTCAGACACTACCTGGAGCACCCACTGGTCTGGTTTATTTTTTCCCTTTTTGTTTAGCTTTTAAAAAATATTATTATTCCCATAATTTTCTTTTTCCCATCCTGCCCTTCTCTTTCTTCTTTTTTTCCTTCCTGATTCCAATCCTTGTAAGCCTTTCTGGAGGAATCTTTCTTAAGTCTTTTCTTCAGATCTCTGGATCTCTACCACAGATATTGCATATCTGTAGTTGAAACTTTTCCTGAAGTGGAATCTAGAATAATTCTGTCCTTTTAGGATCTTTGGGTACCTGTAGACATGTGGGGAAGCTGCTTCAACATGCTGTAATTACAGCATGTCAGAGCAGACTTAATTAATCGAATTTGTTGGAGCATGCTAATTAGCATGCTCCAGGCAGCATCCATATCTCGTTTATCAGCATCCTGACACTTCAGGCACATTTAACTAAAGCTGGTTCAATGGGGCACTGGTACATGAGACACTGTGGATGCTTTAATAAGAGTGGCTCTTGAAGCCACTCTAATTAAAGCACCACCCCACACCACCCCTAGAGCATGTGCAAATATGCCCTTGGTGTTTTTCCTTCCACCTCCCCTCCCCTCCCCTTCCGCCCCAGATATAACAGTAGCAAAAGGTAGTCCACGTTTACCTTTAAATGCAAGGTTAACAACACATCTATGAAATTGTTCTATTTCATAGGGAACAAAGTTAAAGTTAAAATTTAGTATGGTATAATTTTTTTTCAATGTTTGTTATTAAAAAGGATAACCCTTTAGGGATAGCGAGTTAAATGATTTCAGGAAGAAAGCAACAGACCAGATGCCTATGAAGTTTTCCACTGGTACAAAATGTTGCTAAATCTAAATATGGAGATGGAAATTAGCAGTGGAAATATGTTGGGAGCTGAGTTCACAGAGCTAGAGTAAAATAATGGGAAGTAATAAGTTTGCATCTCTTGTCAGTCTGTTTTGAAAAGACATCAGAGGTGATTCTGTCTTTGGCTGCTGCATGGGTAACATAAAGATGAGTAACATAAAGTTACCTGCATCTTCCCATAGCCCCTCAACTGCTGTTATGCAGTTTAGGATTTGTGACTTAATTTTTGTATTTTAAAATGAACCTTTATTTTCTGTCTTTTTAGAATTTGTTCCCTTAAACTCTCCACTCCTTACCTCAATCCCCAGCTTCTTATGCCTATTCCCTAAATGGTCCTCAGCTGAGGGTTGCCTGTGCAAGCTCTTTACACCTGGCTTAGTTTCATCCTGAATAAATAAATGTTTCAGAATGACATGTGGCATTTCAATTTAACTTCAGAAAATAACCTACAAACTGCCCCCCCGAACACAACTGACTCCATTCTACTTACATGTAATCATTTTGCTTTACTCACTTTGCAAAACAGTCTTCACTCAAACTGAATATTTCTCTGACCATCATCTTTTGTTTTAAAAGTAGATTTCCCTTGTGCTTGCATACAGATGTCTACATTAAAGTATTGAACACAAGGGCAAATAGGAATAGACTTAAAATTGCATATCCAGTATGGCTCACTGTCAAGACTAGAAAGAAATGAGTTGCTTCTATTTGCATCTCTACTTACCTAGCCAATGTTACTGTGGAGACCAAGATATATTTTAAAGGCATCTATAAGTCTGCCTATTTGCATCCATGTATTGAGCAGTTTATCAAAATGTAGCATATTAAAAATAATGGCATGAATCAAATCAATGTGCCATTAAATATGCTTTGTGTGAGGAATGTATCTTATACCAGCACCCTTGATAATGATGATTAAAAGATTAGGAAGAAAAGTGTTCCAAGAAATCAGATATTACCTAATATGTCAAGATGAACAAAGTTTTCGGTTAAACTGACACCACGATGTAGCTCCCATTGTAGTGTCACTTCTGATTGCTATGTAATTTAAATTTTGACATTTGGTCTTCAATAGGACATATGTACACCTAATTCACTTAGGTGCTTTTTAAATATTCTTCATTGGTTAATAGTGATTAAAAACTGTTTTGGCTTGTAGCGGTTACATAGCTTATATAACATGAGTTTGATTGTCTCAAACAGGTCACTATATCACATACATTGGATAGCGCTGCTTATCCTCTTTTGTGGCCTCATCCAAAAAAAAAAAAGATTGAATTAGTGAGTTCCCTCTATGGCTCAAAAAAGGAAATGTCTTAGGCATTGAATTAAGTACTGCTGTCCTCTGTATCATGCCTGCTATGTGAAGAAAAAGAGTCTCTCAGGCCATCAGTCTGGCAGCTTTCAAGAGCAGAAAACACAGGCACATGTTAAAAAGTAAAAAATAAAGTTTCAAATCAGTTATTTATGTCACTAAAAAAATGAAGTTTTCAGCTAAAAATTCCACCCTTAATTTTAGCACCTAGTCTTCCACATCTGTGGCAGCCAGATACAATATACTGTAAAGGCTAATATTTTTTTAAAGGCATCTAGAGTCTGTCAGCTAACATCTGACAAGAATGACATATACATAACGCACAAGCCAAGAGAATATATATTTGCCCAGTACAATGCAACCCTGATACATTTTTAAAAAATATCTATGCTTTTTTTCCCCCATGTACAAACTATGTGAGGCACTGGGAAATTAAGATTTTAATAAAATTGATAATATTAGGCCTACTGCTATTGATGGTCTTCTTACTTGGAAGGTGTATAAATTTTCTGGAGCAGCAATAAGCAGTATAGGATAAGATACTGTAAATCACTATTAAATCAGGATGAGAAATAGCTTAATGGTAGATTCAGAAATGCCAATTTTAATTAGAAACTTTATTTAAAATATATTTCCAGACCTGTGTTTTCCTTCTAACATGCACAACTTTAGATTGATTTACTCAGCAAAACTGAGTAAATGATTGAAAAGCAATAAGCATATAAAATATTTATAAGTATGCATACCATGTATATGTTAAATTGGGCATAGTATTTCACCAATCAAATATAGTTCTTATTTACTTAATTCTATCAACACAGATACCTGAGAGACCAGAACATTGAATTAGGATTTCCCCCACTTTCCACAATTCAGAATACTGCGGTTAAGCATTAACATTATTAAGTCATTGTGGTGGACTTAATACACTTGACACAAGAAGGTGAGAATCTGACCTGAGGATAGACACTAAACTTCCACTATTACAGAAGAATTACTGGTAATTTGGATCTAGAACTGGCAGTTGGAGGGGAGGTATATTCTTATTTGACTGTAGAATCATAGGCCAAGTAAAGATATTCAGTTTCTTGCAGGAAATTTGCCATTGTTCTGTGGAAGGTGTGCAGGTGTTCAAGTTTTTTTTCTCCTGGAGCAAAAATGGCCACTCTTGGAATAAAAAAACTCACCTGCAACAAGGGAGAAACCACTTCCAAGAAAGTTTCTCCTGGAAGGACTGAATATCTTCACACTTTTCCCCCAGCTTAACTTATCTTGGGCAACAGGATGAGTGGAGCTGGGATAAAAATTCCTGTACCTTCCAGAGATCAGAGTCCCTGGGTCTGGAGAAGGCACAGGGGGCAACCGCTCTCACCCCCTGTAGCTGGGAAGAGGATCAGAGAAGCAGCCACTGGTTGCTCCCCATCTGCTTCTCTGGATTTCCTAGTGTCTAAAGCAGGTAGGGGCTTGGCTGCACCGCTCCCTCTCCTCAGATGTAGGGTACTTGGAACTGAGTGCCAGGTGCAGTTCAGGCCTGCTTCTCACAAGAGAGTGCTAATGTGGGAAGCAGGAAGGGACTTTATTCTGCTTCTCCAGTCCCCATGCAAATGGGAGGACTGGAGTAGTCCATGCTGTCCCAACACTGCAATCATGCCAGTCTTGGGAATGCAGACAGAGCAGGGCAGATGTGATGGTTGCAGTCTGAATGTCTGTACTTCTCCCTCTCTTAGAATCTTTTCTAGAACGTTTACACTGCTAGAATTGAACTTTTGTACATAGCCATACTGTTATGCACCCATGGCACTAAAGGATCTCTAAAACATAATCAACCCAGAGTGGCCATGGAACATACCTCACACCATTCAACTTAACTAAAATCTAACTTTATTAACGCATTGAATGTATTAATAGTTTCTACAAAGAGAGTGATTAAAACACCTAGTTCAATGGCCTCACCCAATCCTAGATGTTACTCCACTTCACAGAAATGGTATCAATCAGTTCCTGAAAATAGGGGGTGGTTATCTGTGGGTAATGGCTGCTTTTAAATCCAGTTGTTGTTGAAAGATGACACAAATCCAACTCCCTTGCTTCCCCCTTTTATGTTTTTTCTTTAACTTTACTTTTCTGACTCTTCATTTGTGGGTACTGTTGATTGATTTCCCTGTGATCATCATACTGTTCATGTTTTTATCCTGTCAGCATATCCCTTTGTTCCAACATATGCACACATCTTAATTTTGATCTTTTACCAGTGTCTTAATTTGGGCATGCCCCGGACTCCTAATTTGGTCTGTCCATCAAAACTGGAAATTCCATGCAGTTGGGCACTGTCCAATAGGTTCCTCTGCTTGAATGGAAGAATGCTTTCCTGAAAAATCCCAGCAAATGGTTGTACAGCTTTATCTTGAAAACCTCCAGTGCACATAGTGACTCCCTGGAAAGTGTAGCTCTAATAAAAATGGAGAAAAGATTGAAAATCAGGACATCTGAGAAAAAGTAACTGTACTGAAGCAGAGAAGGCTAAGGAGTTCTGACAGCTGGAATTGACAGGAATGCTTGGATTTGGCTATATTAACACAGCATTCAATAAAATACAACAAAGTCAAACCCCAAGGAGGGGATGAATTTTGAGGGGAAGTCATCTGCTTACTGATATTTTAAGCAGAAGCTTAAAAAAAAGTCATATTTAAGGTGAAATAGAAAGTAAATCTTGTAGTGCTCTGAGTTTTATTTTAGCACTGTGCTCAACTGACCTAGAAATATGACAGAAAGTCAGAAAATACTGATGTATCATACCAATTTTGCCAATGCCTCACTGCATTGTCTTGATCAAAACATTTAGGCAAAAATCTTCCAATATGGATGCCAAAATGTAACTACCAAAATCCACCTTTAAGCTCTTAAAAAGCATTTGATTTTCAGAGATGTATTTTAATTTAGCTACCCTAGGCACCAAATTTGAAGACGTTCATCTTTTTTTACCTTAACTTCTGTTTGGTTTTGCTCATTAGGTAATATAACTATATCTACTAGAGTTTCCAGACTGTTTGGAAAACTGAAGTTTTTATATAGTACTGGATGGGAAGTGCTAAATATTCTTATTCTGACTACAATCAATCATTTTCTGGCCAGAATCTGATAAGAAAGAACATGTACGAAATAGGTGACTTGATCAGCAAATAAAGTACTTTAAACATTACTTTCAATAAATGACCATATATCTTTGATCTTTTGCATATGGGTTAAAGATATGGAAATTAATAGCTTATAGTTCTTTTGTATTTTAAATTAAAAGAAAAGAAAAGAAAGCCCAGCCTTTTTTAAAGAGAATTTTAATCTTCATTTGGCTTCAGCAAAGCAAACATAAATGTATAGTCCACAAGGAAAAATAGTTTGTTTGGTTTGCTTTGTCCTCCTAAAATTCAACCACCATGGTTGATGCAAATAGATGCACATAGTGTTTTATTAAAAAGGAAGCCTCCAGGGTTTATACCAAGCAGAAGTATAAAACAATTTTGACTGTTAAAGAACATATTTGCATTATACTTGGTATTGTTCTTTGTGATTTAATAGGAATGGTGATTATTTTTTCTCCCTGTTAGTATTAGTTTAGTAAAATTTTTGGTAAGAAAAGACAGCAAAAAACCAAATAAAAAAAGCTCAAGTATCTTGTGGAAGTTCTGTTTATTCCAAACAAACAAGAGTTCTATACAGTATTAGTCAGCAAAAATATGCACTTCTGTGAAAAAGACCAGGTTAGTTTAGTAAATTCAGAAACACTGTGACATTACTGTTAATGAAGAAACATGGAAAGTCAGTCATGGTTAAGATTTCTTTCTTTTCTTTTCTTCATTTTTTTACCTTTGCTAATATTTAATTCTTAACCAACCCAATGCAATAATTTGACTATTATGCTCATTTTTTAGGTTCCTTTCCTTGTAAACATGTAAAAGTAAGACAGACTAAATAATTCTTATTCCAGTCTTCCTTTTAATTGCTCTGGGCCCCATATGTAATGTCTTAGGTTGCAAACAGACATCATGTTTACCCTGGGATAAATCATTTTATCACAGAATAAAATGCAACTGTACAGATACCTATAGCCTTTATCCCAGAATAAATCCTAAGTGCTTTTCTGGAGAAAAGGAGGAACAGTTTATCCCATGATATAGAAAAGTATAACTGTACAGTTATCTTGGTACAACAGCATTGAATCAAAGGCAGAAAAATGGGACTGCATTCAGCTTCTCACTAAACCCTGATTAAAAAGGTGATGTGTGTACATAGCAATCCTTGGAAATTTTTGTTCCAGAATAAATGCAGGCACAACTTATCCACGGATAAATGCAATATCTATTCTTAGCCTTAGCCTTTGGCTTTAAAACTAAAGCTAATGCCAAATCCCCACAGCCCCTTAGTGATCTGGAAAGAAAATTTCGACACCTAAAATATGACTTAGATGGAAATCAGGTACTTTAGTCCAAAAAAGCTGATTAAAAGGCTGCAAAACCTATAAACCACCTCCATTCATTCAATACATACATTTTGGACTACTGTTTTCTATATGCCTAAACTTAGGTTACTGTATAGGTGCAGAAACAACAGTGTCTAAGCATATCTGTGAATAGCTCCCAATTAAACTAAGTGTGATCCAGATTCATACTGAGCAGCATTTAAACTCCAGTCAAATCCCAGAGGTCATAACCTATAGGGGATGGGCTCCAAGCACATGACACACAGCAACAGCATGGAGCCTAACACAGAGTTCAGTATCCTCAGGTACTTGCATACAAAAATGGATGTGGAGGTGCTGTTGTTAATATATGCTAAAGAGATCCTGAGTAGTGGGTCACACCCCTCACTACAGAAGAAGGCAAAAACCTGCACAGTCCATAGTAATTTGACCATGAGGCAAAAATCCTTCCTGACCTCAAATATAGTGATCAATCTGACCCTGAGTGGAAGGGCAAGACCATCCATCTAGGAACCTCCAGCTTTGCTCCTAGCAGGAGAATGAGCCTAATTGAAGCTCCCAGCCATATTTGTAGCCAATGGGAAGAACTAAAAACACCCTAACACATATAGCAGAAATGTGGGGGGAGGGAGAGCAACCTGCAAAGCCCAGAAGCATGGGAAATACCCAGGGTAGAAAAGAGGCATAGCTATGCTTAGATCATCCCTGACCAGTGGTTGTCCAACCTCTTCTTGAACACCTCCAGTGATGGAGAGACCACAGCTTCCCTAGGCAGTCTATTTCATTGCCTCCCTGTTCTAACAGTGAAGATGGGGTTTTTTTTCAGATATCCAGTCTACGCATACTTTGCTGCAACTTTAAGATATTGGTCTGGCTTAAGCCATCCTCCTCTCTGCAGCAAGAGAGAAAACATTCTTTTCCTTGTCTTTATGGCAGCCCTTTAAGTATTTGAAAACCGGTATCATGTCCTCTCTTAAGTACCTTTTCTACAAGCTGAACATGCCTAGGTCCTTCAGCCTCTCCTACAGCTTCTCATATGATTTGCCTTCCAAGCCTCCAATCATCTTTCCTGCCAGCCTTTGAACCCTCTCTATGAGACTTCTTCCCATACTTTTTAAAATGTGGAGCCCAGAACTGCATGCAGCACTTCACATGAGGCCTAACCAGTGCTGAGTTCCCTCTAATGCTTCTACTAATGCAGCCCAAACGTGCATTTGCCTTTTGTGTGGCTGCATTACACTGCAGACTCATTTTGAACCTATGATCTACCAAGACTCCCAAGTCCTGTTTCATAAAGCTGCCACCCAGCCATGTGTCCCCATTTGTGTTTTTGATTATTCCTCCCAAGGTGTAGCAACTTGCATTTATTTGCATTGCACTTCAACCTGTTATCCAACAGTTAATTACTGGGGGAGGAAGGCAAGGGAAGGGAAGAGAGAGGTTCTTTATTTGGGTCTGAATATGTCTAGCTACATCTTCCAGAAACTGAATCTTGTTATACATTTATCTTCTAGACTGAAGAGCCTATTATCAATTTTCTCTTCCCATGTCAGAAATTATTGGCTATAATTAGCTAAACAGCTTGAGCTCCTGTAGGTTTTTTCTGTAAAAGACATCCAATCTTTTAATAATTTTTAGCTTTTCTCTGAACTCTCTGGTTTATCAACATCTTAAATAGGGAGTGACAAGCACATACAGTACCCAGTAACAGTTGCACCAATACCACTTTCAGGGGTAATATTCTCCAGTTTATACATCCAAAGACTTCATTAGCCCTGATATGGGTAATATAGCTTCAATTCTTTCTTTTTCACTGTTTCACTTTATATTTAAAGGTATGTTTTTTGTTTGTGACTAGTTTTCTAAGTGATCCAGATTATTCTGGATTTATGACATTTTCTCTTCGGTGGGCATGTCTACATATTCATTAATGTGCAATAGTTACTGAGTATCTAGTTTAGTACTTGCTTAATGAAATACTAACTAAATGTGCAGTAACTACAGTTACTATGCAGTAGTGCCAGCACAACCACTTTTTTTAGTGACACTGTGCAGAAACCTAATGCTATTGCACAGTAGCATATTAGCACAGTTTTTGCCTGGCACACTACTGCACACTGTTAATAGGCTACTGTGAATTAAGCGTCTCAGCAAACATGCCTAGTATGTATCATTCTCCCACTCTCTGTCCACAGCAAAATTTCAGTAATAGATTCTTCCACATTATAAATAAAAGTTTGGCACCCACTTGAAATATACCTGTTCAATAATGGTTTTCCGTTCACAGTCATCTTTTGAGACTTAAAAGTTTGCCAGTTTTTAATTTATTTTACCTATGTTGATTTTTTTTTTATCATAATGGTCTCTTACTCAAAATGTTATGTGGATCTACGTTAAATGCCTGGCATAAGTTACATCAGCAGTTAGATACATCAAACTTCTAATCACATAAAGAGGGATCACATAAAAGATAACAAGATACTATTCTATTATCCCATATTGTTTGGCATTAATGTTATTACTGTCCTTTAATTTTTAACAGCTCTGTCCTGTACCAGCTGTTTGATCATTTTGCCTGGATTTGATATCAAGCTGATGATCCTATAATTACTTGGGTCAAGTATTAGCGCAACATTATTTCTCTCTAATCTGATAGAATTTATCTCATTCTTTCCTTTGTTCACCATGAACATTTATTGTTCAAAGAACGCATTGGCCAACAGTTAAAACTCTTGAATGCAAATTATCAATACCTAGTAGGGCTGTACGACGCTTCAGTTTGTGATTTGATTTGGAGAAGATTTGGCCCAATTCGGAGGCCAAATCTCTGGATCCGAATCAATTGCTAGAAGCTTAAAACTTTCCAAATTAATTTGGAAAAGATTTGGAAAAGATTCAGACATTCAGAGGGCAATCTTTATGGGGAAACAGAAACTTAGAAGAGGGAGGGCAAGCAGGGCAGGATGGACTGACCAGTGAGTGTGATTTCTCTCTGACTGCCCTTCCAATCAGAGTGTCTGGGGGAGGGATGTAGAAACAGCATAAAAGCCTCTGTCTGCAGGCTTGCTGTGCCTTTTGTGAGCTGGTTCTGAGTGAGCAACAGCATCAGAAAGGTACTGGACTGCGTGGCTTTCTTCCTAGTCAGTTGCCTGCTCCTTTTTGTTCTTAGAAAGGATTGGATAGGTATATGTTAGCTTAGCATAGCTTACCTTAGAATCTCTTTACTTAATATTTATCCAATTCATGTCTTTCAATTTATATTTGTTCTCTTTTTATTTATTTAGTTAGTTATTGCAATACTTTAAAAAAAGAGCTTGGTGTTTTCCCTGGCATCACTGTGCAGGGAAGCACACATTGCACACACATACTCACACACACATAAAAGAAAAATGACATATTCATAGAAGAGACTGTATAGTTATTACATTAGTTACTAATATTATTAGTTATAGTTAGTTTTAATAGTTTACAGTCTAGAAACAGCACAGAAGAACAAAAGAACTAGTCAGCCAGCTACACATTCAGATTCAGAACAGATCAAAGAAGGGCACAACACACCATATATATACATGTATACGTATGTGTATGTATATAGGTATGAATAATCAATAATCAATCAGACCACAGTCAACAAAGCACACAGCACTCACAAACAAAAGACATTGTCACTGACACCCAAAGAATACAACAGTAACACAAATGTGCCACATATATATCGATAGGTATTAATAATCAATAATTAATCAGACCAGTCAACAAATCACACAGCACTCACGAACAGAAGAACTTGCCACTCACAGCCTGCCACAAGTTTGGATTCACAACAAGACCAGATCAAAAAAGAACACAACATACACACACCTTTTCCAGCACAGGAAATATTAACATGCAGTGTGCTGCAAAGGCAGGTGTCAGATCTTCTAGAGCTAGAGGGAGTAGAGGGAAGCCTAGAGCTGCAAATTCCCCATCCCCAACATAGACACATCCTCTTCCCAAACAGCCATGAGGCTTCTGCTGGCAGTGGAGGCAAGAAAGTGGGTTCAGTACCTGAGGTTCCTGCACCTGCACCACCTCCCCTAAGAAATAGGCACCAGCAGCAGAATCACTGTCTCCTCCACCCCAATGTCATCTCCCAGCATGAGCCTCCCACTGTCAGAGGAGGAGCTGGAGCTCGAATCATGGGACCTGAGCAATTTTGGGAACCAAGGAGGAATCAGAGTTTGTGCTCCACACCCCTCAAAGTTCCCCTAGACCCAGGTCTCCTTCTCTGGAAAGCAGCACCTCAGAGGAAATTGAGGTTATGGAGGCTCAGGCAAGTGGCTCAGCTGAGGCAGCTCCTCCTGCTGTTGTGCCTCAGCCTGCTGAGGAGGGGGATAAGGCAGCATCCCCACCCTCAACCCACAAGTAGGTGAGTAGCATAGTGTGGGAGCATTTTGACCTGGCAGTTTATCCCAAGTTTGCTGTCTGCCAGCACTACCAAAGGCAGATAAGTGAGAGCAGAGAGGTGAAACACTTAACCACCACAGCAATGCTGCTGCATCTCAGGAGGCAGCACCCCCTTGCCCTTCTTCCTGCTCAGCCTGGCACCAGTGTGAGCATGCCCAAAGGGAAGTCCCTTACTTGTTCCAAACCCCTATCCCCCCAAATCAGAGGCAGGCTATCCTGGACTGGTGGGGGAATGCTGCAGACAGAAGGAGGTACATGCCCAGAGCATTAAGGAGATGCTTGCTCTGGATAACCAGCCCTTCTCCTTAGTTGAGCGGCCAGGGTTCAGGTGGTTCATGGCACTTGATAACATGGGGCCACAAGTGTCCACATGCACCACTTTTACCGTGATGGTGGTGCCCTCCCTGTATGAGGCGTGCAGGGAGTACTTGAGGGATGAGCTGCAGAAGGCCGAGCCGGAGGTATTCTTGCACTTCACCTCAGACATCTGGAGCAGCTGGGGTGGCAATCACACCTACCTCTCCCGCACAGGGCAGTGGTGTGATCAGTCAGGCCATTGGTGGGCTCTTCTCCAGCTGAGGTGCTGGATTAGTCCCACACAGCAAGGGAGATCATGGTGGTGATGAACCGCATGGTGCAGCGGTGGCTCGCTGGGCAGACCGAGCTCACCTATGGGTTCATGGTCACCAACAATGGGGCCAATATGGTCAAGGCTGTACATGATGCCAACTTTGTTGGCATCCTCTGTATGGCACATATCTCATAGTCCAGGATGCCTTCGAGGGGGACAGGGCTGCTAGTGATGGTACCACCACCACTACCACTATAAACCAGCTGATTTCAAAGTTCAGGAGGGTGGTGGGCTACTTCCACTCCAGCATCAAGTGGGGAAAGATGCTGTGGGAGAAACAGGCAGAGTTGAACATCCTGCGGTACAAAACCATGCAGAAGGTGGAGACTCAGTGGACTTTCACATACCTGATGCTCGAAAGGCTGGTGGAGCAACAGAAGGCCATTCATGAGATGGCCTTGATTGGGGGGACTGGGATCAGTGGCCCCCTGAACAGAGCTGATTGGGGTATCATCTCCCAAATCTCGGTGGTCTTCAAGCCCTTCCTCAAGGCAACCGATGCCCTCCTCAACCAAGTGATCCCTATAATGAAGGAACTTGAGAACCAAATAAAGAGCTTCCAGGGGATCAAAGTTCCTGGCGGGGGCAGGCTGCTATCACCAGATGGGCAGGCACTAGTGAGGTGGCTGAAGGAGGGCATCAGAAGATATCTGGATCCCTTGCAGTCCAGTACAGTCCCCATGTTGGTGGGCATGTGCAACCCAAGGTTGAAGGGGAGCATGTGCACTGGCAGCACTAAACCCCTCAATCACTGGATGCAAGTGCTGGTCAACAAAGTCAGGGAGGCTGAAGAGCAGAGGTGAGGGGATGTGGAAAAGGGGGATCCACTTTCCCATGCCAACACTCCCAGGATCAGCACTGTCACCACCGCCAGCACCAGCCAATCTCCTCCATGGCAGCCACTGCCAATGTGGGCCAAGGGCATGGCTTTAATGCTGGAGTCCAGATGCACCAGACCACAGCCTCGGGCAGGTAGCACCAAGGCTTCAGTGGCTACCTATCTCACTGAGGATATGGAGCCACTGGACTGTGACCCTTTGACCTACTGGGCAAGCCACAGACAGATGTCGCAGGATCTGGCCATGGTTGCCCGGCAACACCTTTCCTGTCCACCAACCAGTGTTCCAAGTGCGAAAGTGTTCAGTATTGCTGGGGATGTTTTGATACCCCACCGCACCTGCTAGGATCTTGGTTTGGTGGAGCAGCTGGTGTTCTTGAAGGTGACCTCCTGCTGCTGGGGTTCCCTAAACTCCACCTGCAGACAGACTGAGTGCCACCCTCCTCACTCCATCTACACCAATTTCCTTTTTTCACTTTAAAAACGATCAGTTAATGCCTCACTCTCAGCTGGAGGGGGCACTCACTGCATCAGCAGCTAACAGGGGATGAACATGTCCCAGCTGAGCTCGATTCCCTGCCAGGACAAGCACCCATTCCTCGAGTTTTGCCTGTTAGCAGCCAAAGGTGCAGGGTTCCAGAAACCCCCCGAGCCTATCTCCTTGACAGGTGGCAGGCTTTCTGGCTGCAGAAGGGCCTAGCAGCCAGGCCTGCAGTAGTTTCCCCTCCTCCCCTCTGCCCCAAAGCAGACACAGTTGAACAAACACCCATGTCATGCATTTTGCCTGCTTGTGGCCAGAGGTGGAGGGTCCCAGAACCCAGACCCCCCTGCACCTATCTCCTTGACAGCTGGCAGGTTTTGTACCTGCAGAAGGGCCTAGCAGGCCTGGAGTTTTGACCCCCGTGTGCTTTAACATACACACAGTGTCACGTATGTCATGAGTTTTGCATGTCAGCAGCTTGAGGTGCAGTTTCCCAGAAACCCCTGTGGTTATCTTCTTGATACTTGGCAGGGTTTGTAGCATTAGCAAGAGCTACCATCTTTGCAGTTTTCACCCCATTGTGGCTTAATACACATACGTGACATGAGTTTTGCTTTCAGGATTCCTAGAAACCCCTGCACCTATCACCTTGACACTTGGCAGGCTTTATGCCCTCAGCAGAGGCTACCGTCTCTGCAAGTTTCATCCAAATCAGCCAAAAAAACAACAAAGTTATAGATATGTCATTGATTCCCCATTATACTTTATGGCTGAATCTCTGAATCTCTTTGAATTGGCTCTGAATCTTCCAGACTTGATTCAGCCAAATCAAATCAGAAAAGTGATTTGAATCTCCAAATGGAAATGTTAGCATCTGAATCGGCTGAATCCAAATTCAAATGGAATAAGTTCCCTATTTGCACAGGCCTAATACCTAGTGTTTTGTTTGAAGTCTGTAACTTGAGTAGTTAAACTGCTTTGTCTCCTGAAATAATGGAAATGAAAAAAAAATGATAATCTTTCTTCCCTTTTTTCCCAAATATGGACAATATATGCTTACTAACCACTTCTGCTTTAGATGTTTAGGGATTTTTTTCTCAAAGAAATGGAGGTACTTAATGAATAGATTTCTGGCTGCTGGGAAGGGAGGCATTTTGGATTGATACAAGCTGACCTGGAAACACTTACAAAGTGAGTGGACCAAAACCTGATGGCATTCAATGTTCAGAAATGCATGGTACTCTACCTTGGGAGAAGAAAACCAGCATCGTACTTATAGGGTCAGCAGTACTACACTTGCTAGCACTGCAACCGAAACTTGGGAGCCTTGATTAACCAAAAGGTGAATGTGAGCCACCAATGCAATGTCATGGCTGGAAAAGCAAACCAATCTCTTGCATGCAACCACCAGTGTATCTCAAGCAAAACCAGGGATGCCATTCTCCCACTTTACTCAGCCTTAGTGAGGCCGCAGCTGGAGTACTGCATCCAGTTTTGGGGCCCCCACTTCAGGAGGGATGTGGATCAGCTCAGGAGAGTACAAAGGAGATCCATGCATATCATCAAAGGCCAGGAGAGCAAACTTTATGAGGAGAGGCTGAGGGACTCTTCAGTCTAGCAAGAGAAGGCTCATGTGGAGCCTTGGTGGCTGCCTATAAATATATTAGGGGGTGCATTAGGATCTGGAAGAACAGTTGTTCACCAGGGCTCCCTAAGGCATAACTAGGCCTAACAGCCACAACATCTAGAAGGCCAATTCATACTCGACAGAAGGAAAAACTTCTTTATAGTTCAAGTGTCCAAGGTCTGGAACAGGAGACCCAGAAGTTCCCTGTTGAGCCAAGGGGACTCCCCTTCCCTCTGACTGCATTTTCTTCGGGACAGGATGGACTTCCCTTGTGGTTTGAGGATTGAGTTCTTTAGGAACAACCATTTCATCTCTATATCTCTATCTCTATATCTATATCTATATAGATATAGGCCCAATAGAGCATTTGACTAGAGGACTTGGGATCCAGACCTGACAGCACTGAATTCAGCAAAATATATATAAGGTGGAGGGCAGTATCACCAATGGCATATTTTTAATTAAGATGGTTGTTGTCCTGGTGTTTTGCTAAACGCAGTGCTGTCAGTCTGTTAAGCATGGACATCTACCAGATTTGGGCTCCTCAGGGAAATTAGGTGAAAGGATGTCTAATCTGTGTATCATAGTCAGAGGTGTAAGCCGGACATTAAGGCACTAATCCTTGCCAAGGTGGCAGAGGATTTACACATAGGCAGTACGAGAACTGTAAGTAATGACTGAAAAACTGATAGTTGGTGAAGGTTTTTGTAGATTGGCCATAGGTGTCCAGATTCCACCTATACTGCATAGTGGGCACTTATGTGATATTCTGTAGCTGGCCCTGAATTAATTAATGTCTGCGTGGCACAGTGAAGTTCTGTGTGGAATACTTGGCTCAGACACCAGAAGTAATATATTTGCCTTAGGGTAGCACTCTGCCTAAGGTAACATCCCCTGCTTTTGAGCAGGACGAATTATTTCAGGTGCACCACAGCTATACTGCTTCCAGTACCTGAATTAGGTCAGGTTTCTCTTACTGGTTTTGTATTTTATCTTGAAGTAGATGCTTAGAAGCTTTGAAAAAAAAATTACCTGGTACCCACTACTATGTCAGTCTAACAATTTGCAATAGCAACCTATTGCATTTTATACTATGGACCTTTCCCCACAATTCCTCCACACAAAATCCTAAAGACAACCAACAATCTAGAGATGTAATTAAAGGTCCATTTATCATTCTCTCCACCATACAGCTCTCCACTGAAATATCACTTAGCTTAGTCAGAGAAAAAGAGGCTTTTTTATTTGTCAGCAACTGTCTGGGTAACAAAATCTGGCTAGTGTGCTGACAAGAAAAGGATCTATTAAAGCCCTGGAATTGATGATTATCTAGGTGCAACTCAGACTATGTATGGGATGGGTGAGAAGGTTTTTAGCGCTACAGTAATTCATCCTTGTCACCAGCTTTATAGTGGGAAGCCTGAGTGACAAATGCAAGACAACCACTATATCTAACATGACTTGAACAATAAACTGATTTTGCAATTTAATACTGTGACATGCAGTCAGCTAGTTGTATCCTAAATCTCAGGAGTTCTACCAGTTAAGTGTCTACCATGACCTCTGAACTTTAAGGCTGCACAATATAATATTTTCAGTTAGTTACAGTAAACAGTGAACAAATGGTTCCCCATGATGTTAACACTACCACATGATTGCTGAATATGTCACTGGCTAGAGGCATGAAACGTTTTTTTCCCCTTCTTGGATAGAGCCCCCGGTGCTAATAATTCATTAAACATTTGTCTTAGAGAAGATCATTCTTATGGGCAGCTATTCTCTAATGGTTATTTTTACAACAAGTACCCCGTGAAATCGTAAGATACCCTCCTAATATCAAATAGCTTCTTCCACTGATGCTTAAGAAATGAATAACTAATGACAGCTGAGGCTAAGCCCTGTACACTGTACATGAAATTCAATATAATCAATGAAAATAATTCATAATTGAATAATGCATGGTGTGTGATAAGCACAGAAGAGCAAATAAAAAAATCTACACACCAGACAGTAAAAGTATCCTACTCACTGTAACTCAGAACAGAGTGCTTTATTTATGTAGGTTATTTTATGTATTAATTACTAATACAAAGTAATGAGATTGTTATAGTAATGTATATTAATGTCTCACAGATCTAGATTTTCAGAATAAAGCTGTAAAGTAAGAAAATTATTATACTAATTTGCAGGATATGATAGGAGAGAAAGCTGAAAAAAATGCAGAAAAAGGGGGACATAAAGAGCTTTGCACCTCTTCCTTCTCTCTTTTTCTTTCCCCCTTATTTTAGCTTGTCTTACTCCTCCAAGTATATTTTCTGTTGTTGTTTTTTATGTCAAAATGTGT
>NW_017728912.1:618584-648981 GCF_001723895.1 Crocodylus porosus | reverse complement strand
ACACTTTGCAATGTGGTGTGTCTACGTGTAAGGAGACCTATAGCTCTCCTCTTCATGCTGTTAGCATGCACAAGTGTAGCATACACAAATTGGATCATTGCATCTCCTTTATTTTGTCATATATATATGTTGAATAATCCCCTCATCTTTTTTTTTTTCCCTTTTCATTATAGGGCTAGGTGTACTATCAGCACTGACTATAATTACTATATTTGATCAGGGAAAAAAAAATCTCAGTGTAATTGCTTATATTAGAAAAAGCTAGCAATATTTTTACAAACAGCTGTAACAATAACAAAGTGTTAGTAATCATACTTTAATTAGCCTACTAAAAAACTACAGATGCTTAGATAATCTTAAAAGACATCTGTATTCTTCATGAAGTTATGTTGCATTAAAGGAAATTTTGTATTTTATTAAAACCAATCTTTAATCTGACAAGGTTCTTTAGGTAAATGTAATATCTTTTATTAGACCAACTAAATAGTTGGAAAATTTGTTCTTTGCAAGTGTTCAAGTACAAGCAACCTTCTTCAGGAAGAAGGAGAGGTTGCAGTTGTTTGTGCTCTCCTGGATGGGTTGGAAGCCATGAGCTTTTTTGGTTGGATTTTGGAGATGATGCAATATTTAATTTTAGAGGAAACTAGCAGGAGTAAATTCCATTATCTCCACTTTAATGCCCCTTCTGCAGCCATTTCTTTCACATCCAAGTCCTGCTTATGTTGCCTGATCAGTGGACAGGGGCCTAGTGTTAATGAGAATCAAGTTGTCACCTTCTTTTAGTGACTGAAATAGGTTGTACAACTTCTTCTCCCTCCCATAGCCTTGGGAGACAGCACTGCTTAGCAAGAGTGAATAACATTCTCTTCCTTTCCACATACTTTAACCTGCTAATTGTCATACAGGGTACTGTTGCACTTTGGGATGCCATGGGATCTTTTTAAGGGTCCTATGCCATGTTGGCACTGTTACGGATGCATATACCTACACGTGATGTGATGATTATGTGTACTGAGTTAATGGAATGAAACAACTAATCAGAGCATGGATTCATATTTGAAATCTCTGGGTTTATCTTGTGAATCTTGTGCTATATTACATAATATACAATTTTTGTATTTTCTTTTAACCTAATCTTTAATCTGAGTTTTCCTGGGTGGATTTTAGCAAAGAAGCAATATTAAGCTTTTAAGGGAAGTAAAGTTGGAGTGAACTTCATTATTTCCATGGTATGGGCCCGTTCCTACTTTTAAGTCCCTTTATGTTGCCTGAGCACTGTAAATGGAATTTATTAATAAGAATCAGCCATGTCATCTTCATTTAGTGACTGAATCTTATACTGCTCCTTCTATCCTAGCCCACTGTTAGTTGTGCAACCTCCTATACATAATATGATGGTCATGTGTAGGTATTTGCACACTTATCTGTGCTAACGTTGCATGACACCCTTAAAAGGCTCTATTGGCATTCTTAAATGCCACAGCACTCCAGTTGAGAATCACTGACAGTATGTGAGAAGAAATAGAATGCAATTTACTCTTCCCAAGCAGTGCTATCTCCCTGGGTGAAGAGAGGGAGAAGAAGTAATAAAACTTATTTCAGTCACTAAAAGATGACAGACCTGATTCTGGTTAACACTGCCTCTTTCTACTGCTTAGGCAACATAAAGGGATTTGGAAATGGAGATAATAGCTGTGGGAAGGAGCCTTAAAATGGAGATAATATTTATACCACTATATTTTCCCCTGAAAGCTAAATTTTGCACCTTCTCTAAAATCCAGCCAGAAAAAGTCAGATTAAAGACTAGGTTTCAAGAAAATACAAAATTGCATACAATGCAATGCAATGCAACACATGAATCATGAGATAAATCAACAAATTACAAAAAGGGATCTATGCTCTGTTTGGTTGTTTCACTCAGATGATGGTCTTTCTGCCTCCTGACTGAATTATCCACACACTGCAAAAATGTTCTAAAATGGTCCTTTAGCACCTAGAATTGCTATTAGTCATAAATTACATTGACAATTCTGTATATAAATATAGTTTAATTAGTATGAACAAACATCATCTGTATGCACAGACAGGAAAATTTATCAGTATTTGTATGCTAAATTTTCATGCATAAATGTGAGTTTTCTCCATGCAAAATTTGGGCACCATGGTAAGCAGGTTTTGAGGATGCATTTGGAAATAAAACCTGTCAGTTTCTCTCTATATCTCTCCAATCTATATACAAGATAACTGCAACATTTTAGATTTTGTGTTCCTTCCTTTTGGGACATTATAACAGCAAGAATATTATTTTTAAAGAGACCTCTCAATTTTCATTTTCAGTGTTTATTTTTATTTTGATGTGATGGTAGGCAACTCATCTCTCTTTCTAATTATCCTCAATCCTGACCCAATATACCAGCATCCCTGGTCTGAGACTTTTAAGCATTTTAATTTTTGCCAGAAGTTTTTGTTTCCTTGCATCATCTTTCTTTCCAGAATTCCTGTAAATATGCCTTTTAATATTTTCCTTGTCTTGTATTTAGTCTGAAGAATAATATAGCTGGACTACTGAGTAGAGAGAAATGTATCGACATATACCCTCTGTAAAATGGTAGAAATATTAATTCCCCTGAAATGAATATTCCAGATGTTTTCAGGAACATGAGGGCAAACTAAAAGAATTAAATTCAGTAATGATGTACCAGTCTGCTTAGGCTGCTTATGAAGGGTCTAAATGTCAGAATCATCTTTTTCTTTGCTGTCTCACAGACAAGATTCCAACTCCACTGGGGCTTTATATTCTGCCACTATGCAGAGAAGCACTGGAATAGTTTGAACTGTCTTTTTTTCTCCCCAAAGATTCATTTGCTGTGAGTTTATCCCCAACAATAAATTGATGTCATTTTCGTAAAGGAAAGAAAGTGACTGGCCATTGTTATGGATTGTTTCATAATCACTGCCAAGCAGAAGACAAATAAAAGTAATAGCGAATCTGATTTGTGTCACCCATGACATAAGCATTAGTCAAGATAATCTAATGAATCTCTTGCAAAATGCATTAATCACCCTTTGCTTTTCCACATTTGCAAAATATCTATAAACTGATAAAAAGACAATGTTTGCTTGTGGCACTTCAGGCTGCAAAACATTAATTTTTTATCATTCCTTCTTTATGAGAAAAAATGGTTATAATGGAATAGTACTTGCTAATACTGAGTAATGAGAAGTGCACTAGTTTCAAATTAACTCCTTAGTTACATGGGGGTCCAAAACATAAAATAAAAACATTTGTTTTTGATCAAAAACAATTCATCTCCTCCTCCCTCTCCCCTCCCATAGTATGACATTGCATTGTATAATTGCACAGGAAATTAAAACTCTTTTCACAGGTTTAATAATAGATGAGATGTAAGCTTTGAAATAATTGTTTTTATTGAGCTCTGTCATTCTCTAGCACAGCATGTAAGCTGTGGTTTGTAACTTGCACCTCTGGCAGCCCCAAGATGGATTAGGGCAAAACAATGAGAGGCTCCATTTGGAGCCCCACAGGAATCACACAGGTGCCAAAAACACAAGCAAATTTCCAATATTTTTCTTTTCATTCTGAGTGCCTTTTAAAGTCATATATGCTTGTCTGACACACTACATTGTTGCATCATCCGCCAGCTTCCTAGTTGGATTGCCTTTTTGATCCTGTATCATTTTGTGGCAGCACGTTCATGTTTTCATCCTGCAGATCCATTCCCCTTTTTATGTAAAGGACACTATTTTAAGGCTCCCTATGGGGTCCAGAAAACAGAAAGTCTGAATGAATATTTATTGTCTTCTATTAGGAATGAGCCCAAATCAAAGCCCACAGCAAAAAAGCCCAAACGATGGTATGGTTTCCAAACTTGGATCTAAATTTTATAAATTCATTTGTATATGGCTGAATCACACACCACATCCAAATTTAGAAATGTTTGAAATCCAGAATCAGCCTCGAAATCTTGGTCTACTTTACCACTGTCTTACAATGGCATAATGACGCTGGAGTTATACCAACCTAAAAGTAGCAATAATCAAGTACTTATTCTCCTTTAGTCTCTGTCTCTCTATGCTATTCTGTAGGCTGAACCCTGCATTTCATACTGAAGATTTACTCAGAGACTATTCTCATCAAATTTAAGGTTACTACTGCTTTAGTGAACTTCGGTTAAGATAGGGGTTTCAAACATACCTGGCTCTGTGAGGCAGATAAATGGTGCAACACCAGCCTCCGCAGACCAGATCAGGTCCACAGATGCACCCCCCTCTCTGCCCACACATGCCAGATTCAGTACTCACAGTGATCTGGGATTATGCTGTAAGCAGCACCTGCTCTGTTTAGTCTGGGATCTATGCTGCATGTGGGTGTCTGCCCCACACTGGCTGGCACAGGTGCAAATCCTGGACTGGCTGGGGTGGGCACCACATACAGACTAAGGCATGCACCCCAGCTGATCCCAGATTGGCTGGAGTGGGCGATTCACATCCTTAACAGGCTGGAGTGGGCACCATGTGCAGTATGTGTCCCAGACTGGCTGGAGCAGGCACTGTGTGCAGCCTGTTTCCAGAATCTGGGTGCAGTGCCCATCTGGCAGATACTGGGTGCATCTATCTGTGTGCTTCACTGCAGAGTTGACTAATTAGCTCCACAATAAAGCATCACTGTCTACACATGCACCCATAATTAGAGTGCATTAAATTAATTAATTGGGGATAGTACTATCCTACAGTGGATAATTTACTCTGTCAAAATCCACATGTGGACAGTGATGGGGCTGACAGGGGCACAAGGGTATTACAGTGTGGGGGCTGCCTACCACTTAGCCCCACACTGTAGTACCATCGTGCCCCAGCCAGCCCCTCTGCCACCCTCCATCACCACCTGAAAGTCAGGTCTAATCCCCCATTGCCCCTGCCAGCCTTGGGCTGCTCTGGCCCAGCTCAGACTGCTGTGGCCCTGGGCTGATGCGCTAATTGATTGTGAAGATGCACCCACACCATCAGTTGACCTAGGGGCAGCACTAGTGATTCAGAGACCTGATTCAGCCTGGGGGCCATATCTTTAGCACACTTGGGCAAAGATAATGTGCCCACCCCCACCCCCCATACATTAACAAATTGGAGAAACTGTTAATTTCCTTCCTGAAATCTGGAAAGGTATTGTGCTATACGTTACATGATAAATTTGTATATTTACTGGGCAGGAATCCCAGGCCATGTCATGACAAGCACACACATGTACCCATTTACCACGCTGCCAATTAGCAGGGGAGCTTTTCTTTTCGACACTGGGAGATATGGGCTGCTGCTCTTTGTCCTGTAGAAAATGCTCACCTCTGCACGTATGCATTCTTTGGGATGTGCCCCCAGAGACCAACCATTTTCACCTGGTTGTGAGAAATATTGGAGGAACATATTACCATTTGTATTTATTTAATTATTTGTTTGTTTGTTTGTTTTGCTCTTAACTTCTATTTCTGGTTTGAACATAAAAGCTGCTGGATAGTAGCAGAGAAAAGAAAATTGTTAACACCTGTTGAGGAAGAACTAGAGGTGGGGCTGGGTGAGATTTGTGTTGCTTAGTAACCCTCAGCAGGCAAGCATTTAAACACAGCCAATGTGTCTGGAGACATAGAAAATGGGTCTGATTCTCCTTTTGTATGCTCTGAATCAGGTGCACTATGTTTTTCCTCTATTTCAGTGTGGATAGAGATGGAAAGTTTAAAAAAAAACTAGTATCTGCACTAATCCCCCTCCCCCCCACATCCCAGTATATGCTATAAAGTACTAGTGAGAATCCCTAAAGCCATCAAGCCACTAGCTTTTATGAAACTCCAGTGCTATATCACAGACAGTGCAGTGAACTCCTTTTGTTTTCCAGATGCTGGGCCTGTGTAGTTATTAACTAGGTACCCTCAGCTCCCATTTACTTTAAGTAAGGCTTCCAAAAAGTACTGAGCATCTTGTGTAGTCAGGCATTCATTCAGCACAGCAGAAGGACAATATGTTTAAAAAAGTAAGATTTTTCTCTGGAAGAAGAGCAAGAACATTATTTTCCTTTGGTATCTCTGTCTTTCTTCTTTTGCCGCATTGAAAAAGCACAACAACAAAAACCCTTAGCTTGCATTTTACATTGACATTGGCTTTTACTAATACCCTTCCCTCCCATCTCCCAGATCTGGTTGTTCAGACTACAGGCTGTTACAAGCAAGTAAAACATGGTCAGGAGCTGAAATTAGGAAAGCTGCTGCTCTTGTTGTTATGCTATGTTTTGTTTGGTTATAAAACAAGCAGAATCCTGTGGCTTTGGGTGTTCTGAGCTCATTCAGGAGGGCCTGTTTCAAACAGGAATTTGGACACTGAGATTATGAAGAAGGTAAAATGATTATTAATGGATTTTCCTTCTTTCTAACTGGCTCTATTAACCTATTGTCTGTCACATGCCAAAAAACTCATTTAGCCCATTGGATCACATGGAGCAAGATTCTACAGGTGCATGATGGGAATTAAAGTATAGTCCCCTTTGTGTACAGACCAGTGCAATCTATTGACTTCTTACAATGACTTTGTGGACCCCTGTGGTTCTCAGACTAGGGTTTAAGAACTACTGCTCTACTGCCATCTAGCTAAAGTTCTAGCTTTATTCTCGGTATACTATTCATACTCTTAGCAGAAATGATTAATTACATTGTAAAACTATTAGACTCTGAGCATATTAAATTCTTTCCAGATGTTAAAAGAAAAACAGTATGATTTACTCAAAATAATATTTCCCTATATTAAAACAACATAACAGAGCAAACAAAACACAAATGCATTAAGAAACCATGCAGATGTATTTACATTCCTTTGTTATATACTGCAATCTCTGGCTCAGCCAGCTTCTTTTCAGATGATAAGGCTGTGGAAACTTGGCAAAACTTCATTTCACAAAGAAATTGATGTAGGTGGCAAGAAAATTTGTGCCTTGAATATCACAAGAACATTAGCATCAGTCCGTGTAGTATTCCATGCATTAAACCTCATTTTCCATCCTCACAACTGTCCTTTTAGATGTCTTCACTAGTTGTGCATAAGCTGAAGTAGCTCAGCCATGGGGACTGTGACTATGAAAATGGATACAACAGATCTACTGGGGATGTGAGCACTTGCTTTTCCTTATTTGTAGGTGGGCAGAAACCTACTATCTGGCTTCTGAAGTGAAAAGAATCTCCAAAACAATTTCTCCCCCACTGCTGTAATATGTCATGATACAGGGAAGAAAAAAAAAGTATGAACAGCTCACTAAGCAAAAATATCATCTAGAACAGTGGTGTTCAACCTTTTTCCCCCAGTGGGCTAGCTGGGCAGCACCCCATCCATCTGTGGGTTGGATCTGGCCAGTGGCCCTGATCCACGCCCAGGGCAAGCATAGCAGGGCCCCATTTAACTGTGCAGAATGGGTTAGGGTTGGCTCAATCCAGCCATGTGTGCAAAGGGGGCTTGACCCAGCCCCAGCCTGCTCTTGTTGGTGGGAGGAGCCATGACCCAGCCCCAAACCAGCTGTTCAGGGGAAGGAGGTATAACCCAACTCCTATCCAGCTGTGCATTAGCCCAACTCTTATCTTAGCCCAGCTCTTAGCTAGCTGGGATGGGGCATGGCTCAGTCCAAATCTGGCTATGTGGTGGGATGGGGTACAGCCTGGCTCCAACCCACCACACAAGGCTTGAGAACTTGGGAGCAAGGGAAGGTGTGACAGTATTAACTGGCCACTGCTCCCCCACTGCCAAATTTCCTGAACCATTGCCCCATGGGCAGCATCTGGCTTGTAGGTCAGAGGTTTAGCACCCCTGATCTAACACACTAAGCATTAGGTTTTGAATGAGCTGTAAGATGCCTACACAACTCTAAACTGAACATTATTTTTGCCTAAATATTTAATAATGTCTAAGGGTACATAAGGATCTATGATTTTCTCATTTTGAATAAATGTGGCAGGCCATGAATTAAGTCTAACCAGATAATGCCAAGTAGCTACCTATGGTGCTTTAAGTGCATGTGTGACATCTACCTTTTTTCTGGTCAAAGGTTATGTCCCTTTCTGAAATTATACATATGTATGAAAGCTTTATCTATCTAAAGTGGTACAGGCACAGTTCTCAGGTTTTCTTTAATCTGTATTGGTCTGTTTTTTACTACTCTAATAATACCTAACTAATTTTATAATAGAGAGTAGCCTATCAAGATTAGTGACATAAAAAATTGGTAAAATTAAATCAGTAAAAAGGACCATTTCAACATTAAGAGTGTCAGGTTTCACAGCATGGAATTCTGTACCTATAGAAGTATCCTGTGTCACTATTGTATGGAGGCAGTAAAAGGCATCAAAGCACAAGGATTGCTGTCTTCAAATAAGTTACATAGCACCAGATAAGGTTTTATAAACTTTGCTCTCTGAAAACATTGTAGGTAAGAAGATTCAGGCAGGATTGACACTGCTGAACCAGTATCTAGTATCAGTTCAGTGGAGTGTGTCGATTCTCCAGGGGTGCGAATGTCAACATACGAAATCAGTTTATGAACAGGTTGAAGTGAACTGAAATCTTCTTACACTCAGAATATTGAACACTAGGACAGTAACTTCACATACCTTATTTCTGTATTCAGAACTCGAGGCATACTATATTTACTCAAATATAAGAGTACCCTGAATATAAGACAACCTCCTTATAATTAGAATCTACATATGGAAAATGCATACATTTGTTACATTTTTCCAGCTATAGAATCTAATTACCCTGGAGGCCTTTAAGAGGCAGCTAGATGTACACCTTGCTGGAGTTGTTTGACCCCAGTACTTTTTCCTGCCAAGGCAGGGGGTCAGACTCAATGATCTGCTCAGGTCCCTTCTGACCCTACTAACTATGAAACTAGGTACTAATAACATATTACTTCCTATTGAAAGCAGCTTTTTGAAAAGGGGTACAACAATTTATTCTCACCAGCCCAGCCAATATGACACATCTGCCAACCAATGCAGTTGGCTCTTTCTGCTCCTTTATCCCATATAAAGTATCAGGAGTCTTTGAGAAGAGTACAGTGGCTTCTTGCCATCTGATAATTTTATTGGTATTAGTGCTCCATTAAAGTAGCTTTGTAAAAAAATGCTGCTTCTATAACAACACAGAGCTTTAAGAAAGGGTTCAAGGGCCTTTTGGTTAAATGTTGTAGGAACAGTGGAGTATTAGGCAGATAATTTTAGACCTTTTGAAAGCCATCTGCCTGCTTTGTGCCAGTCATTAAAAATAATAATCAGTATGTTTTCCAATTTACTGTACTGGAGCCTTGAAGTCCTATCTGTCTTGTATGGGAGAAGCACTTTTCTGTAATTTCTCTTCTGTTATTCAATCAATTTGCTGTTCAAACTACCTCCTAGAGGACAAGGATGTTGTTCTACACCGGGTGCACTTTAACAAATAAGTATTTATTTTTTCCTTCCAAAACTAGAACTTATGACACATATATTCTGACAGAGCATTTCCAAGTTTGTCCTTACCCTTTATTTCTCTTTCAGTTAAATTGAAAGCTCTTGGTACTGACTTATTTTTTGATGATTACAAATCAGAAAAGTTCACGCAGGAAGTCAAGTGATGGCACAAGATTCATTGTTAAACTACAGATTCTTTTTTCTTTCCCTTGTGAAGGGCCAAGTAGTGCCATGGTTTCAAAGTTTGTAGGGACCTTGTTCCTATTCAGAAGCTTATGTTCAAACCTCAGTGGTTTTTTCGATACCAGGACTGTCAAACTTCAGAGAGGCCAGGGGCCACACACTTAACAGAGATCATAGGCTCCGGCCACACATAGTGCAGGCTGAATACTGAATACTGCAGGGCTGTAGTCTCCCTATGACCTCTGTTGTATGCAGTGCCCCACACCACACAAGCAATGTGGATCTCCCTGCTACCCCCACCATGTGGCAGATCCCCTCCTCTTCATTATTGAACAAGAAGGGCAAGTAACCCTCATTGTGTAGGCCCCCTTGGCCACAAGCCAGTGATCACCCATCCTGCACCTGCTATGCAAATAGCACAAAACCCTGTGCCTGAGACCCCCACTGTCACCAGCCCATGCTCCCCCTTCTCCCACTGCTGCACTAGCACCTCTGCTACCACAGCCATGCAGGCAATTCACCTTCACCCAAATAGCGGTGTCACACAAACAACATCATGGGCAGAAAGCTGACAGGGCCTTCTGCCATTCTGTCCTACCTGTTTTTGTAGGGGGGAAGGGGAGAGATTGACAGAAGACGCACAGACAATCCACCTACAGCAGAAATTTCTAAACCCTTTTTCTGATTATGAGACAAATTAGGCACTCAGGCTAAGTACCTATGTTCAAAAAGCCCAAGGTGGAAGCACTCTAAATATGCTTTACTCAAAGTGCTCTAGATTAGGTAAGGAGAAAACAGAGCAGCTGTTTGCTGTTCGGTGTAGTGCCTCAAAGCCTGCCTGTACTGTCTTAGGCCAGCAGGCTGGGGGCACACCTGCAAGCCTCCCAGGAGGCTAGTGGGGAATAGTGAGCCCAGCCAAGCCCAGCCAAACAGCCAGCCACCCCTCATTGGCCAGCATGGCCCCTGTCCTTAGCCCCAGACCACTCCACACCAGCTGGCTGCTGTCAGTGCTGGTGGCTGGGGGCTGAGGAAGGGGAATAGAGCTCCCTCCCCCCGCCATGCGGGCACCTCCAACTTGCTGCCTCAGGTCCTGGAGGGGAGAAAAGCAGGCCAGATAAGCATGACAGGGGATCTCTATTCCCCCACAGCTGACCCAGCCTCCTGACACCTGCAACTCAGAACTCCCTGGCTTTTCACTGCAGAGGTAATTGAGGGGGAGAGCAGATGAAACTCCCCTGCCAGGTGTGTCCCCCCAGATTGCTGGTTTGGGTCCATGTGATAAGAAGGATCTGTTCTCCCCTCTGCCCACCCCAGCCTCCTGATGGCTGCAACTCAGAAGCACATGTGGCACTACACTGTACCAGGAACTAGGGGCAGGGGATGTGGAAAGGCAGTCTTCTTGTTGTGTGCCCCCATAGCTTGCTGGCTCATGTCTTGGGGGAGCTTGTCCAGGTCAGCCTGGCAAGGAGGCTCCCTTCCTTTTCCCACCCACCCCCAGTTCCCAGTGCAGTGAAAAGCTATGTGTGGCTCTGAAGTGCAGCTGTCAAGAGGCTGAGAGGAGGAACAAAGTCCTCTTGGCACATGGGCCTGGCCCCTCCCCTCCTCAAGATCTGAGTTATCAAGCTGCATGGTAGAAGGGTCCTGTCCTCCCCCATCCCAATGTGTCTCTTGGGGGGAGGGCTGTTCCCTCTCCCCAGCCCAACCCCCTGATGGCTGCAGCTTGCAACTGTGCACAGCTTTTCATTGCATCAGGAACTGCGGGTGAGTGGGTGGGGCAGTAGAGCCCCCAGCTATGCAGACCCAGTCCAGTTTCTTCCAAAACCCAAGCCAGCAAGTTGGGGGAGGTCTGTATGGCCAGGGAACTCTATCCCCCCTCCAACACACACACTCAGACATGTAGGGAGGATGAAAAGCCATTTGTATCTCCTCTGTTTGACAACCCAGGAGCATGACTTGGCCAATATTCACCCAGAGCAGATGAGGACCACCTGAGGCTAGCAGTCCTACAAGCAAAGGGCTCCTGGGATCCTGGCAGAATGTGACCTACCTTGAATTGCAATGGGATCCAGTACAGACCTTTGATAAAAGCACTTTAACTTAAGGTGCTTAAGTCTGATATCACATCCATCTAGGGTTAACTTAGAGTGGGATCTGCCATTTTTAGAGCACTCTATGTGCTATGAATGTCTGTTTGGTTATGGCTGTAGAGTGTTTTCTGCATGCTTATTGCACAATAAGCGTAATAGCTGTACCTATCCTCAGTTATGTGATAGAAACTTGTAATAGCTTCACTGAAATGGAAGAAACAGCTCCAGATTTACCCCAATGGGCTGTATCATTAAAATTGTTTTGCACAAACAGATGTGAGCAAAATTGCCAGTCCAAATTCTCAGCATTTCTGTGCATCTCTGTTAGCTTGTCAGGCTGAAAAGTGACAGTGCTGACATCTCACTCTCTTTGTTTGTCTCTGTATTCGATGACTATATCCACCTGTCTCATACAACACATTTAAACTTTGTTTTCCTCCTCCATTTGTGCATTCTGTGCTGAAGCTCCTCTAGTCATGCTTCAGGCCCTCTGCACAGGGAAGGAGGCTTCAACAGCAACCTCCACACTCAGTATTCTTCCATTTGAGAAAGAGCAGAAAAGTCTATGGCATGCTTCTAAAACGATTAATGTAAGTTTAAAGTGATTTTTTTTGCCTTGTTCTCTTTTTTTATTTTGTCATGTTGAGACCTGGGAATTTTTAGCAACATATACTGCATGCATCTTGTTTAACACTGTATTATCTTTAGCAATTTCTGTGGCGTTAATGTGACAGAATTTTGTGGTATTGGGGCAAGAAAATGGATCAGCCAGCAGCTGTAAATTAAGTCCTTACTCTTTATCATGTCCTTTTCCACTTCTTGGTCTAGAATGTATTTTAAATGAATGTGTTACTTTTTTTCTATAGTCTGTCTTACTACAGTTTCATTATTCAAGCTTCAGTGAATTTGGTAATTCAGGGATGTTTTTGCTTTTGGTGAGAAGACCTTATTCCACAAGTAGTCTGTTTGATTTCACTCTGTTCTCCAAGGGAAGATTAGACTCTGGATCTTATAATGTAACCCTTTTTTTCAAATGCCTTGACTGACATGGAATTTGATCAGAATGGGAGTTGTTGTGTAATAATAATAATAATAACAATAACAACACTACTGCTACTACTACTACTAATTTGCATTGAGAGTTTTGTTTTTCCAAACTTTTTCTGTTAATCATGGTCCACCCAAGGGTAGCTGGTCCCTCAGGCCAGAAACATAAAGATACATCAGTCTCTACCCATAGCAGTATACAAGGGGATGATGGTGCTGCTAGCAGCATATTTAGGCACAGCTATATGCCCAGGTTGAATAATTAGACATACATTTACAGTTGAATTGATTATAGGAGGAAGTAAGAAGGGTTTGTCCTCACAGTGGTCTTGCCCTCGCAGCTGTGGCCTTGAATATGCCCTGCCTGTATTCTGCTCACCTGAATCAGCAAAGATATTCACAATTCAGAAATGTATCACTGAAACCACTCTGGACTCTGAATTCTTTGCACTCACTCCTGATCCATGGTCTCCAGTATGCCTGATGGACTTACAGAGAGGCCAGAATCATCTTACCTAGCCTAACTTCTAGGTTTGAAACATGGCTGAAGACTCAAGTGGGTGGAACATGGGTCAGGGAAAACTAGAAGAAATTCTAGATAGAGCTTAATTTGAGGAGGAAGTTTGGTCAGAGGTTTTGTTGGGTAACTAATAACGTAGAATTTGTATCTTTTATGTTGACAATGTAAGGATTCAGTCAAATCTCACACACTAAAGTTTTTTCATTTTTCAGTTCTTTTCCTCCTTGCAGAGCCAGCCATAGGACAGGAGGAACAAGGGTATGTTGCTTGGGCAAATGCCCAAGGCTGAATCTATCAGAAAGCCATAGTATATTTACTAAGAGTTTGATAGCACTGGGTTAGTAGAACTTGAAGTGTAAATGCAGTATGTTAACCAAGCCAACATAATATGCCCAGCTCTGGTATGAAGTTAGTGGAGCTGTTTCATATTTATACTGGTGCAATTGATCAGGACTGGACCCAGTGGTCTGATTTTATCCCATTTATTTAAATGTAGTTCTACAAGGAATGAATTTGGCTCTCTATCTTTAGTATAAGTTGTTCCCTGGGGATTCTCTGAGTGAGCTGGCTAAATTCTCAAGAAACTACTTTCTTTAATAAATAAATAAATACATAATTAAAGTGCCTGGTGCTTTTGGCCAGGCTGCCTCATGTGTAGTTCCTCTAAAGTGATGATTTACAGGTCTTGCATACTGTATTTGTTTGTGGTCCTTAGGGGCTCTGCAAGTGCGGCTGTACATACTGTAAACAATTTATAACGTTGTGGCCATTACTGTTTATTGAGAATTTGAGTACACTAAATAGGGGTTTGTTGCAAACTAGGGTTACTCAGACAATAATAAATTAAGAAAAATGGGAGATATTTTGAATATTAGAATACATTTTTACTATTCATGGCCGCTTGTTATCTGGTACCATCATATTAATCTTAGGATCATTGTTTGTATTACAATAAAAATAACATGATGCTTTCTAACTCAATTCCCCTGTGGTCCACAGCATCTGGCTGTTTATGACAAGCAGTAGGCACACATGGGCCTGATTTTTCCATTCTCTTATACCACTGTAAATCAGGCATAAAGTCAGTAAAAATAATGGAGTCACTCTCACATGAAACTGACTTAAAATGGAAGGAGAATCAGATTGATATGATTTTAAAGAGACTGGCTCATTATCTACCTACCCTGTTACAAGTAGTTCCAATATCCTCCAAAAGAAAACAAAACATATGTATTTATTTTTAATTTTAGTTACAATTCAGTGCTTTTCTGTGATACACAATACCAAACATGTACAGATCTGTAAACAGTTTAGCTGACCTGAAAAGTCTGCACTTGAAAATAAATTACTGGCAATGTTCTCCTTCTGTCTCAAATTAGAGAACCGGTTTTTGTAAAAGTCAGGTCCAGGAAAAGGCTGGTGTTATAGTTAGGGCAGGCATTTGGGGATCAGGAAATCTGGGTACAGTTCCAAAATCTATCATACACTTCCTTTGTGAAACTGCAAATCATTTAAATCTGGTCGTTGCTCCCATGATCATTTCTGTATTTTGAATTAAATAGTCAGCCGGTGACATATAGAAGTAGTTAAGGGGGCAGGGACCAGAACCAAGGTCTTCCCTCTTCCATTAAAGTTCCTGACCACAGGTCTAAAGAGCTATGTTTCCTTTTGTGCTCTTGTTCTCTTTTTAGTACAATTAATCTTACATTCTTCTCTGCACAGTGGCACAGCTTCAAAAGGAAAAATGGAAAGTACCATTACTTCAGCCTTAGCTATAGCCTGATGATTAGGTCACTTTCCTGGGAAATGGTAAATAGAGGTTTGTACCCCCTGGCCATGTCTATACAAAGGTGGCCACATGGTAGGTGGTGCCACTGTGACTTCTGCAGCACCACATACCACAATTTTAGGCATTCTCTGCACTGCAAGGGAGCAATATTGGGGGGGGGGGGGGTTGACCCCTAGATATCCAAGGGTCAAAAAACCCATGCAAAAAAAAGTGGAGTGGCACTCAGCAACAGCATGTGCAGTTCAAAACCAGAGCCAGCTGGCCAGGCTCCAAGAAGCAGGATTGCCACTGCTGCAGCCTCAGAAGGCCCCCAGGACCCCAGATAAAGCTGCTGGAGCCATTCCAATTCTGGTCCCAGCCTCCCCTGCCCCACACAGAGTAACTTGCCAGGTGCCAGAGGGCACATGATCCAGGCATTCCCCGGGAACAACTAGTGGCAGCACAGGTATGCCACTGCTAGTTGTCCCTGAGGAACCAAACATCCATGCTCAAGTGGATGCAGCCTCTCAAACTAAAGAGAGAATTATATCCAGGTCTCTCAATTCCCAAATGAGTGAGACACCTGTACATCCATTGGCCATTTTCAAGTACCTGTGAAGTATTACTCTACTACCCGCCACCACACACATTCCAATATGTATCTGTAATATTACTGTAGTTCATTCCAGGGACAAGCTTGTCAGGTTCCTTGCTGTCAGGTTAAAAGAGGCAACTGATTTAATGCAATGCCGACTGGTTCAGGTTAGGGATCCCATAAGAACAGATGCCACACAGTGGGCATATCTATACATAATAATAATACGATGCAATAAATTGCACTGAAGTTTATTCTTCCTGGGTCCAGAATTTACATGTGTTCTTGGGACCACAGCACATTGAGCAGGGGCGGTGCAGCCCTAATTGGCAGGAGGCCCAGGGGGTAAGCTTGACTGCCTGGAGCTGCTCCCTGCCAGCTCAACATGCTGTGGTGGGGCTCACTGGGGCATGATGATGCCACAGCGTGGGGCTAGTCAGCAGGCAGTCCTTATGTCCTGGCAAGCCCAAGTCACCATCTATACATGCATTGCAAATAGTCAAAGGTGGAGGGAGAAAATATTTGGGGGGGGGCGCTGAGTGCATATGCATGTGCACACTCAGAAACATCACCCATCAGGTAATCTCTGCAGGAGAAGGGGTGGGGGGAGCAGATTGAGGCCCCCCATGATGAAGGAGGGAGTACGGTAGGGGCAGGGGCTGGGGTGAATGGGGCCCTAGGTCAGGTTGTGGGATGGTTGCAGGCTGGATGGCTTGTCCAGGGGTGTGGGAGGGCTCCCTTCTCTGCATACACTCCAGAGGAGTGCATGAATGTGCCTCCTGGATCTGTACATGGGGTGGAGGAGGGGTGCTGCTGTGAGCTGGGCTCTGTTCTCTGCTGCCACTGCCTCAGGAGCTGTGTGATGACATGTACCTATTGCTGCCAGGCTGTACTGTGTCCCCTACCTGGCTGGTGGCAGCCGGCACATGGTGTCACACAGCTCTTGAGGCAGCAACAGAACAGAAGGCCTCAGCCCACAGAAGCAGCCTGTCTCTGCCATGCACACAAATCAGGGGGCACATGCCCCTGTGCCTCCCCCAGGGCGTGTGCAGTGGTGGGACCCCTCCAGGTCCCTGGATGAGCAGCCCAAGCTCTGACCATCTCACAACCCACCCTGGGGACCCATTCACCCCAGCCCCTGCCTCTGCCTCACTCCCTCCCTCACTGTGGGGGCCTCTATCTGGTCCCCTCAATCCCCCTTCTCTTTCACAGACTTGCCTGCTGTGATTGACAGTGCTCCACAGCTGCTGGGCTGCAATCCTGGCTATGTGCACGCTGTGGCTGCATGTCTGAGTTTATGTGCACCCCTCCCCTTCCACTGCAGTCACCCAGAGCCCGAGGTTGAGCTGCCGTGCAGTCCTCTGCACTGCCACCACTGCTCTGAATTTGCAGGGTCTAAGCCCTGTTAGCCTCAGCCTTTCGCTGCCTATGCAAATACATAGGGTGATGTCAACTATATGCGATTTTCGCCTTCGTCTTCACCACATAAACCCCACGTAAGATGCGACTCGACTGTAGTGCTTGTGTTGTGCAGTACTATCCTACAGCAGAATTAATTAGTTAATTGATTTACTCCAGCCTAATAGCATCAATCGTGTAGAAGGTGATTCTTTACTGTGGAGCTAATTAGGCAACTCCTCAGTATATAACTCATGTAGATGCGCCCAGTCTTTACACGAGGCTTAAATGGCAATTAACTCAAATTAAGCTTGATTGTTCTGAGGCAAAGTGTTCAGATAATTCAAAAGTACTTCACATGGAATGATAGGCTTGTCCATGTGTAAGGCCTCGGGATTTGCTGAGAGATAAAATGCTCAAATCTGAATTAAGCCAGTTGTCTGTTTTTAACCTCTCTGACTGCCTACTGGCAGAGGAGCAGCAATGTAGCTTAAAAGAGTGGTGCTACTCCTGTGTTGATCCACACAAATCCTGGGACAACCAGAGCACCTCAAATGAGATGTCTATTTACAGCCTGAATGAAACAAAATGAAAGTTGCAAGGGTTTTGCTACATTTGTATAAGTAATGTCTCATGAAGACATAACAATTAGGTTTTAGCAGCTTATATTAGTATCATTTGCTACTGTCTATACCCTGAAGCACATTTAAGGACATTTAAGCCCTCAGTGTCCTGGATTCCAGTCTGGCACCTTTGTGAAGCCCTATGTCTCCTAGCAGCCTCTAGGCCATACAGTAATACAAACAGTAGTTAATTGGACAGCCTCTTTGCCCTTGATAACACCATAATGGAAGAGCTTATATGATGCCAAAATCTGAGGGTTTATATTTCATAAGAACAAAGGCCTAATTATGCTAGCAACACAATAAAGCCAGGGACCTGGATCAAGATGCTTTGCAAGAAAATTACTAGCTAGTATAAATCCTCTTTGGCTGCAGAAGACTGTGGAAAACATAATACGGTGTAAAATACCCTTTTATTTTTCAACTCAGAGTCCCCTTTGCATCTAGAATTGTTCATGAATACAAGAGTGAAAAAAGATAGTTTTTTTACATAAATAAAATCTTATAATCTTAATAAAAAATCAAACAAAACGGTACTTTCTAAATAAGCCTTAAAGCTAAATATATCAAGAAATGTGTGAATGAAGGACTGTAAAACATATTTACAAATGTTGTCTTCCTCTTATGAGCATTTCTTTGGTATAGATGATGGTAGACAAAACTCTGATGGTTTTGGAGATTTTGTCTTTTAAAAACAAACCAAGCCTGACATGTTTCGGATATGGATTCCTTCTTATATTAAACCCTTCTGCCTCATAACATTCAGGGACGAGAAGTTTAAACATGTGATTATGCTTTGGACTCATCTTGATTGCAGAAAATTAAAAGAATAAGGAAATATTTTATTTTCACTTTGAAAGAAAAACATCTCCTTATTTATAAATTCATGCAGCTATGTGTGATAACAATTTGTATCATAGAGATGTGATACCTGCAAGAAAAAGAAGGGTAACTCAAGGGTTTGAATAGTTATTTAGGAATGAGGAAACCCAAAAAATATACTGTTTTGTCACAGACTTTCTATGTGACCTTGGGCAAGTTGCTTAGGGTCAGATCTAAGTGAGGCCTAGGTAGAATTCAGGCACCTAAGTCTACAACTGCAATTCTGATTAATTCTGCTCAGCTGCCACCCAATTCTGACAGTATCTAAATTCTGTAGGTACCTCAGCATTTGACAGTAAAGTTCCCCAGGTATCAAGAGAACTGCTTCTTCCAATTCCCAGAAGCACTCTGTCTTGACAGGGCTGAGCAGCTTGGCCTGCTACCTCATGCATAAGCCCATTTGGGATCCATAAACTAGGAGTTCTTGCACATATGTCCCCAAAGTAGCTTGATCTGAAAGGTATTCTCAGAGCACAAAAAAGGCAAAGGTAGATACCACTCTGCTTTGGAACACTCTAGGAAGAAGTATTCCTGCTCCCCCACCCCTTTTATACTATATCACAACAGTTAAATCCTGATCCAAGATGTGGGGGGGAGACCATTCCAAATCCTTCCCTTGACTGTAGGGATTCAAACTCACATCTTCCACAAAAAATATTTCTACCAGAGGGAAAGCTACAGAGGTATTCTGTACCTGTTGGTTTGAAGTTGTTATACTCTCCAAAAAAGAAATCATGATTCATTCCGAAAAAGAGCAGTAGTTGGAGGGAGTAGTTTTCTAGTCTGGTTCCAAGGCCCTTGGGTCTTGCTTTCTTTTTTCTTTTCTTTACTTTTCTTTTTTTGGCAAAATGAATGTCAATTGTCATTTGCAAGAATGAAAAAAGTATGTTTAACAGGAAAGGTGAAATGGGACCCTATGTTAGAATGTAAGCAGGGTTTTAAGTTGTGAATCCCAGGTAGAGGGAGTTGACTCAAGTTGCAATGGAATAACTTGCCTAAGATGTGGAAAGTGACAGCGATGCATCTTAAGTTCTGCCCTCTACATTTCCTACTGATTATTTAGGCAACTCCTGCTCTTTCTGCTGACCTTAGGCAGCACTATTACTTGTGGATTTTAGACGTTCAGTACTGCTGCTCTTATGTTACTTTAAAAAAAAATGGAGACAGTATTTTAGTGCCTCAATTTCTCCCATATAAAATGGGAGGAACAGGATTCTTACTCCTATAGTAGCACTACAATTAAAATGTGTTACTATTGTTCCAGTGTTGCACATTTGAGTCCTTCTCTAGGCTCCAAAGGCCATTCCCTGCCATCCCAGCTGTAAATGGCTACCTACTCTTTTGGACTAAGTAGTCAAAGGTGGCTGAATATGACATTGCTCCCTTGTGTGCTCTTTGCTATAGAAACTGGATTGATTCACTGGCTTGATGAGCTGCTAAGCTTATGTGGGTATTTGAATATAGAATGATACTGTTTAGAATACATACATACATACATACATATATATAACAGTATCTTGTTTCATTCTTGTATTCATGAACAATTTCAGATGCAAGAGGGACTCTGAGTTGAAAATTAAAAGGATATTTTACACCATCTTATATTTTCCACAGTTTTCTGCAACAGAGGTGGATTTATACTAGTCAGTAATTTTCTCGCAAATGTATATTAAAATGACACACTGAAGCAATCCCAGGCCTTATAAATATCTGGGAAGAGGAAAAATGGAAAGAGATAAAAACCTCTAGCCCATACCATTAATATAGTTTTAACTATGCTTACAGACAGAAGTTACATTTGTTGTGTGATTGGCCCCTTGAAAGTTCTCTATAGCCATGCCCTGACAGAAATTAATGCCTGTGGAACACTTTAAAAGTGTTTAGTTGCACAACAATCTGAAGCCTCATTAAATGTGGGTTCAGATAAAGGTGCTCTGAAGTGGAGCACCTTCAGTAATGTCTGTCAGCACATGGGGGGGGGGGGGGCTGAACTGTGCTGATACAGCCCAACCCCACTGTTGGTGCTGTCTTCAGAATGGGAAGAGGAGAAAGTTGAGTCTGAGATTTGCCCAGTTAGTGCTGGAGATTGGGGAAGATGGATTACAGTCCTCTCCACCTCGAGGGGGGCTCCAATCTACCCACCCCACCCACCAGCACAGGCTGAGCAAACCCCAGATATAACTTCTAAAGACAGCACTGGACCTGGGAGCAGGAGTGGGTGTGGGAGAGGTGCTAGGGGAGAGTAGCTATAGACATGCAGCTGCTCCAGACTGGAGCTTGATCTCCCAACCCCCCAGACCCAACAGTGAAAGTCTATTGGGGCAGGGAGGATGCTATAACTTATGGCACTTTCTGCAAAGCACCATGAATTACAGCAGGGAGCTGCATGTCTGTTAGCACCCTATGTTGCATGAAGATAGAAAATTCTTTTGTAACTGATTTCTTTTATATAGTTTTAGCTGTAGTGAAGATAGTTCTTTATGCCATAATTATGAACTTCTCTCCCATACTCCATTTTCTGTGAATTAAAGAAATAACAAATTTTGTTAATAAGCTGAGAATGGATCTGCAATATTATAAAACACTGAATGGGTTGGTTCTCCACTATATTTAAATTTAAACAGAATTCTAACTTCTTTGTTTTTCATAATGCACATTTGTCACAGTTTAGAAAAAATCAATCAAGTAATTTTTTTCCTAGACATTGATATTTTGAAAGAACAGATTCTGATACAATGTGGAATAACTGCCTATTTATTTCCAAAGTAACTTTATATTTCAATTCAAAGTGAAGCAAATTGTTTAAGACTATATGCATATATAATTTTGGATTACATCGCTTATATATACACAGGTATTAATAAAAACAGTGATAAAGATGTGGGAATCTATTTTTCCCCTTGAAGTTATGTTTCATTAAGAAAGAAAGTGGCCATAAATCACAGTCTTTTAAGCCTTCTCTTCTTCCTTATTTCTGTCCCAGAACAGTTTGTTCTGGAACAAATGGAGCCAAAAATAACTATGGTTTTGCTTCCCCTTTATTTATTTTATATATAAGTAACCTTACCATAACAATTTTACTCTGTGTACTATACAAAAACTGTATTTTTATTTGAATAGTGCTCACAAGAAACAGATAATTTAGAGGTTTGATTTGATTGTTACAAAACTTCTCTTCTGCTTTTTGTTTTAAAAAAAGAGACTTAAGGATTACATATGGTTAGATTTGAAATATAATGTGCTAATCACATTTCCTTAGCTAAGAAAAAAGCTATCTTACAGCTGATTTGTATTCCTTGGTTGTGCAAACTCTGAATACTTTGATTTTAGAGTAGCAAAAACATTTGTAGAAATCTCTTACATCTACTGTAGTCTTTGCAACAAAGATATATTTGTGTTGTAAAGTTGCTGTTGCCAGTGTATGGTCTCAGAATCTTCATTGCCATTTTATCATTCAGTATGTAAACCAGTAATAGATGGAAAAAACACATATAAAATGGCTGTACTCCTGTAGCAGACAGAGGTCAAGTGGCTTTCTGTGTCTCTAGACCCCAGACAGAAGGCAGAGTAGAGATGCAGCCTGTAGATTAACTGAATCAGAGATACCTAAGCTTTCATGACCAAGAGAATTCACATCATTAGGGTCTAAATTATAATAATATATGTTTCCTTTTTTATTATTTTATGCTCATATAAAATATGAATCCTAGAAATCCAGGAACTCTCATACAAGAATCAGCAGAAAATTCTTTTACTGAAGATGATCCTGCTTTAGTCTCTGCCATCAGTGAAAGCTGTAATTATCTGATTAGCCAGAAATGGCTCTTTTGTAAACAGCAGTGGAACAAAAATAGCTTTTTGTTGAAATTCATATTATCCTTTCACATTATTCTGAAGTAATAGCCACATGTGTTAATAATTTTCGCTGTCAGGAAAATTTATGTGAGCACTAATCTAGATGTATGTAAAATTTGGCAGATTCAATTGACAGGTTTTTTTTAACCTTTTTTGTGTGCTTAAAACCAATTGAAAAAGTGAAGTTTTAAGTTTAAAACAAAACTCCACCAGTCTTCTGTTTTTGCTGCTTTTGTGTGTGAAGCCACACAAAAGCTATGTTATTCTTGGTTGAAAACAAAAATAACTCTTTTGTTCCCAATAAACCCAAATTTATTTAATAAATCCTTAATAATCCTTAATAAAACTTTCAACTTAACTCCGCCACAACAATTTTACAACAAAACTGAATTTTACCTCATTTGGAGTTTCAAAAGAGAAACGTTACACATTTTTATGTTTTATCATATTCCTGTATTTTATAATATTATATTTTATAATATTTCCATCATTATAGAACGTAAGCATTTTAATTGATAGTGCTTCAGAGGTAAAATATCTTACCAGCACTGGTTGGCATTCCATGAAAACCAAGACCCAGGTCCTACTCTGCCTCTAGGAGCATGTTTCCATGAATGGGAATGTGCATTTCCTGAGGACAACTAGCAGCAGCACATATTTCTGCTGCTGCTAGTTGTCCCCAGAGAATGCCTCTCTGGCATGCATTCAGTTGCCCCAGATGGGGTAGGGGAGGCCAGGGCCAGCACCTGGACTAGCCCCAGCAGCCTTATCTGGGGTCCTAAAGGCCTCCCAGGGCTCCAGCAGTGGCAATCCAGATGCCTAGAGCCTGCACCAGCAGCCACAGCATGGCTCTGGCTGGCCAGGCTCTGGTTTCAGCTGGCACCCTCTGCAGCCACGTGTGCTGTATGTACCACTTTTTTCTGGTGCAGGCTTTTTTGACAATGGGATTGCCCAGTGTCAAAAGAACCCCTCTGTGCTACAAATTAGCAGCTCAGCAAAGGCCGTTTTATGTGGTGCATGTAGTTTGCAGCATCCCAGACAGGTCTGCAGCACTGCAAACCATGCATGCACACTGGCTGGACATGCCTTGGATGTCCTGTGCTTGCAAGATCACATATTGGATCACTTCTGAGTTACCACACACTAGGCCAAATCTAGCTACCTCAGGATCTGTTCACTCCCAAATAGAGTTGAACAAGCAATCTAGATGTCCCAGCAGAATTCTGGCTGTTTAATGGGGTTAAATAGGAATTTGTTTAGTGATTAGGCACCTATAAACCACATAGGTACATTTGCTAGCAGTGGAGTAAGAGCTGAGCCAAAGTTTTTCACGGTTTTGTGAATCGGAAGGGGATGTGGTTCATGAGGGAATCTTTCTTATATGAAAGGTTGATGATGCTTACTTTAAAATGAACTTCAAGCTTTGAAAACCTTAGAACAGTGACAAGTTTAGAGCTCTCACAGGTTCAGTCATGTACTACAGCTAAGAGCACTATAAAAATACACAGACTGCTAGAGTCGTGCTTCTTTATAGGGAAAGAAAACAAAGAAAACAAAAAACAAAGCAAAACAAACCTGAATAGCTTCTCCCTTTGCACCATAAGAGCAGCTCACAGTAATGTGAAACAAAGACAAATGATACCACAAATAGGTAAGACACTCAAGCGAGTTAATCTACATTAATGTCTAGCTACTCCCTGTCAGGTACATCAAATGAGTACTGAAATGTCTGGCTTTCTGAACTCTCTATAGGTAGCCCAAAATACTTAACCTTTGGATGCAGAGTACCCACAACTGCTTGTTTGTTGTTGCTGTTGATTTGTTTCTTGTTTTGTAGCGAAATTCGAGTTATAATGCTTTGCAGTCATGTTTGGAAATTAAACTAGAAAGGGCTACCTAGAAATGTGTGTTACTGTAACTCAGCACCAGTTAAACAATTTTGACCATTCACTGTTCTCTACTGTGTAGTTCTTTAATTCCAGTTCTGCTACTACCATCATCTACAATCTAATTTCAGGTGAGATACCTAATTCTTCCTCATATTATTCACACAGAGCTTAATAACATGTCTATTTTGGTATTGGTTTGCCTTACCTCCCTAGCGAATCAGAACAATTCAATGGGGAAGCTGGCAAGATTAAGCCTGAAAAAAGAAAAAAAAGTTGTTTCCATGCAGCCTCAGATGCAAAAGTGGCCTCACTACATAAATCCAAATGATCTGCAAGGAAACAGACACAAGACAAGTGCCTCCTTAAGTCAATGAGCACAACTATTAAATACATTGCATAAAATAGTAACAGTATTCCCAAGATGGGCTGCCTCAGATGCTTCAGTTAAATATACAGCCAATTAGATGATTCCCAGAGCATTAAAGGAAAAAAAAAAGTAGAGCTAATTTCTAAAGCAAAGACATACAAAGCAGAAAAGAAACTTGAAAAATATATATGCATGTCATAAGAAGAAGATAAAAGCACCAAGCAAGATGTGCAAAACATTTCCACCAAATGTGCTTGTCAATGGAAAATTGAGATTTTAAAAGTTTGTTTTCTTTTCATAGAAAGTGTATACATTTTGTTAAGAATTTTACTTTACCAAGATTGTAACTTGGGCTCAATACTGCAGTAATATGAGCAACTCTTAAGAGCCTGAGAAATGTATAATGGAAGTGTTCAACATTTCCTTAGCAAATGGAAGGATTAAACCCTTACAGAATGATCAGGATCTTGTTTGCCATGCAATGTTTTTCAAGTTTCCATTGCTTCAAAATTTAATTTCTTTCATTATTTTATATGTTCCTGGATGTAGAATATGAAAGTTAGGATCTTTCCAGGGAAGTTATTTTTTTAAATAATTTGAATTTGTCCAGACTCTCCATATGCCTTTCTTCCTATTGATCAACGACATGAAAATTGAGATTTTGACATACTTTTCATTAAGTGAAAATGCCACTCTTCTGTTCTTGGAGAGGAAGTATGTTTGGTAATAAGTGTTTATAAGTAGGAAGTATGTACTAGAATTTTTAGGTTATACTGGGGCTCTTAATATCAAAGGTTGGGAAGTTCAGAGATGTTTCCTGCCAACAATTCCTGGAATTTGTATTCTTCATTTGTCCTTTACTTTGACTGACATATATTGAAGGGTCTATGAAGAAACATCTTTTTCTTTGTTTTCACAAGGGTTATTTAATGTTAAGACCAATGTGTCTTTTGGTAAAATGTTTGAGGGAAAGTGGTAGGCTTCCTTTCACTCCAAGCAAGTCACGCTGAGCTCCTTAAACATAGCAGTATTCACTCTTCTTCAGTCCTTCAGTATATCTGGTGTATTATTCATGTGAAGGACCTGTAAACAGGAACAATGTTTTTGTGAAAAATACTTAAACTATTTTGATGCATTATTTATATAGATTAATCTTTCTTTATCAAAATATTGAACTATGTAATGTGTACTTTTGAATGTAGATCGGCTGCTACTTTTGTTTTACCTTCCTTAGCTAAAGACAGTTATGAACACAGAGACTGCTGATGGGACAAAATCTGAAATATTTATTCTTTAGGATGCATGACTTGCTTACAAGTCATATTTTTAATTATATTACTAAGGGTCACACACAGGAAAGTATAATCATGATTTGCATAGAAATGAGCAACCATGTCGATCCAGTCACTTAAACCATGTTCAGCCAAAGGCAAATATTCCTGAAGCAAAAATGGATTTAGTGTACAACAAAACTAACTAAATTACCAAAATCATCTTTCACCCTCTCAATGCTCAGTATTATATGAAGTGTACTTTTGATTTATTATTTATTATATAGGTTTTCTTGCTAAGTAAATTAATATAATTAACAAAGAGAATTCATGTTTGTAGTTAATAGAAGGGCTTGTGCCAGGCACACTGATTTATCAGTTTTTGTTGCTTTTATGTGTATTCTTTCCTAATCTTTATGCCATGTCATAGATCTATAAACTCCATATAAATTAATTTGGGGAGGAGGGGTGGGGGTACTGCTTATCATTTTTCTTTAATACTTTTTATTATTTTCTTGACACAATGAGCAATCCTAAACCAGCAAAAGCTGTATGTCTAAAACAATGTATGTTTCCCCAGAAGCTCCTTCAGAGGAGCCACATAGAATGACAGTGAAGATTTGTTTTAAAATTAATGTATATCACATATTTCTTACTAAAGTAAAAGCCTAAAATGAGGCTTGAAGACAAGATTTTAAATTCTGGGGTATATAAGGATACATTTCAGTAGTTAGATGCAGTCTCATATCGGGCCCAGTGTAGCTTCAAACAGCTGAGGAGAAGCAACCTGGAGGCATTCTCCTTTTGAACAGTATGATGGGTCACATCAACAGCGGGGGAGCTTAAGCATAAAACCACACTAGTTCTGCATCTCATTATGCCAGGGAGGATCTGGCTTATACCTTCCTGAATTTGTGTTGTCCTTGGTGCTAGTAGTGTAATAAACAGGGTAGTTATCACCGGGTTCAGTAAACACAGACATATATGAAGGGCAAGAACTACACAACTGGGTTTGTTCCAGAGTCATAAGCAAGGCTTGTAGACCCTATATCTCTCTCTGACTACCCAACTGATTAACAGCCACTACCTAACTAGCTATCTGCTGCCTGAAGGACGATCTCCCAATTCTTAATCCCTCAGTCTCCTGTTAGGAAGCATCATTAACTCATAATTTCTATAATTACATCTTCCCTCTTAACAACAAGTTAAAAAAAAATCAATTAATACAAAATTCATTTAACACCCAAAGGGGGTTTCAACTACAGAGGAGAGGTTTCATCTACAAAAGACAGGTTTTGCCAGCTAGTGGAGTGGGTAAAGGAAGAGCTGTACCATGACTCCATTTTTATCTGGTAAGAAGGAATGGGAGAGCATCTTGCTGTTTATTCCCAGTAGCAAAGGTACAATTTTGGATAGTTCCTACATAGGCCGTATAGGAAGACAATGGTTCCTTACTACCACTCCAAAATGTACTACTGAGGCCAGTAAATGGTATAGAAGCATTGTTCTTATATTTTCACATTAACCATGGCTTTGGTTATGGTTGACTCTTAGAAAATTTGTTCCACCTATGTTTTTGAGTTCATTATTGTTACACTTTCTGCATAGCTGAATCTATCCTGGAAATAGAACAGATAACCATTCCTAATATGTGAACTGGGCTGAGATTCAATGGAACAGAATCTGCCCTTTTACTAACTCTGAATAGTACCTACTTTGTGAGTGACCTTATTGTTTTAAAATGCTTCTTACTCACAGACCAAGATGCTGTTCTAAGTATGTAAAGATTGCATAATCTGACTCCTGGCATTTAAAAAACACACATTTTCATTGAAATGTTAATGTTCTAGATATGAAACTTTTTGATGAATGAGGACAATGGCAAAGAAAAGAAGAATGAAATGAAAAGGTAAATATTCCTATCTAACCAGATGGCTAGGATCATCTCTGTCAGCCTTCTGGGCTGTTTCTACATGCCATGGGAGTTTAATTCAGTTTAGTTCTCCCTAAATTGAAACAGTGGGTTTTTTAAAAACACCACTTCAATTTAGGGAGAATTAAACTGAACTAAATCCCTGTGGTGTGTGCACAAGGGTGGGGGCCCAATATATACCTGCCTCTTTGGCAGGGAGGAGTGGGGAGGGCAGCAAGCTGTCAGTGAGCCAAGCAATCCCTGAACTGTGCAGGGCCCCCCAGGCAGCACCCGCTGGCTGGCACCTGGCTCAGATGGTCCCAGCAGGTCCCACAGCCATGGAGGGAAGCAGGGGCCCTTGCACAGCTCAGGCAGGCAGGCTCCAGGGAGAAAAAAGAAGAAAAAAAAAAATTAGGCCCACTCCTTTTTTTTTTTTTTTTTTTCAATGGGACCTGCCTGCACAGGCTTCTGCCACATCCCACAGCCCCTGATCTGTGCAGGGCCTGCCAAGCCCTGAGCACGTTGGCTTCCAGCATCCTGTACACTGTTGTAATTTGTTAGGTAGCAAACTAAAGCACCTCAGAAGTGTTTTGGCTTGCTATATACCAAAGTCATTTAAAGCGGAATATGTCGCGGAGTGTGCAAACAGCAACACCATTGAAGTGGTGCAAAAGGGCATTTAAGCTGCTTTAAAAGCCAACTTTGTGGTGTGTACAAAAGCACCTGCTCAGCTATATCACGTGGTAGAGACTACTGATTGCTGTACTATGTTTCTCTGTCTCAACAGTTACATCTGAGTATGCATCAGTATACAGCAGAAATTACTGCCATAAGTCTACAATATATGCTCCATTACTCATATATGTACGTATCCCTGCAACGTGGAAATGTGTAAAGCATGTAATGTATTATAGTGAGCCTTTAGCCTATGTCTTCCTCTCAGGGACTATGCAACTTATTTGGCAGTTACTAAGAGTTCTGCTTAATCAAGTTTTTAGTGATATTTTATGTAATATATGATTCAGAAATGACTCACTAACATTTTTGCCCATCTTGCCCTCCTTTCTACCTGACTTCAGAATAACACAGCTAATCACTTCTGTCTTCCCTTCAGTTCAACACAATACTAACTGTTTCTTTTTAGGTGATGCCAGACACGTCTGTTCTTTGCTGTAGTTTCTCTCCCTTAGTACTGGCTGTTCCCAATAGGTACAATTTAGCTCTAAATCTGCACATGATATTTATGAAGAATGAATGAATGAAAAAAGAGTCTTATTAATTCTGTTTGGAACTAGGTCTTCAGAAACCTGTTTAGTGGAGAAGGAATCCATTATAACAAATACCAAGCTTTCAGAATCTTTCTTTTAAATTTCAGCAGAAGTGACATCTTTATTGGTGGGAAAATACTCAGATTAAAATAATATTTTATCATTTGTTATTACGTGGTAAAAGTTTGGGATTGCATTTGAAGGCATAGTATGTATAATAAAAATAAAAAAAATACTTAATCAATAACTTGCTAAAGTATACTCTTTGTTTTGGTAAATAAATTATGTAAACTGGCTGGAGTATTTTGCAGAAATACCAGAAAACTCATAGTAATTATTCCCCTAGAATTTATAATATTCAGTTTACTTTCAGGAAGACAGACATACTGGAAAACACAGTACCTAAATTTCTCTATAGAAAAGCAATTTGGAAAGCATCTTTTTTCCACCCGTTTTTCTATTACTGCTTTGGAAAGTACTGGAGGAAGATTAAGAAAAGATTATCAGGAAAACCATGATTATTTCTCACAAACTAAAAGGCTTCACGTATAATTATTACTTCTCCATCTGTTTTATTAATTACTTATCTGACATTATGCTTGCACTTGAGTAAATGAGAGGAGAGTCTAGCCTTGTTTTAATTTTTTTTTCTCTCGGTCTATGAAAGCACTTTGTCACAACTCCGTTGTCTCTTCTACCCTATTAAAAAAAAAGGAAAAAAAGAAGACATGAATAAACTATTGATTTCTGTTTCATCACTGCACCCACACCAAGCCTGCTCTAAGTTGCCTTTTATGTGTGGGAAATGCCTGAAAATTCATATGGTTGAAGTGCTGGATTAAACATCCTTTTGCCTCTGGATTTCTGTGCCTTATCCTCTCACTGGATAGGTCTACACATACACATTTACTGCACAGTAACCAAAATCACTGCATGGTATGGGCACATGTCTACATGTGCATGATGTACTCCACAGTAAATATGGTGACTTACCCTGACTTGATTGTAAATTTGATACCTGCATCATGCAGGTATGAAATATATGCCCACCCAATTATATACTGTGCAGTAACACATAGATGTGATAGATTTCATAGATTTTCATAGATTTCATAGACGTTAGGGCTGGAGGGGACCTCAGAAGATTATTGAGTCCAGCCCCCTGCCCAAAGGGCAGGAAGTCAGCTGGGGTCATAGGATCCCAGCAAGATAAGCATCCAATTTGCTCTTGAAGGTGTTCA
>NW_017728912.1:582214-618173 GCF_001723895.1 Crocodylus porosus | reverse complement strand
GCAGTACTCCAGCTGCGGCCTCACCAAGGCCAAGTGCAAGGGGAGAATGACGTCAAGGGATTTGCTTGAGAAGCATCTATGGATGCAAGCCAATGTTTTGGTTGCTTTATTAGCTGCAGTGTCGCATTGCAGGCTCATGTTCATCTTGTGGTCAATGATGACTCCCAAGTCTCTTTCTTCCGTAGTGCTAGCCAGCGTAGCACTGCCAAGCCTATAAGGATACTGCAGGTTTTTCATCCCAAGATGGAGAACCTTGCATTTTTCAGTGTTAAACACCATTGACATGTAGATGCCTTACTGTACAGTAACGCTGTGTGTGAACTGACTTGGGACTAACTTTAGTCCCAAGTCAGTCCACACAGAGTGTTAATGCACTTTAATGCCTGCACATGTAGACACTGGTGTATTCCCAGTAAATTTAAGCCGGCATAAATGCATGTGTAGACATACCCACCAGAACCCAATTAAGCCATAAGATATTTTTCTCACAATCTAAGTTCTAGTTCTAAGGTCCATACTCCATCTTTACTGTGCCTCTACTCAAGGCAAAATTCCCTCTTATATCCACTGAAGTCAGTGGAAAAGTTCCCATTGGCTCAAATGTATTGGATCAGTCCTTCGGCAAATATTAAGATTCACTAACTATGAGTAGATTAAACTGGATACTTTACAAAGATTTTTGGTTTAAATCATGATTATCAATTATCAGAGTTACTGGTTACATCATAAAGGAGTTTTCTATTGATTATTTTGCTGTTTAATAGTGCTTGTTGAATGAGTATTTTATAAAGTGTTCCATGAAACTGTCACAAAGATATAACCATGAAATGGTCTACTATTTATACCTCCCATCAAGCTATGGGTAGATGTCTGTGGAAATGGATTTTCTCACATTTTAAGGAAGCTAATTCCTTCTTCATTCAGGAACCCTGAGGTAAAAAAACAGAAAAGTTTTAATACATCAAAGCTTCTCATTCCTCAGCTCGGTTTTTCAGATAATTTAATGCCTTTGGAAATCACACAGAAGTTTTGACTGTCGATATGGCATTAAACTCCATTTTAAGTGCCAACATAAGATGCAACAACATCATTACCTTGAATTAAAGTGCAAGAGGAACATTCTACTGGGAACATTATGGAATCCTACATGAAGGAAATAATTCATGAGTACTCTTCATAAAATTAGCTTTATTCCTCAGTTCAAGAATAAATGAAAGAACATTCTAAAGAATATGTCCTAAATCAGTAGAAGGCTGTCCCTCCTAAATCTCAATAACTGTCTAGGGTAATCTTGAGCAGATGGGTGCTATTAGACTATCATATAATGGTGACAATGTGGAATACCCTAACCCATAGCTTATTGCTACTTATCTAGTATGGGCACAAAATGAGGTGACATGTTAATGAGTTGCTACAAATGACTTTTATAACTTTCCCACTGTCACTAGGCTGAGGGCGGCAATCAGAGGAAAGCTATTATCTACCTTTTGGGATTTAATTTTTTTTCCATTTGATTGAATGCTGCAGCTGGTTAAAATGGTAAAGGAAAACTGGTCACGATTGGAATGTATTATTATCATAATCATCCTGCCTCACATAATAAAGTAATATTCACTTAGCTTTATCAAAAATGGTTTTGTTTACTTTTGCTGGTGAAAGTAAACTAAACTGTGTGTGATGGAGTCTATTTTATGAACATTTTTAATAAGAGAATGTTTCACCATTAAAATGAGTCTTGGAGGTGGTATTGGTTGTTGCTGTTGATAGCAAATGCTACTAGTCATGATGCTAGTTACAGAAACTAAATTGCAATAAGAAACTATATTTTTAGCCACTTTGTACTTTACAGCAGCATGTAGATATATTGTGAGCACAGCAAGGATCATACACTTGATTCTGCTCCCATTTAAACTATTGGGAAAATTCTCCTTGACTTGAATTATATAAGATCAGTCCCTGTATGAATCTTTATTCTTAATGCTTAATTTCATTCTGTGAAAGCAAATACTGTACATGGCATGCCTTTTATATTAGTTCACCTTTTAAAAAAGAATTGTCAGAATTCATATACACAAAAGTCCTTGTGAAAGTGATGCATGGTACATTTTCAAATTTGGGAACATTGAAAATTTGCTCTGTGTACCAGACTTGAGTGAAATATGATTTATTCAATAAATTTAGCTTTTTTTCTTCTTCCTGTGAAATGTCATAAGGAGACTGCAAAATCCCTTGAATTTATTACTACTGATGACTTTTTTCTGTGAATTTTGTTTTTAACTGTATGAGTTGATTCCAAATGAGGCTTCTGTGAGGAGTTGATACTTCCTATTCAAACGAAGTTGGTTAAGTGTTTGATTGGAAAAACCGTAAAATGTTCTTTCAGTTCACAGAGTGGCTGCACATATACATACTTCCAATGTACAAACTTATGCTTATGAATTCACAATTTGATTTCTCTGAATAATTATGCCCATAAGTGTCATTCATTCATTATGTCTATAGTTTTTACTAGGAATGTGATAGTTCATAGGGACAACCTTCAGGGCATGTACAGACATTACACTTAGATGTGTTTAAGTGAATGTAGATCAATCTAGACCTAAAACCATAAAGAAGTTGGGCATAACCAGTCTAAAGATGCCACGAGTGAGCAAAGGTAGACCTAGTATGAGGTACACTCAATTCAGATTGATTTAGGTTATAACAATGCATCTAACTTCTGTACTGTTTCCCTACTGATTCAAGTTATATCATTATCCTCCAGCATCCCAGTCTGCTTTGTGGCCACCTCTACCCTCCAGTCCTCCCTAGCATCCATGCTGTCACCCAGGAGATCTTGTCCCCCAGGCTCTCCCAGCATCAAGCAAGCACAGCCCCTCTCCTTAGCCCTGCCTCCTGCCTCCATCAATCTTCCAGCCACAGGCAGACTGTAGAGGGAAAGTGAAGCATCTGTGGCCCTTGCATGAGCCTTGGGACCTAGGAACCTGAGCCCATGGGCTGTGACCCACACCCCTAACACTGCATCATAAAGCACCCCATGACACATGCAGACCCCAACACTGAACCCAGAAAAACCCCTGCACCTAGGCACAGCCCCTTGGACCCCAACTTTGACACCCACACACCCAGCCAGGGATCTCCATACCCATGCACTTGGGCACAGCTCTCTGGACCCCAACCATAACACCTGCACACCCATCTGGGGAACCACATGCCCCCATGCTTAGGCACAGTCCCTCAGACCCCAACCTTGGCACCCACACACCACATCTGAGAGGCCAGAGCTAAGCATCCTATGACCCAGATGCCAAAGTCCAAAAAACTGGTACAAGTTCCAGTGCTCTGCACTTCACCTCAGATGGTAGCACCAGGGGGCTGGTGACAAGAGAAGACACTGAGGTTAGAGATAGAAGATAACGTACAGCTATCTATGGTGTTTCAGTAGAAATCAGAAAATTTCCCACTTCCCAAACAACCCCTCTCCCTCCCTCCAAGTCTACCACTCCAAGAAATGCACTGATGTGATGGCAGGAATCCCACATGGCAACTATTATATCAGCCAAACTGGTCCTGCTGCCAGGGTTGACTCCCAGGTTGTGGGTCTGGAGAGGCTTGCGAGTAGTGCTCCAATACTCTTCCCCTCCACTCATCTGATCTGATCCCTGAGGAAAGTTCATGGGTGCTAGATGACTTCAAATCTCTCAGCATAGGCAGTCACTATATTAATCACAATCACGCAAGCAACCCCCTGTCGCACAATCAAGGCCCCATCCCAGTCCCAAACAGTGCTGTCCACCACACCAACCCCTGAAAGTGAAGCATCCCCCACCCCAACCACCTCCTGGTATATTCAAAGCAGAAAAATGCTTCTGGAAAGCCAAGCTCAGTGCCTGGCAGGACTCTTCTTAGTTACCTGGGGTGGTGGTAAAATCTTTCTGGATCAGACCAGTTTCAGCATTGTATCAATACTTGTGGCAAAGATGTTTCTCTGTAATTGACTTGTAAAAATATTATATTATATCTAACAAATAACTATTTACTAACATGAAAATGGGGAGGGAGGGGAAGAAACAACTCAAGAAACAGAAAAGCATTATTCTGCTAGTCTGCCAAAAAACAGCGCTGTACTACATGCTGCAGTCACAGAGAAGGGACTACTGCACCCAGCAGTGTGGCAGCTGGATCCTGTTCTTAGCACATGCCAAACAAAGTACTTTCATAGTGAAGTGTTTGAGAATGGCTGGAAACATTCACAGTGCTTATTTATCAGAAATTGTTTTGTTCAATTAATGCTAGTTTAATCTGAACCATGTATTTTCCCACAGAATCATTCATAATTAAAGTACCTTAGATAAATCTTTCTTGTGTGTTCATCTGTCTATTAGCAGTGTTTTTGCTATAATTTCTGGGCCCAGAAACAGATTCACTCCTGGGTCACAATACATACTGTACCAGCATAGAGATAAAAGGGAAGCAGCTAGTTTTGTTTCTCTTCAGGGAGTACTAGGGGCTGATGCAGCTTCTATTATGGATCACTGCAGCTTTGAGAGCTGCCCTCTGTTTTCTTCCACTGCAGTGGCATTTATGGGACTTTGTAGGGTACACATTCATCAACACCCTCCATCCCCACGTGATTTTAATGTAATGATAAATTGTCTCCCTACTTCTTGGCAAATATGGGCATGTGGAAATGACACACATAAAAAATGATGTACAGGATTTGTGATGCAAACACACAACAAATGTGCAGCCTTTTGGCTAAAACGAAGTTGATTTCACTGCACAGTGAAAAAGAAAAAGACACAGTGTATAGTGCTTGCACATAGTAAATCCTTCAAATCCAGGACAGAGTTACTCCTTAAAAAATTTGAGGTAACTATTACATAGAATAAGTGTGGTGAATCCACAGCCCACATACCACAAATGATATGGTATGCCTCTGTGTAGTATGCAGCAGATTAAGGAGCAGGCAGGCAGCACAGAGCAGGGAGAAGAAAGAAGAGCAACAGGTCAGGCATAGAGAACAGGGCAGGGAGCAGAAAGTAGAGCAACAGATTGGGGAATCAGAATGGCACTCAGTAGAAGTGGGTCCATGGCTTACTTTGTGGCACACTTGCCAAATATGTTGGTCCACACTGGCACAGGATGTATTGTGTGTCAGCTCCGGTAGTTAGAGATAACCTTTTGCTCAGTGCAGACTGGCTTCCCTCATCTAGTGCCCAGGAACTGTAATAGCACCAAATGTAGCTGCTTTCCCAGGACACCTGGTCCTGTGTCTATAACACATTTTCTACACAGTAAAACCTGGGGTAAATTTCTTTGCTGTATGTTTATCCATACTTTGCCTTATAGGACTTAACATCTAGGGATGAGCCCAAATGGGCAATCAACAATATTTTTATCTCTGTGTACTCAAAATTACTATCTGCTGCCCAGAGCTTGTGGACACTTGAACTTGTAACCCTGGTTCTTTAGTCCCAACAATTTCTCAATGCAGTCTATCAAGAGGAATCCATGCATTTCTCTTTCATATTTGTACAGAGATAATTTTCTTAGATGTTTAAGTTTCCTGAATGTTCACCAAATCTTTTACAATACAGTATTCAGCCACCTGCTGGTTGGCATAAAATGTTAAATTATGTAAAATGGAGCACTCATTGAGGAAATTTCTAGAACATTTCACAGTTGTAGATTTTAAAGGATTTCTAAATATAGGCATAAATCTATATTGGATTCTATAGTAATGTCCATTTCAGTCTCTAATCACCTGTCTGCCACTCTGCAGATGAAACTCAATTTGAAACTATGTTCCTGCACAGAGCAGCTGAAAAATCAGATCTAAAGATCTAGATGAGGGAAGCCAGTTTGTACTGAGCAAAAATAACAGAGCTAATATTTCTTGTAATTAATATGGCTTCCCAACTACTCCTGATAATATTTCATGCCATATTTGCATATACAGCTTAGTGCTTGGAACTCTGGAGACACCTGGTTTCAGTAATATTTTTTAGTTGTTAATTTGGGTGAAGTGCTGGTGCTAGCTGCCATTACCTGAACTTTTTTCTATATTTTCTCAGAGTTGCACAGGTTGCAAAATATTTTGACATCTCAGAAACTTACATTTGAAAAGGCTTTATTTTCAATACTGTGCAGTATTGCATCACTAGATGTCTAGTTAATTTAGATTCAGTGTCAGACAGGCAGATGCAGAATTCTGGAGGGTGAGTGAGAGCAACTTAATAACAGCTACTCATACAATGCTTTTCAAAAGGTACAGCTGTAATTTAATATTCTACATACCAAGTAAGTAGACCATCAATTGACTTCTATTTAGATGCTTTCAATATTAATAATAATATTAAAGTGGTTCAAATGTTAATAGCATAAAAGAAAATTGAATTAAAGGAAAATTCAGGTTATTAGTCTTGTGAGCTGGTTTGTAAAAAAACTTAAAAAATAGAAAATTAAGAATTTGCAGACAGGTTTCTAATTGTATGTTCTAAAATAAATTAAAAGGTGCTTCTTTTCCCCATGTGTTTATTTTTGGTGCATAGATAGTATTTGGTGCTTATGTAGGTATGATATCTATGACAAGTTACTCAGAGGAGATGATACTTTTATCACTTCCTAGATTTCTGTTTCTCAACTGGAACTTACTGCAATACATCCAAAGATCCCATTACATTCTGAAAAATGAAAACATTTGGGACCATAGCCTATTCTATGTATTGGGCATCTAAGTGAATTTAAGACCCTTTTTGTGATTCTTTTACATCCTATTCAAGTCCCTGAACATCCATTAATGCATCTGATTTTGTAACCTACTATGATTTTAGCCTTAAGATTTGAGTCACAAAAAAGCAGCGAAGAAGAAGAGGATCCACCCGCTTTTGTATTAACAGTTTTTTAGGGATTCAAGCAGGGTGGAGCAAGATCATACTTAGGTGCCTAAGTCCATCTGTATACCTAGTAGGTGAAATAGAATCTGGCCCTTGGTGTTCATCAAAGAAGTGGGTGACCAAGTTTATCAAACAGGTATGTGAGTTTATCAAGTCAAGTAAGAATTTGTTTTCTTATTCCAAGGCTGCTAAAATACCTTGCATAGTAATGGAAATGGAATTCTATATTGCACACTTGGTAATTACTCTCACTAACACAAATTATATTGGATAAGATAGAACCGAAGAAGGTAACCCGATGAAAAGAAAAGTTACAGTACAAAAAGATCCTGTCATCAAGGTGGACAGAAAAGTCCACTTTTTTGAGGGATATTTAGGGACAGATCTTCAACTATGGTCTGATCCAAAGCACATTGAATTGTCTCATTGCCTTCAACAAGCCCTTGAGTCAGGTCCTATTATAAATTGCCAGATCTATTTACTTCAATTTATACTAAATGTAGATCTAGGCCTTTGGGGAATTACCTTATGGCATTACTTCAAGCACTGGGGTTATATTATATTACAAGTTCATAACACTTTTCTAGTTCAGTTCAAAAAGAGTGGAACATTTCTGGGGTTTTTTTCCTTAGAAGTAGTTTAAATGCCTACAAGTCCTAGCAATTGGAAAAGACTAGTGAAAGGCTAAATTAATCTACTGAAAATCCACCTAGCTTTATTAACATCAATCGGTTGAAACTATACACAGGCGAGGGATCCCTTTTAAGAAAATCCTATGTGGATTTCCACAAATTCACGGATTTGCGTAAAGTATTCATATTATCAAATATCATTGTGAAATTGAGGTGGAAGGCAGAACTGTTTTTTAATGATTGAGAGAATACTTGAACCCAGGTTTCCTGCCCTGATATACTGCTTTCTTTTGATCTTGAGCATCAATAGAGCTTTAATTTGGGGTTGCCAGGCATTGGGGGGGGCAGAGCCAGAATGTACATGTACCCCATTGCATAACCACCCAAATGAACTCATGCCCTGCCATGCACTGTTGGATGGGTCTAAAGCAGCAGTCCCAGCATACCTTGCTGGATCTGGGTAATCTTACTAACCTCCCCTTCAAAAAGCCATTCAACTGGTCACAGGAGCATAGCAATAGCTTAATGTATATGTTGAAGACTCTGTGAATAACTATACTGGCATTGTTTGAAAAATGTCCACATTTACTAGCAAATGTCCCAAAACCTTGTGCTAATGATTATCCACTGAATATAAAAACGATGTAAAGAACATGATGAAACATGAGGAAAACATATATCAAAGCTTGTGATGCAAGATCAGATCAGGTGCTGCCATAACACAAGCCTATGCAGATTTTGAGTAGGTCCTGAACAGTGGAAGAAAAAATGCTTCTGCAGAGGAAAAAAAAAATAAAGGGCATGGAGGAAAAGTTATCCCCACAACTCTTCCATCAGAACACATATATTGGCCAGGATCCGGATCCAGAACCTTGGCAAGTAACCACTCTCTTATGAAGAATGTTTTCTGTGTTTAGCATGTCAGACATTTTAGGTAAGTTGCTGGTTGCTATGTGATAGTATGGTTGAGTTATCATCCTACTGGAAATGGAAGCAGACAAGTAAGGTAATGGGATTTGCTTCAGCTAATCCATCCCCACGGGGTGCATCTACAACAGATGCTGTTGCCCTGAGGGGTCAAACCAACTCTTAGAAACTCAATATTATGCTGTTAGGCAGGAGGGTGTGACACAATTGCACATATACACATACATAAATTAATTAGGTGCATACACACACACACACACACACACACACACACTACCAACTCAGGCACATATACATCCAAGCCAACCTAGGCACATGCATACCTATCACTGATTCATGCACATACACTATACACCCCAAAAGTTAGACAAAAATCAATTGTCCATACCTGCACACTCAGTACACATACACAGATCACTAATTTGTATATCATGTGCACCATGACATATATATACATACACACACACCAGTTCACATACATCCTAACTTGGCTGGTACGGTATGCATGTATGTGCTTGGGTTACCTGGGGGAAGGTTAAGGTGAGAGAGATAAAGTGTAGGGAGTGAAAGTTGCCAGAACTGGGATTAGAACTGGTAGAGCAGAGAGAAGCTGGTTGAGAAATTGAGGCTTGGATTTACTTAAGGTTGAGTGGCCCCAGAGTTTCTTGAGGTCACTAGTGCAAGGGGAAAACCTGGGGGCAAGGAGGAGACAGCCAGGAAAGAGATAGGCAGAAACCTGGTTGCTCAGGGGAAAAGGAAAAGGCAGTGGGGATAAGACAGTGGCAAAAAAACAGGGGGTTTGGAGGCAGAGAGGAGCTCAGGACAGGTGTTGGAGGTGGCACTAAGCCAGAAGCAGGAGAGGGAGAAATGAGACAGAAGTTAGAGGAGCAGGGCCAAAACCATAGTAAAGTAAAACCCAATTCAGGGGTCCAAATAACAGTTTTATTAAACAAACAACACACTACACAGCCCCATGAAGTTATTGGTTCACATGCACGCACACACACAAGCACTTACCAGGGCAGCAGGAGAAAGAGACTCAGTGGAAGGGTTGGAGTCAAGGTGGGTAAGAGAAACAGAGTCCAAGTCCTTGGTCAAAGAGGGGTTGGGGTGATAGCTATCTATCTGGGCTGGAAAGGGGTCTTTGTCCCAGTAGGTGTTGTCCGGGGGGGGGGTTGCTGGTAGGGCCTCTGGGTAGATATGTGATGTGGCCTGGTGCTAGTCCAGATGGAGAAGGTATTCCCAGGAGTCAGTCTTCACTACCCCTTTTTATGGGGCAGACTACCTCTGATCTCCTATGGGGAGGGCCTGTCCAGGCAAGGTCAGTCATGTTCCAGATGGCTACAGGTATTCTTACTGAGCATGTGCAGCCTTGGCACAGTGGTGGGTTGCCTCATCTTTTGTTTCTTGAATGCTGAGGGTGGTTCCAATGACTGCGTTGTTGGTCCAGGTATTGGTGTTGATGGTTTGGTCGTTCAGAGAGAGCTATTTTTAGACCTACTGCCATTGTCTCTCAAGAACCCTCATTCATCCCCATTCATTCAGGAACCAAGTTACACAGGAAAGGTAGGTATGACTCATAGGTTACACAACCAGGCCTAGGGACAGAATAAAGACTCGACAAACAAAATGGAAACTTGACACGACTTATGCTAACTTACGTATGTAGGTCTAAATCATATAGTACCAGTAAACCAGTAATATAAAAGAGTAAAAATCACTATAAACATAATAATTATACAATATAAAGAAGGAGAAAAAAACAAAACAAATACAACTAGCTACCAAAATAAAATGCTGAAACTTATCCTATGTCTTAGCTCACTTATACTTATCTATAGGGAATAGAGAGGGAGAGAACAAGTCAGAAATGTTTGGGGAAGGGGAAGGAATGCATTATAAATTTAAAAAAGAAAAGAAAAACTGGGGTTTTTTCTACAATGCTAATGTGCAGTTGTTACTGCTGAGCAGTTGGTGCTGTTGTGCAATAACCAGAGTTACTGTGCAGCAGCACCATCAAATGTCTTTTAGGTTATGCTACTGCACAGTAGTTTAATGATACCGTGCAGTAACATATTAGCAGTGTCCGTTCTGTGTCATGCTACTGCTCAGTATTTTTCAGCTACTGCACAGTCAGTGTCTTGTATAAGACACACCCACAATGGAAAATCATAGAATCATAGGGCTGGAAGGGTTCCAGAAGGATCATTGGGTCCAATCCCATGCACAAGCAGGAAAGACATCTGGGTTCAAATGACTCCAGTCAGGTGACAATCCAGTCTTCTCTTGAAGACCTCTAGGGGGAAGCTTGTTGCATAGTCTGGACACCCTAGTTGTAAAGAAGTTTTTCCTAATGTTCAGCCTAAAACTATCCTCCAGAAGTTTGTGGCTGTTCTTTCTAATTTTCCCTTACGGTGTCCTGGTGAACACTTGTTCACCGATCCCCTGATGTATGCCTCTGATATAGCGATAACCTGCAATCAGGTCCCCTCTCAGCTCTCTTTTCTTTAATCTGAAGAGTCTGAGATCCCTCAGCCTCTCTTCATATGGCTTGTCATGCAAGTCCCTGATTATACGGGTGGCCCTTCTCTAGACCCTCTCGAGCTTTAGCACTTCCTTGTTGAAGTGCAGTGCCCAGAACTGGATGCAATACTCCAGCTGTGGTTGCCAATGTTGAATTAGGTGGGAGAATTATTTGGATTTACTAGAGATTGCCAGAGTATGATTGGACCTAGTGGCTACTATGTTGCATTTCCAGCTCATATTCATCCTGGGGTCTATTGTTACCCCCAGATCCATTTCATCTGTAGTGCTGGTCACGTTAGCGATGCCCAGCCTGTAGGTGTGCTGGAGGTTCTTCCTTCCCAGATGCAGCACTTTGCATTTCTCTATGTTGAACCTCATCTGGTTCCATTCTGCCCAACATGCCAGCCTGTCTAGGTCTACTTGTATCTGCAGCCTATCTGCAGGTGTGTCCGCACAATCCCATATCTTGGTGTTGTCTGTGAACTTGGCCAATGGGCTTTTCAACCTGTTATCCATTTCATTGATGAAGATATTGAACAGCACTGTACCAAGTACTTCCCCCTGGGGTATTCCACTGTCCACATCTCACCAGGATGACACTGATCCATTCATTTGGACTCTCTATGTCCAACCCTGTAACCAGTTTTACACTGAAAGATATCAGGCTCAGCTGTAGGACCGTCAAGTGGGTGCGAAACTGGTTGCAGGGCAGGACACAGAATCTTTGTTTTCTGATCAGTACCTCATGGGATACTAAGTCAAAGGCTTTCTGGAAGTTGAGGTATATAATGTCCACTGCTTTTCTCTTGTCCAGGTGTTGAGTCACCTGATCATAAAAAGAAATGGGGTTGGTCAGACAAGACCTGTCCGCAATGAGGCCATGCTGGCTGTCATCATGACTTCTTCAAGATTGTCACATATAGCCTCATTGGTGAATGTTTCTAGGATTTTCCCTGGAATAGAAGTTACACTAATTGGCCTGTAGATGCCCAGGTCTTCATGCTTCCCATTCTTGAAGATGGGCACAACATTGGCCCTCTTCTAGTCCTCTAGGATTTCTCCAGAGACCCATGATTTTTGAAAGACCTTTGCCAGGGGCTCTGCAATTAGTTCAGCCAACTCTTGCAGCACTCTTGGGTGGAGTTCATCTGGTTCTGCTGATTTTTATACATCTAATTTCTTTAATTATACTAGCAGTTTAAGTATTCTAGTTCTATGGCAATGGTGGGAATGGTGTCAATCCCGCCCTGCTCATTCTGTGCCCTACCTGACATGTTGTTCCCCTCGGTCTTGTGAAAGACCAAGGCAAAGTAGTCATTTAGGTTTTTTTCCTGAGTGGTAGTGACCAGGTATCCTGAGGCATTGAGCAGCAGTCCCACACTCCCATTAGTTTTTCTTTTACACCCTATGTAGCTAAAGAAGGACTTCTTGTTGTCCTTGTTTCTTGTAGCTAGTTTTAGTCCGGTTTCTGCCTTAGCTTGCCTAATCTGTTTTCTACAAGTGCTGTCAATTGTCAAGTAATCTTGCTTCATTCTGTGCCCTGGAGAGAAGATCAGGGAACAGGGAAGGAACCTCAATAGAAGAACCCTGATAGAAAAACCACTGTCAAATTGCACTTCCTTCACAGGATGCTATCAGAGGGGTCAGTACAGGGAAGTAATCACTTTGTTAGATTTGCATTGACATAAAACTGCCGCTCCTTTAGGGCTACTGTATGTATCAGTCAGCAACCTCAGTTAGTCCTCTTTTCTTTGGGAGTCAGGAAAATGGAAAGTAGGGAAAGCAGCTGTAACAACAAAGCTGGCTTTATCACATGCCATCTTTCATAACATATGGATATGCCTAACTACTTTATGTGGCTACATTTTTGCCTCTGTGGATCTAACTTGTCCTTTCCATGCATGTTCGCTCTTCCGATCTTATGGTTCTAGAGGCAAAGTCCATATCTACTTTATTGAGATTCACCTTCGCTACACATGAAATGCTCAACTGGGGAGGCAGGGGGGGTGGGGTGGGGCAGAAGTTACCCCTTTTTGCCCAGTAGGCAAGGGGCATGCACAAGACCGGGGAGACTTAGAAGCTGGCTTTACTCACCCAAGAGGTTTTGAGCTTTGATCCCCATGTTGTAAGTTAGCAACCTCTACATCAGGCCCAATGGGAGAACCTTCCTATTCAAGGCAGGCCACTTTGCAGTTAAGAAGAAAGCACTGTGGATTGTTGGAAAACAAGGAGGAAGGGAGTTTGATCTGCTGTCCTGATGTGGAGGGTGAGGCTTTGCTTCCATGTTGTTTGTGCAATTTGTATTAAGAGTTATTAGGAAAACTGCACAAACAACATCTGGGCAGAAAACAAGCTATACATCACTCTTCTTGAAATTCCCTAAATGTAGTGTTGGAACGTATGCAAAGAATGCACCATTTGGAAAGGCTTTTAATGGCAACCCTCATTGTATTTCATAAAAGAGAGGTCTGTTGGAAGACATTACTCAGAATCACTATCACAAATGAGTGTGTGCCTATGCCTGAACAGAGAAAATAATAGCTTTGGGATTGGTAGTAGCGAATTCCAAGATCTCATATTTTCCTTTCAGAAAATGCAAGGTGTACAATACTCAGCATTTTCCAGCCTCGGTCACTGAGCCACTCACCTTATAGGATGCAGGGTGACCCTTTCCCTTGACAAATCTCTCCTGAAATCATACGTCTGTGACACATCTTGCCACGCATATCCAGCTTACACAGGAGGGTAGCATGGTTATACAAAGGATTTGTGATCCATTTGTTGTCTGATAATCTTGCGCATGTCAGGGTCAAGTCTCAAACAACCCTGTGCATAATATATCTCCCTGTGATTCTAATTTTGATTATGGTTCTAGAGGCAAAGTCCATATCTACTTTATTGAGATTCACCTTCGCTACACATGAAATGCTCAACTGGGGAGACGGGGTGGGGTGGGGTGAGGCTAACTAATTTTTTTTTAAATGCCAATATGTTAAAAAATATACAGGTGCTTCACAGTAGCTTAGCCTCCACCTCCAACTGGAAAGAGGGTCCTAGTCTACACCAGTGTCCCTTGCTAATTACCCCCTCTATTATAGTACAGACTCCCCAAATGCTGAGCCTTTTCTTTGTATGGAAACTTAAACCAGATGTTCATCATTATTCACTTAACACCTTTAAGCCCTGTATTTCATCACACACACATCACTAGTTTTAAAGCCCCATCTAGTCCTTGGAAGCAATTTTAAAGGGTTCTTATCCAAATGCCATGCACCAAGGCTTATCCAACCCACTACATTAAGACTCTCATAAGGACCTGTCTGTATTCAGCATCTCTGGCAAGCAAGGCATTATTGAGGGATAGAGAAAGGGAGAATCATGGTCTTAAGCCTTGAGTATTTAGCAGTAGTAAAGTATCCTGTTACAGCCAGCAGAAGAAAGTTATTCTTCTGTTTTGGCATCCATAGCACATGACAGGTTGATGTTAGCTGTTGTGAAGGAGGGTGAGGAGGGGAGAATGTTAGCTAGTTTTAGCTCCAAAAAGCTCTTTCTCTAGGTTTTGCTCAGGGTGCTTTTTCGATTTGTGCCAGGATCTTTCTTCTTGCTTTTACTGTTTCTCTGACATATTCACATATCAGGAGGTTACCTACACTAAAGACTAGGCAAACTACACCTTGCATCAGCCTTTGATGACCTGTGCCCAGATCTCAAGTGGAGGTTTGATATTGTGTCAGCTAATTGATTACATAAAAAAGTTAATAGCTCCTTTGCACTTATACTTACACCCACAAACTTCAATAAGGTTTAAGCCAGCCCATAACACTAAAATGAGTTATCAAGGCTGTAGTGAAAATGTTATATTAGTATGTCAAAGAATATCCCCATATATGGAGGAATAAAAGAAAAGAAAAGCGGACTTTTCAAGAGTAACAGTACATTAAGGGACACCTAATAAAAATAGTAAGATTAAACAATACCAAGTTAGGTATCAAGTACTTGAAAATTGTCTGCAGTGCAGTCGTAATGAGAGACTTCTTAATAGAAAAGTGATGATTTTAAGAATTTCAATTACACCTATAAATTTTGAAATGCTTTTAGACCATTATTTTCCCTGAGTCAATCGCTGGGCATTAGACAGCTCATTTACTTACAATACCCAGACAGCATATTAATCATCACTTAGGTCCATTCTTTCCTCATCATACTATGTTTTTCATCTACTATTAGCTGCCCCTTTCTTTTTCCTTTAAAAAAATGAAAAATGTCTCTAAATTACTTCCCAGCTGCAGACATTTTTTTTTTTAGTTTCAAATTAAAGATGATATCCCTGAAAGGAGGGCTTTTTTTATTCCAAAAGGAGGTCAGCCGAATGACTTGGCATTTGTTTTTGGCATGAGATGCTTTGTTGCAAAAGCACTCTTTGCTTTCATGTTTCCAAAGAAGCAGTGGCCAAGTGAAGATGGTATGTACTGTTAATGGTAGAAGGTGATACAGATGGCTATAGAGACAGACACTGACTGTATCAGCCATCTACTGGCTGATTTATTATGCAGCATAAAACATCAGTCTCAGCAATGACTGCTGTCATCCAGAGAAACAGAGTTGCATTCCTTGACATGCAAAATAGTCAGCAGTAAACCCAGTCAGGCTGTCTGTATGAAACGGCTTATTTGCAATTATCTGACAAATATTTTTATGAGTATATTTGAATTAATGCAATATTTCCTAGCTGCTCCTGCGATGCAGTTCAGCAATGCACTTAGGCACATGCTTAACATTGACATCAAAGGATGCCTATACATACACTCAGAAGTGGGGAGAGGGGAGCATTTTAATTATTCCCAGAGAAACACTCTAATTAAAATGTCCAGCACCATGGTATTATGCCCCCACACATTTGAAATGGCCACAGGACCATGAAGCTTATCAAATGAACTTTAGTTAAAGTACTCCAGGGACCATTTTTTAAACCTATGAGGGCTTATATATGTGACATTGCAGCAATGCTAGAGCTCTCTAATTAGAACATATCGGAGCACATGTATAGGCACTCAAAGTCAGTTAGGAACAAAAGTAAATAAGTAAATTGTGGACTTGTGGCACAATGATTTGGTTCCTGATAGCCTTTCCCTGAAGGAAGGGAGTGCCAGTAGCTTAACAATTTCTCCAAAACATTGATTTCCTTTGGATGAATAAAAATCATGGATTTGCTCGGAGTGGGGGTGGGGGGGAGGAAAGGGTTGAGTTCTTAGCAACCTGATCTGGATAGTGGTCCATATGCTGGAGTCTAGAGATGGAAGAGAGTTAGGCCTGTTATGCTGCAGGGGGCTGCCCTGTGCAATGGAACCTGTGTCAACTTGGTGATGGATCTGAGCAAAGTCTCCTTCCCTACTGAAAAGGGAAGCCTGAGAGACCCAGGTGTTTGAACTACTGGTTTTGAGGATAATATAGATCTCCTTAAGTGGATGACAAAAAGTGAATGGCATCAGGAGGTGTCTAACAATAGCAGTATCTGCAACAGATGACCCCTCAAGAGCTAGTTTGTGCATTCTGGGTACAACAGAAAGAAGAGCAATAACAGCTGATTTAACAGTGTCCCATGCACCCTCAAGCTGCCTGAAGGCCTGAAGGAGTTGAGCCTGCAGAAACTCTGGGTTTGGCCCTAATGATACTAACCATGCCATTGGCACTCAAAAAGAGCCCAAGTGACAACTCAGTCACTTCTTGTTACAGTGACCCAGAAACAGATACATCTTCTGGTAGGGACTGCAGCTTATAAACCACTGTTTATATAGCTGAACCCCAGACAAGCTACAAAGCTTTGCTTCTTAGCAGAGCCAACTGCTAAGCCACATCATGGTGTTTAATCTGGCTATACTGCTCCTGATTCCACAGGTAAAGCATGAAGTATTAGCTTGGGTATCTCTATGTGGCACTATCTTGGTCTGTATACACATATACAGACTTTTGCTGTACAATGGCCCCTCCCTGAGGGATGTAAGAAAATACTTTAGACTTTTTTTTCACAGCCTTACCACAGAACTGAAAGAAAAGGAACCTGTTATGACTCAGTGATTCATTTATATTTATGATTATCTTTGGACCACTGATAATCCTGGAAGGGTGGACTCAACTGGTCTGGTATAACATATCACCTGAGCACTGCTGACCAGAAGGTAGGCTAAGTGTTGTCTTATGCTATTAAGGGTGTCATAGGAGATTTCATGACTATCAGAATTTGCTCATTGAGAAGTCTGAGTGGTCATCTAAATCATAAGGAATGGTTTCTGCTTTCTATCTGTATAACAGAAAGTAAACATTTTTTGTGCAAATATATTAATTTATAATATTGCCCATAGGAATAGAAACTCCTTCCAAAATACTTATGCAAATCAAACACAGTGCACAAATGTTCATGGAAAGTGAATAAAAGGTTATCAATTAAAGTCATAATTCAGTTTTAGCAAACACCCTCTGAATAATTTTTCTGCCACTGTTTGATCAGCTCGTACATTACCAAGATTAATAGGTTGGCCCTTTGTATACGTTTGTCAGTTTGAGTGTGGATGTTAAAAAATGCAGACCAAGATAATCGAGAAGAAGACCCAAGGGAAAAGGAACTTTTATTTTTATATATAAAGGAGCTTTTCTATGCCACTGGAAAAATAATGTTAATTATTAATGATATTAATCACTTTAAGAGACAGACAATGAGAAATATAAAGCTTAATGGCTGTGCTTTCCTTAGGCTATCTTTTAAACAAGATTTTTCAACATTTCATTTTAAATCAAGAAAATCATCAAAGTACAGGGTCTCACCCAGTTCCTTTATTTTCTTCATTGAGGTTCTGATAGAATTTAGTAATAGATGAATATTTTCCCTTTATTCTTCCTTTCCATATTTGGATAACAAGCTTTGGTGAATAGTAATAAATGGAATAAACTATTAAAGAAACTCAGTTATTTTTTAAATAAACAATTGATAATGTAGTAACAGCAGCAGTATAAAATGTGTATTTAATTGTAATACTTAGATTTATATGTACAGCTTCAAAGCAGTGTTGTATTATGGAATCCTTGGCAACAACTCCATAATCAAGTCTGAGATTAGAATTTAAAACAAGATTAAAGGCCCTGTTTCATACAGTATGGAATAATTTGAGGCTTCACATTGCCACAGTTTTTGATGTTATTTCTAGTAAGGTATTTACTGACTTTTACAAAGGAAACCTTTCAAAAAGGAGGAGAGGGGGTTTATTTGGTTGAGTTTTTGTCCCCTTTCCCTTATATTTCATCAGGTTCCTTTAACTAAACAAACCTAATTCACACAAACTCTGAATTTCGCACATATTCTTACAGTTTAACATGTGTCAGTACTGAAAGTTTAAATCTAAGTAGATAAAGAGTGCATACTTAAGATTGGCTTGCCAATTTTGTTTTATTTTGCCTCCAGCTTCACAGCACAGACCTCATGGAAGAGATGTACGAGTGAGCAGGGGTACAGGAAAAAGTGAAAAGAGTCTTAAGGAATACTAGGTAAGGGATCACGAGTTTTCTTTAGAGGGGTCGTGTAGGAGTAGTGTAAACTTCAGCTAAGTGGACCAGGAATAAAGAAGTGAGAGAAAAGGGGATTGCAGTTCTCCTATGATACTGATAACCAGGGATCCAGGCTTTCCATTTCTCATGGAAAAATGCAGATTTTTCCCTTTAAAGGAGAAAAAGGTGGATTTTTCCTTTGAAGTGGGAGATTGCAAGTTTCCCTTTGCAAGCTGGCAGAGTTCCAGCCTGCAAGACTGCTTGGGGCTGGGAGGTAGTGTGTGTGGCAGGGAGGATGATGGGAGGCAGGGGGCACCATGTGTGTATTCATGCACACACACACAGCCAGGAATACAGCTCAGCAAGGTGGTGGGATACTGGTGTTAAATCTATGGGATGGTGTGGGACTGGGGGGCCAGGGCTTGGGTATTGCCCAGGGAGATGCCTGTGGGTGTGTGTGTGTATGGCATGGGTGTGTGCAGGGGATGTGCACATGGAGGCAGTGTAACATGAATATGGGGGGAGAAGAGGGGATGTGTGTGGCAGGGGGCATGTGTGTGTGTCTATGACAGTGCAGGTGTCTGTTGGTGCTGGGGGAAGGTGTCTGGGCACCAGGGCTGTGGTGGGGCTGGGGGGTCTGAAACAGTGCTCTGTGCCCAGCTTTGCATTTACACCAGTGGGGACCACCTGGAGGTGACTCCCCCTCCACAGGAGAAGGGGGTAGCGGGGGTCTTTTAGCAGTGGTGGGAAGCTATGTGATTGAGTTTGTGGCTCTGGGGGATGATGTTTGTGATATCAGGTGCAAAGATGGGGTAGCCAGGAGGTGCTGGCTAGGGCAGGGTAGTGCCACAGGTGTCCCTTCCTCCTTCCTCTGACCGACACCAGAGTCAGACTCCTACCACCGCTGCCTGCATGATCCAGAGCTACCACTGCCTCTACTGCTGCTGGGTAGGCAGGGGGCACATCACCTTGGAAGCCATGGCAGTGCAGCTGATGCAGGGGTCTGCATGGCAACAGCACCAAGCCTCCCCATCCCACTCCACCATCCTGCACCATGTCCCACCCACTGGGCCCCAGAGCTGGATCCTGCTTGGTGCCAGTCCAGCTAGGCTGCAGTCTCATGCCCCGCTATTAGTGCAGAAATCTGGGGGGCACATGCCTCCTCATCCCCCCCAGTGCATTGCCAATGTCAGCGCTTATGCCCACACACCCCATGCCTCACCCACTGAGTCTGGGGATGGAAGGCAGCTGGGGGACCCCTCCATCAGGGCTAGATGAGGCAAGGGGCTGTGGGTTGGGAGTGAGGGGTACCAGCAGAGGCAAAGGGAGGCAAGGGACTGTGGGTTGGGGTGTCACTGGCAGGAATGGGGGGGGTGGTGGGCTGTTGGTTGGGAGTGAGGGGCACTGGTAGGACCAGGGGGCTGTGATTCAAGAGTAAGGAACAGCAGTAGGGATGGGGGCTGCAGGTTTGGAGTAAGGGTCACCAGCCCTGGGGTGGGGAAGGTGGAGGGCTGTGGGTTGGGAGTGAGGGACACCAGCAGGGCCATGGGGTTGTGGGTCAGAAAGGAGGAGCACTGGTGGGGACAGATGCTGCAGGTCAGGAGTGAGGGGCACCAGCAGCATTGGGGTAGGTGGGGACCTGTGGGTTGGGAGTGACAAGCACTGGGTGGGCCAGGATGCTGTGGGTCAGGAGTGAGGGCACTGGTAGGAATGGGAGGCTGTGACTTGGGAGTGAGGGGCAATGGCATGGGCAGGGGCAGGGCACCAGCATACCATGGCTGCTTAGTGCTACAAAGCAGGGTGTGGGAGGAGCAGCTGCATTTGGACCCATGTCCTGGTGAGTGGAGGGGACAGGGGGAACTCTGATTTTCTATGATAAATAAATGAAAATCAAATGCCAAAATATATAGGTATTTAGAATAGTTTTTATTATAATGGTTGCAGTCTTGTAGGCTTTTAAATTGCTTTAAAATTGTAATTATATCAAAACACTGAAACACTGAGTTTGGGTTTTTTTAATAAGAGAATTTTGGAAATTTTTTGTCAAAGGTTTTTGTGTTTTTTAACAGAGGAAACAAGGATCCCTGATGATAATTTAACAATTTACAGTACCCCTCTCCCGTAGTTTTGTATTACAAGTGTTAATCTTTCCCCTATCCTCCACCTAGTTAGTCACATAGTAGTAATGATAAATGCCCTGTCTTCATTTCATGAACAGTTCATAGGAAGTGTTTAAATACATTTCAATAGCAAACAAATTAGTAAAAAAGTCAAAATAGGTGATTAAATGTTTATATTAATTATTTATTCAGTGCTAGTCATATATCTTCTGAAAGGTGTTTGATAACCCCCAATAACTAACTGGAGATGGTAAATACTTCTTTTGCTTGTGTATATTTCATATATTCTTGAGAGTTTACCTAGAAAAAAAGTATTCCTCCATTAACCCATTACTGAATTTCCTATTGCAGCAACCTCCTCTTTGTTAATATTTATAAATGAAGTGATAACACATCTCTCCAGTTGTTTAAAACTCTCTTCTGAGAGATTTAATGAGAGACTTACTGTGACCTTCTTTTTAGAGAGCTAAAAGATGAAACTTTCTCTAAGGACTAGAAAAAAAATTACCATTAATTATTTAGAAGACAAAGAGAATATCTAACTCTATAACAAACTAATGTCACAGCTTTATTTTCAGACAGATTTCTACCATCAAAAATATTAAAGGGTATTTGCAGACCCTCAAAGCTGTGTGTCTAATTAGCCTAGTTAAATTAAAATCTAAATCTCTGTGGGATAATAGATTATTAGATTATCTTTTCAATATTGACAACCAGAGTTATTCCTAGAAGGATTTTTCCCTAAGCAACTCATTTTACTCTTGTTAGCCTGTGCCTTTAGGGTTTCAGGACTGAAGATGATTAGGGCTGATGAACCCTTATAATGAAAGAATACCAGAGGTTATGAGTTTCTCATTAAATAGAAGATTCATCTCAGATGGATTCTACTCTTGCAGTTGTCCACATCATTAGCAGGGAAGGGAAAAAAAGGTTACATTTAATTTAGCTTGTTTGGAAATGTTCAATCACTGAAGCAAAATTATTTTATAAGAAGGTTGTAGACAGTGTCAGTATCTATGCACTGCTATTTAAATCACTAGAAGTACCAATGGAAGGGGAAGGTACCAGGCAGAATGTCTAAATTGATACAACCGAGAGAAAAGAAACTTTCACTACTGTATTCTAATAGCAATTATTGCTCAATATTAGGGAAAAAAGTGAATTTTTAAGACTCTCAAGAATCACATGGTTCTTCTAGGGGATCCTCATCACTTAGAGTACAAACAAATGTTCAGGGAGTTTATGGGGACATTAGATTGGGTTTAAAATGACCACCCAGTCTAACTTATTTCACCCATGTGCGGTCCTTACACTTAGATCCCTAGATAAGTCTGTCTAAGGGCAAAGTGTACAGAAATTCCAAGAAGATTAGATTGGTCTAAAAATGGCTGAGCTGATCTAAATTAACTCTAACTCCAAGGCAATCTAACTTAAATTGGGTTGGCCATTTTTAGACTGATCTAACTGTCTCAAACTTCTGTACAATTTCTAGCACAGCCCCAGGGCAGGGAAAGACCAGTCACTGGCCCCACCCATATGCCTGTGCTTGTCCTTCCTGCCCCCCCCCCCGACACACAACAACTGGTGCCTCACCCCACCCTCAGACAGACAACCCCTACCATGAACGAGGCAGCATCCCTGCAGTCCAGCAACCCCCCTGTCCTGTAAGCTGCTTCCAGTGCCAGTTTTGTCATTGTTCACTAATGCTGGGAGGTAAGTAAATTATGGTGGCTGGAGGGGCTGGAGGGATACAGGTGTAGGTTTGCTGGGGTGGGGGTCAGGGGGCTAAATATAGCCCTTGGTCCTGGGAGATGGGGAAGCCCCCATTTCCCCAAGCCTCCCCATGAACCCTATGAACCTCCTTTGTTCCTACCAAACTCTCCTGAACACCACAACCCCCCCTCAGATTTGCCCCCAATCCCCACATGGACTCTGCTAGCTCCCACAATTCCCCTGCAGATGCAACCTGTTCCCCCAACCCCCCAGCTTATTTCACCCCTATTGTCCCTTCATACTCCCTTGATCCCTCCCACTGACTCTGCTTGTCCTCCAATTCCCCCTGCACCTGCCCTTTGCCAATCTCCTTGATCACCCCTGTGGACCCCACTTGCTCACCAACCCTCCCATGGATCCTGTTTGTCCCTGATTCCTACAAGGACCTTGCTAGCTCCCCCTAGTCCCCCACCTGGCCCCCAATCTCTATGTGAACCCCACTTGCTTCCAATCCCTCTGTTGACCCTGTATCCCACCCAATGCCCCATATCCCCCCATGAATATTGCCTGCTACCCCAAATCCCCACAGATGCCACCTGCCCCCTGATACCCCTGATCTCCCTGGGGACCTGCTAGCCCCCCCGATCATCCCCACAGATCATCCCCATAGATCCTGCTTGCCCCCCATCCCCAGATTTCCTTGTGGGTCCCCTGTTACCAGATTTGCGTGCTACTTTGGGGTGTGCTCATTTATTAGGGCTAGGGTCTTGGTAGTTCTATTAATGTGCTACTTGTGTTACTTGTGTTTCTATACGGAGCTGTATTTCTCCCTCCTGCAAGCTGTCACCCCCAATGGAGCTATCTTTCAGGACTCAGTTCAGTGGGGCTGGGTTCCTCCAGTCCCCAAATCAGTCACACACACAAACACACAGAGAGATTAACGTGACACACCTGACCTGGCCAGGTTGATCAGCATGGACAGGCTGACACCCTCATATGCCAAGAATCAGTTCATCAGAGCAACAATAAACTACAGTCAGACACAAGCACACAGTTAAACAGAATACCTCTGAATCCAGCTGCATGTCCAGATGACACCCTTATGGGCCAGCATTCAGTTCATTAGGGCACTGGGTCAATCAGCCTGTACAAGCTGATCCCCTTATTTTTTTCAAACTCAGCACGTCCCAATCTTTTAGCCTCTTGATAAGCAGAACCCACAGTATTTTTGGACTTCACAGGGATCTTTAGCTTAGGTAAAAGAAGTGTTGCTGCAGAGCACATGGGAAAGGAGAAGTAAAGAAGGGAAAATATACCCAGTTACCACCAGTTTGACTATAAAAGTTATTTATTGCTAAGTATACGAAATATAGAATGGCACTAGCAGTAATAGACATGCAAAGGAAAAACAAACACAAACAATTACAGTATACCCTGGGTTCACTAAGTATTTGGGGAAACTTAGCTCAAGCTTAACTAATACAGTTCAGGTTCAGAACTCTGTGCTTAGAGAGAGAGAAGAAAAAAGAGAGAGAAAACTGTAATCTCACCAGTCCAAGGCACTCGGGTTGCAAAGGTGACAGGTTAAAGTTCTCAGCACGATCCTTGAAGGGAGACGATCTGCCTCCTTCAGCCTCTCAAGAAGGAAGTGGTTGGTGTCAGCACACATACTGCTGCTTCTTTTACAGATTTTTAAAGCCTCAGTTCAGCTTCTTTCAAGCATTCTCAATAGTGTAAATTAAATTGTCTTTTCTATTGACAAGGGGTTATCTGGTTGGAACATCTCAGGAAACTGATTGATACTCAGGAAACACATACTTAGGAGCCAGCTTGACATTCCTATGGATAGTAGGTATACTGATGGGATATCTCCTGGTTTCTTCAGAAACAATAGATAGCTTGCAGCATCAGGGTTTTGGATTTTTACTTGCTGTGAACAAGCCTCAGCTTAGCATGACTTTTCCAAATCTTACCTTTTAACAGACTTAAGGCAATTATTGAAGTGTTCATAACCTTTTGTGGAGAGGACTTCCACCAGTCGTCCCGGGAAAAGTATGACAACACTTGTGGACAGGGCTCCAATGGGCTGGACGTTGTTCAAATGTTGCCCATACCCCTTCTGACTCGGTCTATTGCCTCAGCATTCCCTAACCTGGCAACCGAGTTTTAGCCAATTAAGTTTACATAGGCCTCCCATGTTGGGACTGGGGAATGTACGGCCCGAGATGCCTATTAAACTTACTTCTGCTTAGAGGTGTGTGTGTGTGGTGGGGGGGGAAAGTCCTTTGTAAATCCAGATTAGAACTGGTCTGATAAATGCTGAGCTGGGTGTATGGGTTGATTAGCATTTGGAGCACAGATTCCCCATCATGCAGTGATCCCAGAATTCACTGCCGTCTCTGCTTCAGGCTTTCTGTTCTCCATCTCTCATGTAAATGAATGGTCATCTGGTCCCATGTCAGATACAAATGAGACCTAGGGCAGTTGTTTCACTTTTGTCACCCTTATCTGGAGCTTTGTTTTAGGTGTGTCTCTCACTCCATTTTAATTAGTTTCTGTTTAGGCAGAGGAGGAGAGGGGGGTGGGGATTCTTTGTGCGTCAGACAGTCTGCCTTCTGTGTCAGGGTTCCCCAGGAACATGGAGCTGACAGGCAACATCCCCCAATCCTCCAAGAGCCTGTTTGCCCCTCTGATCTGCCCAATCACCCTAGCTAGTTCCCCCCCTCCACCCCTCAGCCTGATTTACCTTAGATCAGGTGGGCATTTTTAACTTGATTTAACCTCTCCTAACCTTTTTGAATGTCTGTACCCAGCCTTAGTCAAACAACAACAATAACAAAAAACAACATAAATTAGGGTCAGTTTACTTCTGGACATCAATTAAGGTTCAAGAGAGTGTTCTGTGTTTGGTATGAAGCAGTTCATTCATTCTTAGCGTATTCCAGACTGTCTAGTTAAAAAGCGTATTCAGGCTGGTTCCTAGAGATGAATATCTACAACCATGAAGCTTGTAAAACAGTTTGCCTAATAATGTGATCATATATAACCTCAAAAACTCAGTTCCCTCGTTAGGTATTCACTATATTATAACAAAAATTTTGGCCTCCCTACATGCCTTTTCTTAATGGTTTAACTATTTCTGATATACTGCTTTCCAGATTCTCTAATTATATTTGAGTGGTGTGAAAGGAGGGAGTAGAATGCGGTGATAGTTGAGTCTCTCCCAACAGAAAAATTTAAAAAAACAAACAATTACTTTATTTCAATATTAGTGGCTTTGTTGATGTTGTTTGGTTTTATTAGTGAATTGATCACAATAACTGAAAAGAAAAAAAATAATGTTCTTCTTTGGAAAGCACAGTACATGGTTCACACAAATTGCTCACGCAGCCAGTTCTTAGAAATACACATGTAGACATCAGCAATATCACAATTTGCTCGCTGCACACACAGCAGAACCTTCCTGAAATCCAAGTATAGTTTAGTATTTCATTTAAACCACGAAATCTCACTATAAATGGAAAGATTACTGAATTCAGGTCACTAATATACACACAAATATCTGTTATCTATATTGCATATGCTAGATCTAAACATCTGTTAATCTAGATCAGAGATGATCAGTGATTTTAATGAAGCTTTTGTTTTAATGGACATGGTTTTTAGAAATTGTATATGTGAAATTTGAAAATGTGTTGCTTCATGAATCTTCATGAAATATATTTAGATCCATATGTTTAATTTACCTGTGCCCTTTATTTCTCTTTCTCATTTTATTCCTATTTTCTAATGGGGGACACATCAGGAGAATGGGGAGGAAAAACCTCAAAAACTTCAACATCTGCAGTTTGCAGAAAGATACGATCAAATATTGTGAGTAACCCAGGGATGGAGGTTAATTCTTATTCCTAGTTAAGTTATTTAATCAATGTACTAGAGTGAAGTGAAGGATTAATAATTTTTATTTTAAATCAGTTTAATATAGAAAAGGTTGTCACGATTTAATTAATCAATTTGCCTAAATAGCTAGAAATGACAATTTCTTTTTTAATGTGCATCCATTAGTTTCTTAAAACCTATTATGAAAGGAATCTGAAGGTGTTGCAATTACTTCAAGATGTTATAATTATATTTTAGAAATCTAAAACTTTGTAATGCCTGATTCAAGAGGTGTCACTTTTTTAGTAAAAATTTAAAATTACATAAAGATTCAGGGAATTTTTCATAGCAAGAAGTAAAATAGGGATACCTTGTTATCACTCAGTATCCTGCTAATGTATTTTGAGTGAGCCAGCTGCAAAACTGCTAGAATTCTCTATTTTGCAGCCACATCATTTTTGGATCATCATAAACTAGTAAGTCTTTGAATTTGATATGTTACTTCAGTGTATTTAAAATACTGTGAAGTTGAAACAATTTAAATGAGTGAGATTTCAAAACATTAAAAGTGAGATTTTAAATGTCTCATCGAACTCATTGCAAATTCTTTCAATGCCTAAGGGAGATACTTAAAAGAGTGCTTTAAAAATAAGATTTAAATGAATCAGACTGCTTCTCTGCCATGAGTTAATGCAGAGAGTATAGCTCTTGGTGCAGGGCTTGTATGTTTGGAAATCTAATTTATGTAATTCAAAACAATGTTGGTATAGGCTACTAAATAGCTTTTATCCAGCAGTGTTCTGCTACCCCCCTATGTTCAACTGTGAATATTATGAAAAGTTCTATTGAAGTCAATTAAACTAATCACAAAATGCACTAATAGCACTTTTCCTTATTTGCAGGATATGTAGGGGCCTGGACTCTGTGGTGTGGGAGGCTCCTTCCAGTCTGTTTTCCTATATTTATTCAACTCAGCAATCTTACTATATTTCTATTTGATTTGATAGATGTTCTTTGACTGATCATGATGTTCAGTGCCTTTTACAGTAGACTGTGTTGTTACTTTAACAGCGACATAAATAGTTCTAGAAACTGTAGGAGGGCCCCAACTTATGATAGCTGGGAAAAAAGACACAGCAAATGGTTTGTATTACAAATTATTATAGAGGTTCAAATTTTGGTGGGTCTAGTGATACTTCAGTCTGCTGGGACTTAGATACTTCTGTGATTACAGCCTTATTCAATACATATACAAATACAGACATGTGTAAATGGAGTCTTTTTAATATTTTTTCTTTCGTTTTTAATTTTTTCAATTTGAAGTGAGAACATGTGACTCAATGTTTAAAAATATCTTAAAGTAAATTGAGATGTTAAAGTCATCTGTCTAATCCTGTACTATGAATACCTATCTAGATCAATGAATGTTAAAATCTGCAACTTGTTGCCTCTTTTATATATATTTTTGAAAGTTAATGTTTTGAACATTGATTAAATATAATGAGTGTTATCATGTCGTAATTTTCTGAGGACATCATAACATTACATTTCATTTTATGCAGAAGTTATGTCCAGTGAAAATTTAAGATGACATATATCAGCTACTTAGATGATTCAGATAAAAGAAGAGGTTAGAAGATAATATTTTAACCCATATTATACACAAAATCATTTTACCCCCCTAGTAGAGGCTAGGCCACAGATAATATTTTATGAGGATACAGCTGTTTAGACACTTATGACAAATTAGGTGCCCACAATACACACAGCAGTTTTGGAAAGCACTATCACCCATCTGCATCTTTAAGCACTTAAATACCTTTAAGAATCTAGCAATTGTTTCATCTTTTCTTTTCTAATAAAGGCTTCTCATTTGATATCCAAGGGTTTAATTTCCAAATATGACCTGACAGGGAAGTAGTTGTTACATGTGGTATCCTCAGCGATTTGATCCTGAACTGAGCTTTCTTGCTTGTAGCTTTTACTAACTTGGTGTTACCACATATCATGACACCCCTTGCTTTGCTTATTACCAGCAATTGTACCCTGAACCTTGAGATAAACATTTCAGGCTCTTGAGAGCATAACTAGGTAAACTGTGGTACAAGATCTTTTGCTTTATCAGCATGGGTTATATGGCCTAAACAAACTTCATTAATAGGACTTGTCTATACACAGGTTATTCCAAATCATGTCTAGACAAGCTCTCAAGTCAAATTGACTACTATTTCCTAATCAAGAAAAAGCCCAATGTTCTTCAGTAAAAAGGTAGAATCAAGAAGCCCTTTTTCTCCTTTCTTCACCTACACTCCTTTCTTCACTAAATTTAGCCACTGTTCTCAGCAATGTGTTGATGTAGAGAAAAGAAGGGAGGAGTTTTTTTCTTTATACAGAGGAAACCTGCTTTAACTCTGTTAGTCTCTCAGTAGATGCCCCTGTATCAACATACTCAATGTCAGTACAGCAGTACTTCACTTACAAGCAAATGTTGTCAATCACTACATACCCCAGCAAGCATGGAGTACTCAGTTATTAATATAGAACCTCTCCAGTCCACTCTTCCCCACACCTTTTATCCCAGATGCCTACTTTTTCTGGCAGATTGATGAACCTCATTAGGCTCACAGATGTGCCAGCAGTAGAGGGAAGGCTCAGAATAGAGTTACATTGTGTTTGGATAAAAGTTGCATTTAATTCAAACAGCTGCTGAGGTTAAAAGAAAATCCTTGATTGTAAACATTTCAAGCATTTGGCAAAAATCTTCAGTGCTCTTGTCATTCAGTGACAGGTGTGGAGGTGGCACGGTATGGTTGACGCTGATAAAAATAAGGGGTCTTGGAATGCGAAGGAGGCACAGACCTGCTGCTGGAAGGCTGGCTTGCAACTTTGTGCTGCAGCTCTTCCCAGCTGCCTGCAATTTTCCAGGAGTGAGTGGGAGGCTGGGAAGTGATAAAACCAGACTCCTTCACAGAGGTTTCCTTTAGCCAAGACTTTATATTATCATTCCTAAATAAATCCTGACCTATATATTTTTCATAGCTTCAATGGTGATCATACGTTATACAGATGCAAGTCCTCTTGCGGCATTTTTCCTCTTCAAGGGGGTGTGTCTACATGGAATGCTTTACTGTGCAGTAGACTAATCTATTGTACAGTACAGTATCACCATGTAACTATGCTCATTAGTTACTGTGCAGTAAATTAGTTTACTGTGCCGTTAGCTAGTACTCATAAATACAGGTAAACTAACTTCGCAGTAGATACTCTGCAGTAGGGCTCAAACTTGCTCCCGGTCAGCTAAACTAGAGGTAAACAGGTATACTAACTACCTTATACTAACTAACTAATACAGGTAAACTAACTTTGCAGTAGATACTCCACAGTAGGGCTCAAACTTGCTCCCGGTCAGCCATACCAGCAGGCGGTCTGGTCCTTGTGCTGCTTAGCTCTTGGCTCCCCACAGGAGATGAGAGCTGAGCAGTGCAGGGACTGGGTCCCTCTCTGCCTCCACTTGTCTCAGCACTGCAGGGATCCTGGCTCCCCAAAAGGAGTGGGGAGCTGAGCAGTGCCAGAACTGGGGAGCTCTTCCTTCCCTGCTCAGCCAGGGACTGGGCGGGAGCTGTACCACCAGTGGGGCAGCTGACAGTGAGCCCCTGGCTGGGTGGGTATTCCCCACTCAGACAGAGGCAGCTGGGACCTGTTTCACTGGTGGGACAGTTAGTAGTGATACCCTGGATACATGGAAAATACCCACCCAGTTGGAGGCTTGCTGTTAGCTTCCCTATGAGTGAGACAGGTCCTGGTTGTCCCTGGCTGAGCAAGGTCTTCCTGGCCAGCTAGGGCTCCCTGCCAGCTCCCTTACAGGCCAGTTGGGGCAGGTGACTGGGCATGGACTGTGGGGAGGGGAATTTTCCCAGCCCTAGGGCCCAAGGCTGGGAAACAGCTGCCCCCCACACCCCAGCCTGACCCTATTGTCCCCTGCCAGCCTGGGGCTGGCACCTGGGGGAGCCTAGAGTTCCCTCTGTCTGCCATGTGGCAGGAGAGTAGGGTTGGTATTTCCCCGCCTGAATGGCTCCCATCAGGAACCAGTTTGCTCCTGATGGGTGCATGAGTAGATGTGCTCCCAGAGAAAGCTTACTGCTCAGTGTTTTACTGTGCAGTAAGCTTTCTGTGCATTAATTAATTACATATGTAAACATGCCCAAGGGGTGGTAACACAACTAGTTATAATGTCCCCTAGTGTAGTTCCATTTTGTATCTAATTCTTTTCTAATTCTTCCTGGTAAATTTAGCCATTTTATTATGGACTAACATTACAAATGAATGGAAAATACAACAGTTATATGCAATAATCTGGTAAGACAGAGCTGGAAGATTGATTTGCTTACTCCTTATGGAAAAGTTTATAGCCCTAAACTATAAGGGATTTGCATGCTTACAGAAAGTTTCTGTGGGAGATAAGTTGGATAAAGTTGGGGATTGGATTCCTTTTAATGTGTGATTGAAATAGCAATGTGTTGCAGTTGCTATGGAGAATGTCATCACCAGCAATTTAAGGACAGAATAGGAATTAGGCTCTTTCCCCTTAAACTTTTATTTTTAGGTTTGCAAGGATCTAGGTTAGTGGGGAACATACTGATGAAAACTAGACTTTCACTAAGAACAATTTTAAAATTATTTTTAATATTTAAGATAGATTAATTTCTGTTAAAACTGGAAAAACAGCAGATATGAAATCACAGTTAAGCTCAGAATATATGATATTAGTAATGTCATATTGATAAAGCTTACTTTTTGTACTTAGAGGTTATTAACAGTCAATGTAGCAATGAAATTGTTTTCTGTGGTCTGCCTTTTAAACAAGACAATTGAAATATGCAAATAGGTTGTATTATCATGCACAAACTGTTTCTTGTTAGTGAAATCAGTTGCAATTCTCACTCTGCTGAATTTAATACAAATATTGCAGTTATTTACATAGATATCATACTCAACTGTTTAGGTATAGTGGAGGTATATTTATATAGTATTAATGGCTTTAATGCAATACATTTAGCATTTTATGATGGCATAGTAATATCTGATTAGTTTTTACTCATTGCCTAACAGTACAAGAAAGAGGAGATACAATTTCATTTAAATTTCAATATGTGACCAATGGGCTTCAATTACCCATTCTTGGGCAGTTCTGGTCCTGTAGGTAGATGTCACACACCTGTGGGGATCTCTTAGGTGTCGGAGCAGTTCGCTTTTCCCCGTGCACCCGATCTCATTCTCTCTCGCCACGACTTGGTGTTCCTCAGTGTTAAGGGTCAGTTAGTGGTACACTCTGTGGCCCAGGATCCCCCGACAGTCACTTCATGAGGCTCCACCACCCCTGCACCCCGGCCTCACGTCACCTTTAGTGAATTCTTCCTCCATTGGTCCTTGTTCCCCAACCATAGAATGATACTCTCTAGTCTGCCCCTAAATGGCCATTACCCCTGTCATGGTGCTCACCAGCAAGCTCAACTCATGGTCCTCCTAGCCTACTCCCTATCCTGCACTGGGTGGGACTTCCCGTATAGACTCTGGTCTCACCGAGACCCCTTCAACCTTACTTTATAAAGTTATTGCCCCAGCTCTGCTCCTTCAGCCAGGGTTACCCAATAACTCAAACTTCAAAAGGAAAAGCTACCTGCTTAGCTACTCCCCTTGCTGAACAGCCTATTCTACATCCTTTTCGGTTCCCTCCTGGCCCATCCTTGGCCCCTTGCTTTACTGATCCCTCCTCCGGCTCACTGCCTCAGAGCTTGATGGCGATGCCCGCCCCGGCTCTTCCCCTTTAGGGCTCTCCTGGAGTCTCTCCTACCTAGTGTGGCTGCTTCTGCCTGTTGTAGCCCCGGCACCCCACCTGTGGGTCACGCTGCCCTCCGGGTTTCCGTCCGGCGCATCCTCTGGAGCCGTGCCTTCAATGCCCATGATGCCCGGGGCTGTTCCCAGCTCTGACGTCTGTCCTCGCTCCGTTGGAGCCCCTGCTGGCTCTCCTGCCACTGTGCTAGCAACAGCTGCTTCCCTAGTCGATGGGGCTGGGCGTTGCTCCTCACTGGAGCAATCCGCCCCTTTTGCAGCTGCAGCCGTCGTTTTTAGCTCCACCAGCTGGCGTTCCTCCATGACCGGCTGGTCACCAGCTGGGCGAAATCTGATAAACGCATGGCTAAAGAGCCATGCAGGCTCCTCCTTCTGCCTCATGTGCCTCTCATCGGGAGCTGAAGGTGAGTCCCGTTTATTGCTCATCCCCCCGGGACACAGTAGATTTAAAAACTAAATTCAATTTACTTTACAGATGAAACAAGCTAGATGATTTTAAAACTATTATTTTTGTAGCACTGTGGATATTACCTGTAAGTAATAGTTAGCTGTATCTCTAGAATACCTATAGACCCCAGTTATAATGGGGCCTCAGTATCCCAGGCAATATACAGAGATAATAAAAAAAGAGCAGGCTTTATTTTAAAAAAAAGAAGTATCTTCACTTCTGAACTACCAAGTACATATCTTTAAAGAGAAAAGAAAAATCCTGTTCTTGTTGTCTTACTGTACCTGTAAACATCCGGTCTCATGCGGCCTTGATCCAGGCCACCGGTACAGAGCATCCTCCGATCTCCTGTAGGGCTATGGGCTGTCGTCTATCCCCTGAGTGTCTTCCCCCAATCTTTCCTGCCATGACTTTGAATGTTACACCAGTGGGGGGGCCAGCCACCCAGGGTTCGGCTGCAGCGCAGTGACCACCTGGTGGTAGTCTGTGGGGCTCCACCTCCCCTACACCCCAAACACACCCCAACCTCCAGTGGATCTTCAGATCTTCTTGGCCATACCCCCAATGATGTCTGTCTTCCATGGGACCTGTTGGCTCACGTGTCCCCCATCACACTCTAGGACCTGCCTCCCTAGGCAACTAATTCAATCAGAAGTAGGGCTATGAAAAATTGTGCCCTTCTGGCTTGAACAGTCCCTACCCGGGAATCCAAAATTTACACTACGCTCCCACAAAAGATGGAGGCTCAAAGAAAAATACGATATAACGTCCTCCTATATATATCACCTTGCCCTATCTCTCAGCCCCTTCAAAAGGGGAAAAATTAAAAGAAAGACTAACAAAAATCTAGCATGTGAGGACCTCACCAGTCCTTTTCCCCTACCCTTATATTAGGGTGATGGTCGACCTTTAACACCATCTGACCCTGCTGAGGTTTGCCCGTTGGGGTCAGTGTAGACTGTGCCCTTCACCCTGGGTCATTATGGCTCTTCATCTGCCCTGGATAACATGGGCCGTTGTCATCCTTCTCCCCTATTCCTGTTATCTTGGGGTGTCTCCTCATGTATCCAACCACTCCTCAGGTTGTGGGCTGGCACCCAGCCACTGGCCAGGCTGTACCTCAGTTTTCCTTGTTGCCCCATTCTGTCTCCAGCTGGTGGGGAAACCTCCCTTGCCTCCTGTGCTCCTCCAGCACTCCCACCTCTGTCAGCGAGGAGAGCCTCCTCCGGCTGTGTCATCCCTCTGTTGACCCTGCCTCTGTTGGCACAGGGAACCTCTTCTGGCTCCTCTGTGTCAAAGATCAAAGTCTTTGATTTCAGATGCCGATGGCAAAAGATCAGATGGCAAAAGGTCAGAAGCTAACCCAACAAACTCTGTAATTGTAATTTATCCCTCTGTATTAAGAGTGCTGCATATACACACCTCTGTCTGTACCTCATTTTAAATCACTTGAGATCTCATACAAGAGAGAGACACTAACCTTGAACAAATTGCAGCTTGGTACCGTGACATCAAAAAAAGATATTGATACCCATGGTGACCAGATAAAAATGAAACTACTTTAGTGAAGTTGTAAAATTAAATAATATACTATGCGCGCCATCCTGTGACCAAACAGGACCAGTACCACCCAAGTAAAAATAACCCCCCTTTTTCTGAAATTTGAGCAAACAAAGAAAGCACAAGTGCCAACTCATTAATTATTCGTGCCTAGCGTATAGTAATTAGTCACCTTTGGCCAATATAACTTTGAAAGAACTTCCGCCCAAAGCAGAGAACTGTGTATACACTCAAGAAGAACAGATCGTGCATAAATATTATCTCCCCGCCTACGTATCTTTCTGGTGTATCACCGTCTATCTCTCTATCTCTGTCGTAATCTTTCTTATCAAGAGCTCTCGGTAATCTGCAGACTGCAACAGCTTGTGTGAATCACTCAGAATCTGTAACAAGCAACTCTCTTACCCACCCTGTAAATGCTGGGTAACATGATATCTGCATGCTGTAACTGAATAAATCAACTCCTCTGCCTACGCTGCAGCACATCAGTAGCATAAGTAAAATGAACCTTTTGTGTAACCATACGCTGTGTTTAAATCCTCTGACTCTTACTCACCATTATTGCCCACCTGCCCGGTTATAAATCCCCCTCCTCACACCAAGTGGGTCGTGCCGACCCAGGCTCACAGGTCAAGGATGTACCAGCATTAGGGGCACAACACTCTGTTTCTTTGGTTCTTTGTCTCTTGTTGCAGCAGACAGCCCCTGCCAGCTCTCACCCTCCAAGTATTCCAGGCAGCGCCCGGTTGCAGAGACCTCCTCGTCTCTGCTCCGCTCCCCCCACCATCTTCCCTGGCAGTTCATTTTATCCCCACTGGCTGGTAATTGCCAGTGACATCACTGGCCGGTATCAGTTTATGATCCACGCAGATTTCCTCTCTCCCTCCAGCTGCATCGCGGGACCTGTTGCTACCAGTAAGTGATCCCTTTGAGTTATTTTTATATCTTTTTCCTTTCCGTCATGTGCTCCCCACCCCAGGGGGTCCCTGTTTATTGTTTGGGGTTCTTTCCCCCATTTTCCCTTAGGACACTTACTTTGAATAAAATACTTGTGTTGAATTAAATGGACTCAATATATGTTTGGTATACATAACGGTCCATGTTATTCATGTAAATTAGACTTCAAAATTTTGAATTGTCATGGAATTTCAACAAGTTTCTCCATAGACCAATGACTGAAACAAATAACTTAAATCTCAGTCCCTTACACTTAAACTTAATCTACATACAGTGGTTTACAATGTGGAGCAAATATATCCATATAAACATCAGGCTTTTGTCTCTCAATGCTTCTAGAATCTTTTGTTTTTCCTACATGAGGGACAGAGTTTCTCTGAAGTACACAATGAAGTTCATTGTCAATGGCTATCCTACATATCTACAGACTGTAGGATTTTTTCTAAAATACATAATGGAAAGGTAGCTTGGAGTGTGTTTGGTTAATGTCCTTGGACATTGTGGGATGGATATCTGGGATCTGCTCTGCATGATTTGTTTTTAGTATTAGGTATTTCTAACAGAATGCAATTTCCAATCTTAGCTCGTGGTCTATTTAAATGTTCTAACCATTCTGAACAAGATTCTTAGGTCTGATAAAGCCCCGTTGAGCTACAGCTCCATAAATTAAATGTACTCAGCAAAAGGATTATTCAAAGATAGGTGATTTTCTGCAAGATGTAGTCTCAATTCTGTAATGCTCCCTTTAACCTGTGGCAGATCCATGGTAGGAGAACAGCTGTTTTAATTTGCATTAGGGCCAAACCAATCTTTTGCGGTCAATTTTCAGTTTCTACCTTCTTTTTACACAACTGAAGCTAATATTGTTTTGAAAGAAATATTAGCACAGTTCAATCGACTGCTTGACATGCA
>NW_017728912.1:580142-581894 GCF_001723895.1 Crocodylus porosus | reverse complement strand
TGTTCTGGCCTCCTCTGTTCTGAGATCAGAGTGATATGAATGCCACTTACCAGCTGGTGTGTAGCTGAGTCCTGCTTCTTTGCACTCTGATGCTCAAATCAGTCTCTGGGTAGCATACCAGCCTGTACTCATTGTCCATAGGTACTGCTTAAACAACATTTTTTATATCTAATATTGTTTTCTATTAATCAATGCTTTTGTAATATTTCATTTATTAGGGGTTATGATTTAATGTATTTTGGGCCTTGTTGGACTACACGATCTATCCAAGCCAAACCTTGCCTATATCACAAGGTGTTTCCAGTACAGCAAAGGTTGACTTTACCCCTTTTGCAACACATTAAGTCTTGCCCTGAATTGCAAACTGTGCTCCAGTCTATTAAGAACTATCCCTGAGAAACAATAGTTCACGTAGTATTAACAGTATTAGAAAAGGTTCAAGATGTTGGACAGCATTCTTGGTGGAAGCCTCAACTGCAACTGGATTTTTTAATTTAGCCTTACATTCATTATTTGGGATGTGCTCTGCATGATTTGTTTTTAGTATTAGGTATTTCTAACAGAATGCAATTTCTAATCTTAGTTCATGGTCTATTTAAGTGCCTTGTCCTGAAGCTTTACATAGGCTCATTGAGTGCATCCAGATGAACATGAACATTTGGTTCCCCAGGGACAAGCAGCAGCAGCATACCTTGCACTGCAGGTACTTGTCCCCAGGTATGTGCCATGCCTGCTTTGGCTTGTTGCCAGTTAGCTTGGTGTCTGTAGGCAAGGCCAGAGTCAGCACTGTGCTATGCCTAGAAGCCTTACCTGAGTTTCTGGGGGCCTTCTGGTGCTGCAGCCATCATGATCCTGCTGGGTGGATGCTGGCCAGCAGCCACAGCATGTCTCTGGGCAGCCCAGCTCTGCTTTTCAGAAGCACATGTTGCCTGTGCATGTGCTGTTCCTGTTTTTCTTTCTTTTTTTTTTTTTTCCTGTGGGTTTTTTGACTCCTGGATATCCCATGAGAAATAAAAAATGGAGCAGTGCACAACTTGGTCTTGCAAAGTGGAGAATGCCTGACTATGCGGTATGTGGTGCTGCAGACATGTTAACAGCACCATATACTGCACAGCCACGCTTATCTGGACATGTCCATTGATTCTATGTTATTCATTTTCCTATGGTATCAAAGATGAATCTTTGTCACAGAGATTTAAGATGCCATCACCACAGTTCCCCCTACATATTTCCCAGCCTTGGGAAACACTGAAGATGGCAAATCCTTTTCCAGTTTTCTTTCCATGCTTATGGAGTGATGATGCATGGAATCATGAAGTGTGGTTCAACTATGGCATGGTCTTCCAAGGATATGAAATAATGGGAAAAGATGGGACCTGACAAAGAGAGGGAAAAGTGTCTTCTCATATAAACTTGATAAACTAGTCAGGAGAGATTTAAAATTCGACTGCTGATGAACCAGACTGGGCAACTAACAACTGATGCCCAGGAAAAGGCCAACCTTTTAAATAGGTACTTTGCATTGGTCTTTCATCAGTCCCATGGGATGCCTATACCCACTATAGGACAGGGAGGTCCAGGTTAGAGAGATCCCCTGCCCTCCATTAATGCTGACCTCATGAAGGAACACCTTGAGAAGTTGGATACCTTTAAGTCAGCCAGCCCTGACAATCTATACCCCAGGGTACTCAAGGAGCTGGCAAGCATCATAGCCTAGCCTCTGGCACAGATCTTTGAAAACTCCTGGTGCTC
>NW_017728912.1:547609-580042 GCF_001723895.1 Crocodylus porosus | reverse complement strand
GCAAGACCGTTTCAGGCTGGACATAAGGAAGAATTTCTTTACTGTCTGAGCCCCCAAGGTCTGGAACAGCCTGCCACTGGAGGTGGTTCAAGCACATACATTGAACACCTTCAAGAGCAAATTGGATGCTTATCTTGCTGGGATCCTATGACCCCAGCTGATTCCTGCCCTTTGGGCAAGAGGGCTGGACTTGATGATCTTCCAAGGTCTCTTCCAGCCCTAACAACTATGAAATCAATGAAATCTATGAAAATAGGTTCCCTGGAGATAAAGAGAAAAGCCCAGATGTAAACCCAGAGCCAGGGATGTGGAGTAAAATTACTAAGGAGAAGCAATAGCAGAAGCTTTAGCAATGCTCTCAGGGAGAAGATAGACCAATCAGATACCTGAAATGTTTATATACTAATGGAAGAAGCATGGGTACAAACAGGAAGGATTAAAGGTCTTAAAGAAAAGAATTATGATGTAATTATGATTACAGATTCATAGTGGGATAGTTCACATGACTGGAGTATAGTTATGGAAGGAAATAGCTTGTTCAGGAAGGATATGGTTGGGAAAGGGCAGCTGTTGCCTATATATAAAATCTATGTATGCATGTTCTGAGGTGCAGTACAATGTGGAACGTAGGCCTGTTGGATGCCTCTGGGTAGAGGTCAGCATAACCAAGGAGGGAGCAGCAGGTAAGATGTCATGGTGGGGTTTTGCCATGTGCCAACAAACCAGGAGGAGGAAGTGAATGAAACCTTTAAACAACTGATGGAAGTTCCAAATCACAGGGCCTAGTTTTCATGGGGAACTTTTAAGTAGCAGATCTTCTGCTGGGAGGAAAATCCAGCTGTGCAAAAGCAGTCAAGAAAATTCTTGCAGTGTGTTGGGAATACGTTTTTGTCACAGACAGTAAAGTGACCAACTAGGGGTGAAACTCATCACGACTTGCTGTTCACAAACAAAGAATAATTGTTTGAGAATGTGATCATAGAAGGTAAGTTGCATGCCAATGATCACATGCCATATATATTGGTTTAAGCTTTCTGCAGAGGCACGGATGTTGGCTACAGCCAAGGCCAGGGAGTTGACTATGGAGTGCTAATACTTCTTCTGGGACTAGTTGGAGATTCCTGGTTAGAAGGTCTTGTTTCTTCACTCAGAATCAGACTAATCTGGGGACAAAAAGGAATTTTACCCCATGGTCACATTGGTATGGACTGTTTGGCGTTTTTGCCTTCCTCTATAGTTGGGGGCATGGTCCTCTACCTGGGGTCTCTTGGGTGTATATTAACCAAGTTTCACAGAAGCAGCACATTGGTTTTCATGGTCCCCTTGCTTTAGGCAGGTTAGGGTGTTATGTCTTATGTTGTGTCAGGATTGATGGTAATTTTACTAAGAGGTTAGATTGTAGACTTACATAGGATAGTTTGGATAGGGATGATCCTGCCTCAGGCAGGGGCTTGGACCAGAAGACTTATAGAGGTCCTTTTCAGCTCTACTTCTCTTGGATTTATATGGTTTCTATGAAATGACAGAGTTCAAGATCATAAGGGAAAGAAGGAAGGAGAGCAGAAGAGTAAGGGCACTGGTCTTCAAAAAAGCAGACTAACAAATTCAAGTTTAAGGAAGCTCTTTTAAGGGCACAGGTGCTAGATATCCCAATGGGACAGAAGAATGGATATGCAATGGAAGGCCTTCATGGCTAGCCAGCAATCTCTTCAAGGAGCCGAAACTCAAAAAGGAATCCTATAAAAAGTGGAAACTTGGTCACAGTACCGGGGAAAGTATAAAAGTGCCACATGGGAAGGCAGGTTGAAAATTAGGAAGGACAAGACACAATTTGATATACAGCTGTCAAGGGTCATAAAACGGAATTAAAAGGGATTCTACATGTATGTAAAGAGTAAACGGAAGATCAAAGAAACCCCAGGCCCCTTATGGAATATAAAAGACAATCTAACTATGGATGATGCAAAGAAGGGTGAAATATTTAAAGTTTTTGTTATTTCAGTCTTCACGAACATGGGAAGCTAGAAGATGAAGAGTGCAGTTGGCAGCAAAAATAGAAAAGAGACAAACAGCCTACTGTGGAAGAAGAACAGGTTACAGATTAGAAAAGCTAGATGTTTTCCTGTGAAGTGCCGTGAGGTACAGTGGGGAGCTGCACATTTGTCAGCACCCAAGGGGAGTGATTCTTCTGCTCTATTCAGAGCTTGTGAGGACTCCCGTGGAATACTGTGTCCTGCTTTGGAAAGGGTGCAGCCACATTGGAAAGAATGCAGCACAGCGTAACAAAAATAAGGAGGGGCTAGGGTTTTAAAAGAGCTAGGGTTATTTATTCTGGAAAAGAGAATACTGAAGAGAATACTGAAGCGGGGTGGAATTGATAAAATGTTTAAGGGTTAGTGTTTTAGGGGTAATCCTGGAGAGGATGGAGATGGTATTTTCTCTGTATTCATATGGGACAGAACTAGAAGTAATACACTCAAGTTTCAGCAGAGGAATTTGAGGTTGGATATTAGGAGGAAAGTTCTGACAACAAGGGTAGTCAAGCATTGGAACAACTTACTTAGAGAATTTATGGAATCTCTATCCTTGGAAATTTTGAAGAGCATGTTGGATAGATATTGGTCTCACATGGCTTATTCAGGGATGATTCTGCCTTGAGCAGGAGTCTGGACTAGATGGACCTTTCTAGCTTTATTTTTTTATGATCCTATTTACTAAACTTCCCCAATTCACAGAACTGGTATCTCGGTTACTCTCTTCTATATTGCATTTCAGCTATCTTTTGGGAATCTGCATGGTACCAGATTTCTTGAGCTAGATATCTAATTAACGGTACTAGCAGGGCACTGACAAAAAGTCTGAGGAGGTAGTCACATGATAAAACTTGGATAAAACTTGGGAAAAGGGCATTTTTATACATGCAAGTGCTGCAGTGCTGGGCGCTTTGGAAAGCACCTGGCATTACATTGCTTGCAGTTGTATAAGTGGTGAAATGCGCGTCAGCATGCAAAAAATGGTGGGAGTGCACTTTTGAACTAAAACACAGTTTAGTTTAAAACTAGTTGAACCGGATCTCTGGCACATCTGGGCACAAAAACATATGTGTATAAATGCTCAAGAGGTCCTAATAAAGCCAAATTAATGATGGTGTTTACACTCTCCCTGGCAGTCTTAACATTTTGGTTATATGTCCCTCTCCTTTTCAACAGAACAGCAAAGGGGAATACTAAAAGATATGCACTATTTGGCAGAATAATATAAAATATGCATCAGAATGGTGCCTCCCAACATCATCAGTTTACGTTTCTGGAAGATATTTGGAAATCAGGGAAAAGGCAACCATGCCCTGTAATTTTGATAGAGAACTTCCTTCCTTTTATATTCCTTATGTAGATAGCTGTACCCCACAATGAATTTCAGACACTTCAAACTGGAGATGGGGGGCGCGGGGGGGCAAGAGTTACAGTTTTTTCCTGTAGTTTGTTCTTTACACAAGGCTTCCTGTCTGTAGTTTAGATTACTATTATGGCTCATAGTAAAAGTGCATGATGATAAAAAATACTATAGAAAAGTTTTAAAAGTTATATTAATATTTAAGAAGCTTTTTTTAAAAGGTGAATGCTGACTTTGAGAATGTTAAGTCATGTTTTAGGACTTGTCTTTTTAAAAGAACTGCCTTTAAAAAATTGTACTTAAAAATTCCATGAAGACATTTTAATGATGTGGCTGTAAACACATATTTGCACCTTTTTTCTGTATTGATTCCCTACATTACCATAATGCAGCATAGAATGGAACTTAGTACTCAATAAACACATTTTGATATCAGAGATTTCTTCTTTGAAACTTGTGCCATAAGGAGATGAAGGTGGCTGAAATGGTGTGGTGAGTAGAGAGAGGGATGGCATTGTAGCCAATCACTTGGGTAGGCCCTTTGGTACGTTGCATAGAATAGCTTGGCTCAGCCTTTACTAAATTTTGCTAGAAGAAGTCGGCCAAGCAGTATACTGGCAAAACCATAAACCCAGTCATGCACAGTATGTGGAGAGGAACATGTGGGAACATATGAGGGTACATTGAAAGAAAAATGAATGTCCATCACCATTATGATTATGTAAAGAAATGCTATAAAATTTAGAGCGAGCGAGAGAAAAACTTGGAAAGAGTATTTTTTCTTGCCTGTCCAAGATGATGAAATCCAGTGCTAGGAATAAAAAACAGACAGCAGTTGTGTAGCTCAGTATGCATTAGCAATGACTTACAATAAAGAAAAACACAAGTGTGCACACTGTTCTCCTCAGCTGTGGCTCTTTCATCCTCAGTAGTGAATCACTTTTGGCCTGTTTCAGGTCTTCAGGAGGTGAAGATCAGTCAAAAACATCAAGCCAACGAGATGCCCACTTTAGAAGTAATCATTCTTGCTGCCTTTAGCATTTTCTAGGCCAACCTGTGGGGAAGCTGGGGGAAACTGGTTCTTCTCCTAAATGGAGAGCAAACAGCAAAGTTGATATTCCCTTAAAGTATGCTTCAGTTTCTCTCCAAACAAGAACCCAGTTATCTTCTCCAAATGAAAACCTATTTATTTTCTCTAGATGAGAATCCAGTTAATTCTTTAAGAAATAAGTTTTATTGAGCATTATAAAGTATGATCTCCAAGCATACATATAGTTATAATCTTAGCAAGCAATTAATTGCATATTACTAGTCTTGATAATACACATCTTGAGCGCTGGCCAGGCATCTCAGAGCAGGCTGGTTGCTTGAAGGAAGATCATATGTCTTTAGTTCTCAGACATTGTAAGGGTGAGGGGAAGGGAAAGGGGAATGAGTTTTCCTTTGTTCAGGTGGAAATATTTATAATCCCTTAGTCATATAGTTACCAGTTAAGCCATTTTTTTGTTCTTCATCAACACATTGAGTTATGTCTCTATTGCTATTTTTCCCTTCTCTTGGCACCAGGAGCCTTCTGCTCCACATATAGACAGAATGCACTATATAAAACCCTTTTGTCTATACCAAGTGTTTTTAACAGACTTTTTACAAAAACATGAATTATATCAGACCTTCCTCTGTAGAAAAATAGGTTCCACAGTCACATAGCCTATGCACATATGCTAACTCCATGAATGCACCCTAGCCCTTTTACGTCAAGGCTGGTAGGCCTGAGGGATCATTTTAGTCCTGTCAAGCATCAAGAAACTGAACTGTCCTCATACTCCCCGACTTGACACTGGAAACATTTTTCAGTATCATTTTCAGAGCAAGTAGATGCAGGTATCATACAGTTGGTTGTTTTCTGCAAAAATCATCAAATGTCTAATTTTCTTCTTAACATAACAGCATATACCACACATAATGAAGAATAAAACTATTTGCAACAAAACTATAATAACTATTGAATGTAAGGCTAAATGAAAAAATCCAGTTACAGTAGAGGCTTCCACCAAGAATGCTGTCCAACATCTTGGACCTTTTCTAGAACTGTTAATACTGCCTGAACTGTTGTTTCTCAGGTATAGGGTCTTAATAGACTGGAGAACAGTTTGCAATTCAGGGCAAAACTTAATGTTTTGCAAAGGGGGCAAAGTCAACCCTAGTTGTATTGGAAACAACTTGTGATATAGGCAAGGTTTGGCTTGGATAGATCGTGTAGTCCAGCAAGGCCCAAAATACATTAAATCATAACCCCTAATAAATGAAACATTACAAAAGCATTGATTAATAGAAAACAATATTAGATATAAAAAATGTTGTTTAAGCAGTACCTATGGACAATGAGTACAGGCTGGTATGCTACCCAGAGACTGATTTGAGCATCAGAGTGCAAAGAAGCAGGACTCAGCTACACACCAGCTGGTAGGTGACACTCATATCACTCTGATCTCAGAACAGAGGAGGCCAGAACAGTGTCTAGTTCTTTGCATAGCTTGTGCTGTGTGTATCTGTCGAAAGCAACCCCCTTGCAAAATACCTGATATTATGTGCTTCAACTGTTATCTATTCTAGATATGAAAATTTAACTTTTTCTACCCAAAGGTTGGCTCTCTGGGAAAGAATGAGCCAGGTGAGGTGTTTCTGTGACAGAAAGTCTAGCACTGATCTTAGGGGTCTTCGGCATCTATGCAATCTGATTCCACTTTAGTGAAAGGGTCAGGGGAACAGACTCTGTGCCTGGAATGACTGGGTTTAATAATAGAGCCTGTTCATATGTAGGGATTTATTGCATACAGGTCTATAATGCTGGCTTCCAAACACAGTCAATGAGCAAATGTCCAGCAGAAAAAGTTTGAGTTGGGGCTGTGATAACATCCCTACAGTAACAGGATACCTTGACTCATACTGCAGAGGAATTTGGTGCATGTCAAGCAGTCGATTGAACTGTGCTAATATTTCTTTCAAAACAATATTAGCTTCAGTTGTGTAAAAAGAAGGTAGAAACTGAAAATTGACCTCAAAAGATTGGTTTGGCCCTAATGCAAATTAAAACAGCTGTTCTCCTACCATGGATCTGCCACAGGTTAAAGGGGGCATTATAGAATTGAGACTCTACATCTTGCAGAAAATCACCTATCTTTGAATAATCCTTTTGCCGAGTACATTTAATTTATGGAGCTGTAGCTCAAGGGGGCTTTATCTGGGCTAAGGATCTTGTTCAGAATGGTTAGAACAAGTGTAGTTATCTTGTTAGCATGCAAGTAAAATTATTTGATGTGTAGACTCACCACCATCTTCTTGCGTACGGAAGATAATTTAAAATTAATTATACATTTCCTTCTAATATTCACATATTCAGCTGGTATCCACTCTGTACTGTAAGGCACTCCTGAGTACCTCCTCCTTCTCTGAAGACTTAGGAACAGAGTGAGTAGGTTTCAAGTTATCAACACATTCTGTTACTTTTGTGATTGGAGTTTAATAGGAATAAACATAAAACTACTTATTTGCTTGCATGATAATAAGAAACCTTGTTATTAATAACCCCATCTATAGCACAAATTTGACATGCTAGTTTACCACTTGTGTGCACTGTTATCTTGTAATAATGTAAAATGCTATAAACATAAAAATGAAGTATTCTTACCAAAACTTAATATAAAATATATACCATGCTTTAGAGAATAACCAGTCTGTCACTGAAGCATAGCCAATCAAATTAATGTGTTTTTTTTCAGAGTAGCCTTTCCTTCCTATTGAAGAAGAACATAACTTTGCTAAGATAATAAAGAATAATTTAGTGCTCTGGAAAGACCAGCCGCCTGAACCTTCAGTCCTGGCTCATAATTCATACAACTAGTCTCAGGTGAGAACTCAATGTATAAGTAAGAGTTTCAGGACAATTTGTGTAGTGTCACCTTGTAAGAAGTTAATGAGAACCAAGTCCTTATCTCCCTATGCTCCACCACAGACAATCAAGTAATCCTTTGAGTCCCATGTCTCTCTTTTACATCAACTCCCCTCCCCCTTTTCCCATTCAGCCTTACTCCGCTATATTCTATGCTTGACAGTTCCCTTCCTTCTCTCTTTAAGTATAACCTCTACTTCTGTCTCTGAAACATGCATTCTAAGACTCCCAGTCTTCTTGGTGTTCCTGGTTTTTGTATTTCAGTGCAAAATATTCAATGGTCAAGTACAACTTGGTATGTACCTAATTAACAAGGGATGATGAATGCGTTGAACAATGGATGAGGAAAATGAGTATTATCCATATAATCCTGGCTGTACTGGAAGCAAATGGGAAGGGAAATGGGTATACAGGAGAAAAGTAGTTACGATAGGCAAGGCTGGAAGCCTACAAGACTAAAATAAAAGTTTTAGCTATCAAAAAAGGAAGGGTTAACATTTTAGATGTGTTGCAGTGGGAAAAGATCAGTAAATATAACTGCAGAGGGCTGTACTATCAAGAAACTTGATAATGACACATACAAGGAAATAGAATTGACTGATTTGGCTATACACTGAAGGGTCATTATAACAGCTATCTGGGTAGGTACAGAGAAATGTATTATTTCGGTTCTTGATGAATCTAGTATTACATGACACTATGATAATGAAAAATCAACATTTACATATTTCTGCTGACCTCCACATACCATAATGGTTAAATAGCCAGCAGCCACCAGCATTCAGTATCCTACCATTTTATTAGCTAGATGATGTAAACAAAAATGCTTTAAACTACTCTTGTTAAACAAGAATTCTTTTTTTTATCTGTTCATTCCAATTATATTTAATTATCTTCTGGATCTATTGGTGACAAACCTTCCTGGGGAGTGTTGCAGCAGTTGGCTGGCATTCTGAGTTGACTGCCAAGTCAAAAACTACATTTGGTTAATTAAACAATGTTCCTTGCAATGACAGCTAATGGGCTACTGGTTTCAGACTCAGCCTCTGTTACACTGACTGGTACAGTATTCTTGGTGGCAAGCCATAGTATATAAAGGCACAATAAATTTTCCAGATTAGAACATACTTGCCTTATTCCCAGTTAAATGTATAACATATCATATATCAAGCACCAATCATATTTAAATGCAATTTGAGTTTCCTTTTAATGAAGCACAGTAAGATTTATTAATATGAGAAGAAATATGCACAAAAACACAAAATGTCCAATAAGGTTCCAACAGTTATGCAAGTCAGCTGTATTAATATATTAAATGTATTACATTATATTTTACCATAAAGAATAATATTTTCTAATAAATATGACTTCAAGTGAAAGTGTGGAAATCAGGATCAACATTTTATACCATGGGTTTACTTACTATATTAAGAAATAACTAGAAAAGCAGGAATAGCATTAGATATTTGCATTATTATATGATTTATATTGTTAGACACTTTGCATTTCTTGGTTTAACAGAGTAGTCAGTTACTGCTATATAGGTGATCTGTAAAAGTGGCAAAAAATTACCTTGTTATCTTTTTTGATGATTCGAGGTGTACTGGAAGCAAAGTATTCTGTAAAGTATTCTGCTGAATGTTATTTTGTTTTGTTTTGTCTTTGCTTTACTGAAACAATGTTTTCTCTGTTTTCACACAGACTTCCAAGTTTCATCTTCTTTGTATGTCTGTATAAACTTAGGTCTCCAGAAACTATGGCTGATGAAAGGACTCTGATAAGTTGTTTGCCACCAATAGACTCTTTCCTGGGCTATGTTATAAAAAATTAGGTTTATGTTTTTTTATAGCCATTTTCCAGTCATGAAAAAAGGCTGCAAGTGACAAACTGAGACAGAAGGGGAAGTGACTGATGTTTTAAACACCTTTTTTTATTCTCTGGTTTTTTAGGGGGGTTGTTAAAATTTGTTTAATTAAATAGTCAATGTCTTGTTAAAAATTCAGTATACCGGGTTTGTATTCCTAACTGTAGTTAAAAGAAAACATAAAACATATACACACACACAAAAAGTCAAAAACCCCAGTCGAACAACCCCAGTCAAACTAAGAAAGTATTAGAATTCTTTCCAACATTCCTTCCATATTACAAAGAAGTAAAAAATACGTTAAGCCTTTTGCATGTCAAACATAGCATCGCCTAGACATTAATTAGCCTCAAAACAAACAATTAAAAAGAGAAAAATGAGCAATTGTTTGTGCTGATAAATGCTGCTGTTTAGTAGGGTTCTTCTAGATATGTCTATAAAACTTTTTAAACAGAAATATAATTTTGTGTCAAAATTAAGTTTTATTAGGTAAAAACTTTCTACTTTCAGAATACTTTGTTCATCAGTGCCCCTGGCAGATGTTAGTGCAATCATACAATTGAGATCTGAGGAATTTTTGACCCCCAAAAATTGAGTCATGCCATACTAGACATTCAGCTGATTGTTGTGATGAGGCAAGGGGAGGCCCCTGGGATCAGGGACATGCTGCCTCCTGCTCATTCCTTAGGCTCCAGCAGGGGGCAACCACAGTTTAAGACCCAGTTTGGGACCTAGAATGGTCCCCTTCCCCAATCCTGATGATCAATTTGTTGTGTATTTCACAGCTGCACATCTGGCATGACAGTTCACAATTTTTTTTTAAATTAGGCATAAAATTCCTCAGATTCCAACTGTGAGATTACATTAACTTTTGATCATTGGGACTGGACAATGGGTAGGTTGATGATGGGACACATGCCACCATAGACGATGCAAAAGTTTTTGCAGTTGGGCGGCACAACTCAACACCACCGCCACCATCCCCACCCACACTGCTGCTGGACACTGGCTCCAGCCAGGCTGCGGTTGGTGCAGAAATCTGAAAAAACATGTGCCCCCTCATCCTCCCCCCCGCCCATGTATCACCTTTGCATGCCACATGTTTAATCATTCATTAGGGCAGTGCATTTACCATGAGCTGGCACCTCCCTTGCCAAGAAAAAACACATAGCACACTACAGCAGATATAGGCTAAGAATGCATTAGTAATAAGGGAATATGACCCGTAGAGGGGAATAGCAGCATTAGGGGCCAAAATCAAAATTCTGAAGAGCCAGAGTTGCATTAAAGTGTTTTAGTTTATTTTCAAATGTAGTCCTTTTCCCTCTGAGAACTCTAATTTTCCAAGATTTTGTATTTACTTTTGTTAAAGTCTTCTCTGCAAACCCTCCCCATTTTTTCATAAATGTCAATATTAGGTTTTTCTCTATTTTTAAAGCACACCCTTTGTAGGCAGAGGGTGAAATAGCTCAAAACTTTGTTCTACTTGTCAATTGTGCTGAGTGCACTTTTTCTTGCTGTTACTTTTTATTGTAGTGGCTGTACAGTTAGAAATAAAATGTTAAAACTAATTTTTTAAATGGAAGATTGAAAAAAATTGAACGAAAATTTTTAAAAAATGCATTAAAGCATAAATGCCCTCGTTTTAAAGATTCAGTGAGTAGGGAGACAGTTGTTCATGTTCATGATGTTAAAGCAGAGTTTTGGGTATGGTTTCTGTTTTGAGAAATTTTGTGTGAATTTTACTGAAACATACCATGTTTACTCACATACCACACATAGCTTTAGAATGCTCAAAATCTAAAAACATAATTTAAAAAAAAATTATGAAGGGGTCTTCCATATAACTTTTAAATATTTGTATTTGGAAATGCTGTAATTTTCCATTTTCCTCATGCAAACTGTCCTATTACCAGCTCCAGAGGAATAACCTGTTAGGGACCAAGGTATGGACAATCTGGGAAGGTCAGCAGATATTTGGGTGAAGTTCAGGGACTGGATTCATAAGGAGTCAGAGTCATACCTGAGGTTAGGGTGAATCAGAAGTCAGAGCTGAAGTCAGGATGAGCCAGTAGGGTTAGGCCTAGCTTTTAAAAAGCAGGGGTATCAAAGACATATAACGCCACAGGCTGTATGAGGGTCTCTGGGCTGGTCTGCAAATGCTAGAGCCAGTGAGACACAGCATGCAGCACACGCTCTGTGCTGGCATTCTGTGCCCTGGGCACAGGGGGCCAGGATAGGGCATGGGCTGCATGCAGTCTCCTAACAGACCAGCCCTCAGCACTGGCTCCAGAGCTGGTCAGGATTGAGCCCCAGACTGTCCATGCATACCACAACCAGCATGTGGGACTGTCTGGTGGAACACCACATATAGCGTGTGCCTTGTGCCACCCCCCATGCCATGTGCCATGTGGTGTCAGGTCCAGCCAACATGCCGCAGACATCATAAGCCTCAGGGTGGGGCTAGTGCATGGTATACATGGTGCATGGGCTCAACCTGGCACTATTGCGGGCGTGGGCACAATATGGCCCGTGGACTGGATTCGGCCCACCACACCATTCTATCTGGCCTGCAGAGCACCTAAGATGTTTATAAAATTAATATTTTTCTGCTCCTGAATGCCTATCAAAGATGACAGGAGCCGGGGCTGTAGGACCCAGGGGAAGCCAGCAGGAGTCAGGAGAAAGGACAGCTTATCATTGCCCCCACCCAGAAGCCTCTGCCTGCAGTTGCTTTCTCTGCATGCTGCTGCTTCAGTACCATGTGGACCCCAGCTCCATTGCTGGACCATGGGAGCACGGAGCTGCTCTGGTACCCCAAGGCCAGGAGCAAGAGGGGTGTTTTTGTATGTGTGTGTGTGTGTGTGTGTGTGTCCATGTAATAAGGGAGGGGGAAACAGAGACAGAGAGAGCAGTGAGGGAAGGAGAGAGAGAGAGAGAGAGAGAGAGAGAGAGAGAGAGAGTGACAGGGTAATGAGGGAAGCACAGTGTGCGTGTGTGCGTGTGTGTGTGTGTGTAGTCAGGGAAGCACACAGTGTGTGTGGGTGTGTGCAATGAGGGAGGGATGGAGAGAGTTCATAGGGTGAGTCCCACAAGCATACCCACCATATATATTCACCCCCGCACTGCCATACATGCAGACTCATACATCAATACCTGCTTAAACACCCCTGCTACTGTCCTCCGCACAGTCCTCCACAAACCCCATACCCACCCATACCTCACATATCCACACACCCCCACATACTCCTTCACCCCACACACCTACCCACCCCTATAAACCCCCACACACCCACACCCTCCCCCATGTATCCACATACCCACAGCCCTCCACAAACCTATACCTACCCTTCATGCTCCCCACACCCCCACAGTATACAAGAGTAAGAGTTCGTTTGTTTTCACCTCTATGGACACTACAGAAACACATGTTAATCAGGATGAAATCAAATTAATGAATATTGAAAAGAGTATTTCTGGTGGCAAAGGTTGGGGGCCTAGAGGGCAAGATCTTCTGGTCCCATGATGGTGACCAGGGGGTAGAGCACCTGTCAAGGGGTGTGGGCTACCCATGCAGCCCTCAACAGCTTGCCAAAACTCATTAAGCAGCCCTCCACCTGAAAAAAAGTCACCCACCCCTGCACTATACACTCTGCTCATGGCATAGAGAGCTGGCATAGGGTGTGGTCTGCATGCAGCTCCTTGCCAAACAGCTTTGTGTTCTGACTCTGGCATGGCCTCATCTGGATGGGCCCTGGTGCCACTGCATGAGGTTGGTCTGGCACAGGTACTCTCTCCCTGAACCAACCCCCCTGTGCTGTGAGCAGTGTCCATGGTACTGGGTCTAAGCTGAACACGAAACCAACTCTGTAGGCTGCCTGCAGCATGCAGGGTCAGTTCAAGATCCCTGGGCCAGATCATGTATCTCCATGGGCCATATATTTGACACCTGTGTTTTAAAGTTTAGAGTGAATGGGGCCTGTTGTCTGCGGCCTCACAGGGCATGTTTAGACAAGTATGCATGTGCCTGTTGCAGCATCTAAAACCCCTTTGAGATCCTGCAAGATGCACATGTGGGAACAAAAAAATGTTCCCCATGCTGCATATTTGCAGTGCAGGAGCAAAATTAGACCCCTATCCAGAGGTTAAAAAAAAAGAAAAGCACTGTGAAACAGCAGGACAAGGCACAGGTCAAGACCATGCTTAGAGGCAGGAGTTAGTTCTCCAAGAGAGATACTCTAGTTTCTGGCCAGAGCAGCTCTATGGTCCTGCTGCCCCCGGTGCTGTCAAGAGTATGTTAGGGATGTCATCCAGTTGGGAATAGGTAGGCCGTGTTCTAAGCTTATTTTATTACCTACTTTCCCCCCCACAATGGTGTAAAGAGAGCATGCACTGATTGTACAAATAAGTTGGGATCCATTATTTTATCACTTTATCATTTTATCTTGCTTTTGGGCAAGAGTGCCCAAAAGCTCCCCTGGCTCACCGAGGGCATTCATGAATGCCTGATTGCCAAAAAGGAGGTGTATACCCAGTGGAAGGGAGGGGCTGTCACCAAAGAGTAGTATACCTCCACCACTCAGGTCTGTAGGGGGACTGTTGGGAAAGCTAAGGCAGATACAGAACTAGGGCTAGAATCAAGGAAAAGTCCTTTTTTAAATACATAAGGGAGAATGAAGAAGGGCCTGGGTAATATGGTGCCCCTACAGGATATGCTTGGCAATCTGGTGGTCACACCAGAGGAGAAAGCAGACCTCTTTAATGATTTCTTTGAATATATTTTCTTGTGCAGGGACTGGGACTCTCCTACCAAGATTCAGGACAGACCTGGGAGAAACTCCACCAAGCCTAGGGTCAGGAAGGACTGAATTAGAGAGCTTCTGGAGGGGCTGGATGTGTTCAGATTAGCAGGTCCAGATCTCCACCCCAGTGTGTTGAGGGAATTGGTAGGGGTTATCGCAGGGCCCCTGGCACAGCTTTACAAGCACTTGTGGTGGTCTGGCCAGGTGCAGGATGACTGGAAGAGGGCCAATGTGGTCCCCATCTTTAAAAAAGTGAAGAGGGAGGACCTTGACAACTATAGTCCCGTTAGTCTTACTTAAATTCTAGGGAAGCTCTTTGAGAAGATCATCAAGGAACACATCTGTGATGGGCCAGCAGCAGGGATGATGCTCTAGGGCAACCAGCATGGTTTCATTAGGGGCAGGACCTGTCAGACCAACCTGATTGCCTTTTATGATCAGGTCACAAAATCATTGGATGCAGGTGTCCAATGTAGTCTTTCTGGACTTCAGAAAGACCTTTGACACTGTCTCCCACCTCATTCTCATTAAAAAGCTAGATGACTGTGGCACTGATGCCTACGCAGTCAGATGGATTGCAGATTGGCTGAGGGGTCGTACTTAGAGAGTGGTGGTGGATGGGTCATATTCGACTTGGAGGGAAGTGGGCAATGGTGTCCCCCAGGGCTCGGTCCTTGGGCCTGCACTGTTCAATTTCTTTATTAGTAACTTGGACAATGGGTGAAGAGCAGCCTGTTTAAATTTGCAGATGACACCAAGATTCGGGGTGAGGTGGGCATGCTAGAAGGGAAGGACAGATTACAGCAGGACCTGGACAGTTTACAGGGGTGGGCACATGAAAAAAGGATGGGATTCAATACTGACAAGTGCAAGGTTCTGCACTTGGGCAGTAAGAACCAGCAGCATACCTATAGGCTGGGGAACTCCCTTCTCGAAAGCATGGTGGCAGAAACAGATCTTGACTCATAACTGACTCCAAGATGGACATGGGCCGACAATTCTAGAACAGTCAGTAGGGATAACCATACCTTGTCGTGCATCCACAGATGCATCACAATCAGGGCCAAGGAGGTGATCCTCCCTCTCTATGTGACATTGGTGAGGCAGCAGCTGGAGTACTAACTGAAGATGGCCCAGAGGAATGGTGCAAAGTTCCATGTTCTTGAGAGTCAGTGGACTCAGTCAGTCTTCTATTCACACATTTAAGACTTACAGGTAAATTCACTCCTGTGACTATGATGGAAATCTATACAGGTTCAGGTATAGATTTACACATTTATACAATTTGGCTGTAATTCATGATATGCAGCATATCGTTAGGAAACTTGAATGCATTTTGGGAGGGAATTGCATGGTTATAGGAACTTGTAGGATTCTGAATTTAGAAGTCATTTGTTTCAGTTCATTCCAACCTGCAACAGGGAAGCGTACACAGTGCTCTCTTAGGTAACCTTCGCTTTTGCTTCCTTTTTTTTCTTTTTTGCTCAATACAATAAGTCATTTTCGGGTGAAACTATACCTTTTGCCTCTGGCATATTGAAACAACACAGGATTCAGAGAGAAAATGTAAGGAAGGATTTCAAGAGTTGTAAGGTAAAGCAGGCAAGAATACAAGATCATTTATGTTGTGGGCTGTGACTAAAAAGTGTGACATAGACCCAGTGTCTTCAGTAGCTCAAGACACAATTTCATTATCATACTATATTTTGATTATCACAGTATTGTGCAATCTCTACTATTAGAAGATATGGCCCCTGATGCTATCCCTGAGTCTTAATTTGACCCACACATTACGCATATGTGCAGGGCCTGAGACATGCCCGCACACCTCACCCACACAGCATGCAGCATCATGCACATCATGGATACCAGAGCAGATGCCACATGCAGCACAACTGCAGACAAGGCAGAGAAAAAGCTGGATTTAGCTTGCAGGAGAGGAAGGGGAGATCCTTAAATCCCCTGCAAGCAGATCCAGCATCCACTCTGGTCAGTCCAGGGCTGTGCTGGAATTGTGTGTGATTTATCCTGGACTGACCAGAGTGAACACCACCAGTGCTGGATCCAGCAGGTTGGGATCAGGGAGTCTGTGAGCTCAACCAGGCCCATGGGGCTGGCCCAGGGTTCTTCATATGGCCCATGAACCAGTCCCAAGCCACTCATTGGATCCCAGGGGACAAGTAAGTTTCACACCCCTGAACTAAACAATACTTCCTGGTTGTATAATGAAGTACAACACAAGGTCCTTGTTGCATGGCAATTTTGGGTGGCTCCTGGAGCTCTTAACACCTGGGTTGTCTACACACTGATTCCTGAAAGCAGTTTTAAGTGCTTTGTTTTGAGGGTCAAAGTTACAGCTCTCCAGGACAAGATTATTTCTGATCTATGTTATCCAGCATGTGTGGCACTAAATTTTAGCTACTCTAGGCTGGAGCAGACAGGAGGGAAACCTGGGGGGAAGAGCCCCAGGGGTGAGGAAAAGCAAAGGAGCTCTGGAGGCCTGGGGTCAGGGGGGAAGTTGAGAATAGGGAAATTCCTACCTTTCAGCCCTCCACACCCTTGCTGGCCTGAAGTGTGACTGCTCCAAACTGAAGCTAGCACTAACACCATTTAAAATTTGAGCAGCTCACAGCGTAAGGTGTAACAAGGTCTTAAGACATGGAAAAATGCAGGCTATGTATGCTCATATTTCTGGCCCAGATCAGATTGGCAGCATTATTTTCTTGTTAAAAATCCCATCAACATCCTATTTTCATTAGGTTTTTAACCATTTTTTCCCCATTGTAAAAGGGTTACTAGAGCTGATAGTTTGCATACTTTTGGATGCTTTGCTAAATCAAAATTCTGAATCTTTCAGGTTCACACATCACTAATATTGGTTTCAGAGATGGAATTGCACTGGAATAAATACATGCAATTCTGAATGAACTGAATGGAGATTCTGCCATCTTGCTCCAGGGCTGATTTTTGCTTGGTCTCTAGATAGCTTTGCTAGCCTCAGAAAGATTTCAACACTTTATAACATTTCTATCTCAAGTATAATGGAAAGAAAATCTATTCTGCAATTCTGTTTCCCTTCTAATTCATCAAGAACAGTTTACTTTATTAATTATTCATTTTGGGGAAATCAAGCATGATTTTAAAGCTTAAAAAGAAAGAGCTAGAAACGTGATGTAATGTCAAGTAATTTGTGAGCAGAAGGTTCAGGACCTATCAAACAAATCAATCTTTGTACAGTAAATTAACTTTCAAAATGTAAAAATTCATCAAATGGAAAGGGCAATGATGAATTGTTTTAAGGCAGAATATAGGACCAGAGTCTCCTAATAAAAAGTCCTGACCCATGAATGTTCAACAATCTTCTGGTCTCAATTGAGCAGAAAGATTGCCAAATTTAAAATGCACCGGCCAGATGACTGAGTCTCTTATTTCCAGTCTATACACATCCTGGAAATAACTCTATTAGTATTCCCATATATTAAAACTTCTAAATTCCACAAGGCCATTCTTCAAGAATATGGAACAAGACTGTTACTGTGAGATGCAGCTAAGAATCACATTAATGCAAGTGTATTGAGAGCAGCAAAAATATTGAGGTTCAATAAGGAAGAAAGGAGACATTTAATTATGGTGCAGCAAATATATATTACATCAATTTGGCTGGAAAAGGGAATTTGACTTGTTTTGCTGATATACAATAATGCTGTTGAAAATAAATAGTATTATAAAATCTAAAAATAAATAGAACTTATTACAACGTAATACACAATTCAGCTGGCATTTAACAAATAATCTAAAGATACCTTTTACATGTAAAAGTTAAAATTATATTTTTGCTAGAATTGAATTAAGTTTGATGAAATAGAATCAAACCTGCGTGGACTTAGTGGTTTTTAAATACCCTAAAGCAATTCATAACATTTGTGTTGACATTTGGAATGGGCTTCGACTTTTGCAAACCACATTACAATGACCTGTAAAGATATTGTACTGGTGGATTTTAAATTAACTGCAGTGTTATGAAGGTGAATCTTTATGAAGTGTTCTTTACCCCTAAAAGCAAAACCTCATGACTCCTGCCTTTTTTTTTTTATTAGTATTCGCTTCCATGTATCTTTATCTTTTTGGACAAATGAAGAAATTTCCATGAGAAAATGCAATTATAGATATAAATAATTTTAGAAGAATTAAAAAATAGGTTTTCATCTCTCTTCCCAAATGATGGCATTAAGGATTTATTTTTCTTCTGCTTATTTTTCTTCATAAGAGGAGGTTAATGTGTCAGGTTTATGGTTGTACTTTTTAAAGAAGTTTTGTTGAGGGCCTGTCTAAATAGAGAAAGGGGGTTAGAATACCATTGTGTCTCTGCAAATCCTTAGATTGGAAACATGTCGGAACATCTTTAAGAATAAGGCAACTTTGGCAGATTTGGAATTTAAAATTCAACATCCCCACCGCTCTCTATTTTCTTTACATAGTGAAGGCTCCTTTTTTAGTATGTCGGCTACCATGGTCATGGTAAGAAGTAAATGTATGATGGGATGAGTAAGTGTATGGGATTTGGGGGTAAATTTGCTTTCTCTGGCCTTCTCAAAACACCAGTTTGAAGCACAAGACACCATTAATATTTCCCTCAGCAGTATTCTACACTAATTTCCCCTTGCCCCCCTACAGAATGAAATCTCATTTGTTAAATACGTGAGACAAGGACATTATAGATTAAATGTTAATTACCACAAAAATCATGTGGAAAAACCTGCAGACCTGTAGAGTATTAGGCTGGAAGGTCTTATTCCTTAAAAGCACATTCTCATTCACAAAAAAGCTACTCCTTCAAAGCATATCTGCTAAGAATTTATTGATTCAAAATTTCCTGGCTCACAACAAGTTTTTCTCATAGAAGACATGATTTGGCCTATTACATAGGATACACATGCATACCTTTTAAATGCAGCATCAATTATTCAGCCCAAGTGCTCATCCCTTTGTTCACAATACATAGTGCCATAGTCAGTAAACAGTACCATCCATGTCAATAGGATCATTGGTAAAATGAGGTGCTACTCAATGGGGCATAAAGAGTACCCCTTTCTAGTTCGCATGTAATTGTACAACATATATGTTTAAGACATACACTTCCATATTTATGAAAAAAGGTACATAGAATAATTTGTTTAAGTGCAATAAAAATCATACATCTAAATATAAAAAACACCTAACACATATATAGCCATATATGAACTGGTTTATCTGAGGTCCTCAGAGAAGGTTACAATTATTTGTTTATTTTAATTAATAACATGTTTAGGTTAGGGGTGTAAATCCTACTAACTGACATGAAACAACTTTTTCTTTTATGTTCCATTCATTAATAGCTTTCATCAAAACAGTTTATGTGAGCAGGAAAAAGGAAAATGGTTGTCTTGGATACCACGGTAGATAGATATAATTTAGTAATATACAGAATAAACAGTTTTTTAAAACAACACTGTTATCAGTTAATGTTGGCAAAGTATGTTCCCATTGCAAAAATCTCCTTTTTCATTCTCAATCCATTTATTTTTCCCTGCTATTAAAATAAACACTTTACAAAGTAAAAAGAAATACTGAATGCTGTTTAAACATCTAGGAAGGATCAACAGCATGGAGGCATATAATTTAATCATTTTCCCTGGCGATCTAGAAATTCTTTGAGTATATTAATTTTAATTTGAAACACAAAAGCATGCACATTATCTAAATGAAAAAAACCTTCAATGCAATATTTTTGAAAGATTGAAGTTATTACAGTAATATTCATAATGTGACATGTATGGAGCTTTGAATACTATTGAATAGAATTGGGGTAGAAACAAAAATGTGCTTATGAAAACTGAAAATTAATGAAGTAGTAGACCATAAAATTAAAAAAGCTCCATAATAGAACATTTCTTTTGGTTTTTCTGGCCAAATACTACAGTGACTTACACCTACAGATATCAGCGCAGAATTTGATCCAGTCAAAGCAGGGTAGGAACAAAGTTTTGACTCCTCAGTTTTTAAGAGACTTAAACTGAAAAGTAACTCTCAAGACATCAAAAAGTAACTCTCAAGACATGTGGTAAATGGCACTTGCTTTGTTACTTCTTTTTTAAATAGATGTCCATGTGCATCTCAGGAAATGTGTGCCTTGTGGGAGTCTGGACTCTTATCTGAATAGGAGTGTCTGTTGAGCTATGCCAGCACCATACATGTCTCCATCCTACAGTACAAGGGACAGAAAGATCACAATCGTCCTTCAGTTCCTTTTTTACTGACAGTGGCAGTATGACAGACCACTGTCTACATGCTGCCCTTTCTTGATATGGCCTTCTTGTAATTAGTTAGTTTTGGTTAAGTCCCACTGAATTCTCCCTCTTATTTAATGATTTAGAAAAAATATGTTTGTTCCCCGCAAGGCTCTCCATCAATACTATAGTTAAAAATTATGGATTCAAGGATGGATTCAGGCTTCAAACCATGTCTGTCTTGACATCATCTCATCCTCCTTACAGTTCCTATATATGCTTGTCTTTTATATTTTGGTGACAGCAATATAAGAGAGCTGTTCAGAGTGCTTTACTTTTTTGAGATGACTGGAATAATCAAAGGGAACTTACTTGCAATGACACCTCCTTGACCAATAAATAAAAGGGAAGGAATTCATACCTGGTGGATCATGGATTGTCTTCCAAGATGAAATCAGTCCATTCTAAAGCCTAGTCTCTCAGTGTCCCTACCAACCAGCATGAAAACACTCGGCTGATCTTTTGCAGGTCTATTCCAGGATATACTGTTGAGGATTAGGATGATTATTGGTAGAGGCTGTTCTTGGGTTAAGATTTTTATAAAATCCACCCTTAATCAGGAGTGAGCAAATGCATTGTCAAATACATATTTTCTCATAGAAAACATGTCCCAGAGTAGGATATATGCCTTGGTTTTGAAATGCAGAATGAAGGAAAAAAATATCTTTCCGTTTAGTAAGTACCTGAGAAGGAGCAGCTAGGGAGCCAAGCCTGTTCATTGTTCAGCTTCTTGTGGATCCTGTGTTGAGTTACTTTCACTAGTTTCTTTCTATCCTGTAATGGATATTGTTTTTACTAATTTCTGGCATATATTCATAGAATCACAGAAAAGTAGAGCTGGAAGGGACCTCTATAGGTCATCTAGTATAATCCTCTACCTAAGGCAGGACCATCCCTATCCAAACTATCCTGTAAAAAATTCATTGTCTAACCCCATTACTCAAAGGAAGGGAGGGGTAGAGAACTCCAAACCTCGCTGGGACTTTGTTGTCCCTTGCCTCCCCTGGGTGCTCCCCTCCCCTCAGGATCTTCCATTGGGATTAGGGGGTAGGGGCTGTGGGTGTGGTTCTCATGGAGAGCTAGGTGTTTTCCTTCCTAGCACTCAACACACCTTATCAGCTGGGTGCTGGGTTGCCAGGCAAAAGCACGTGACTGGGTCAGCCAGCCAGGAGGTCAGGAGACAATACTGGACCAGAGCAGAGATGCTGACCAGAGATGCTGGGGAGAATAAGAGGGGAAGGGAGGACAAGCAGCAGGCAGCCAGAGCTGTCTCCAGGAGAACCACTGAGGAAGAAGGGGGAAACAACAGAGCTGCTGCCTCAGGACAACACAGCAAAATCCACAGATATGTTTTTATTTTGTTTACATTTCTTCCAGGCTCTGTATAATCCCCATTAGAAGCCCAGGCAGTGCTTGAGGCACCAGCTAGGGATTTGAGTTTTGGCAAAACAGGGAGCATCCAGGACCAGGGTACCTGAGGCCTGAGTGGCTTCCCTGCCATGCTGCAAGGGCAGCTCTGGTTCCCATATTGTGGACCTGGAGTGGGACCCTAGGCAGATAGAGCAAATGTGGGTGGTGGAGGAGGTGCCTGGCCAGACACACTGGAAAAATGCCAGCCTTGCAGGTGCACCCCAGGGTGGCTTACAACTGCTGTAAAGGTTGTTAATATATGTTCCAGAGATCCCAGGAAGAGGGCCATGCCCCCTGCTACACAGGAAGGCAACCCCCACTCCCCCACATGCCTAGTTCCTTCAGGTTCTCCTCATATCACTTGCTTTCCAAGACCTTTATCATTTCTTTTTTGCCTCCCTCCGGACCTTAGCATCCCCGCATCTTTTTTAATGTGGAGCTCAAAACTGCACACAGCACTCTAGATGAGGCCTAACCAGTGCTGAGTAGAGAGGCACTATCACCTACTGTGTCTTGTTTCTATTGATGCATCCCAAAACCACATTTCCCTTTTATACAGCTGCATCACGCTGGAGACTCAAACTGAGTTTGTGATCTACCAAGACTCCTACATCCTTCGCAGTGCTACTATCCAGCCAGGTGTCACCCATTTTATAATTATTATTTGTGATTATTCTTCCTTGTTGGCATTGATCTTTGCTCTGTTATCTCCATCCCAACTTTCCAACCTGTTGAAATCCTTCTAAATTGCATTCCTGACCACCAATGTGTTTACAAACTTTCCAGTGAGTGCAAATTCACTTTGTATGCCAGCATCCAAAAATTAATAAACACATTGAATAGCACTGGGCTTAGGACAGACTCCTGAGACTTCACTAAAAACCTTCTGCCATCCTGGTGTATTCATTTATAATTAGCCTTTGCTTGTGGCTGTTGAACCACTTGTCTGTCCATTATAGTAGTTTTGTCCAGTCCACATTTCTCCAATTTGTTTCTGAGAAAATCATGCAGGACCCTGTGAAAGTCTTTGCTGAAATCCAAATACAGTATATCCACAGCATTCCCTTTATCCACCCAAATAGTTACTTTGTCGAAGAAGATAATCAAGTTTGTCTGACACAATTTGTTTTTAGTCAATTCATGCTGGATGCTTGTGATTAGGCTTTCTCCCTCCAGATGTTCGCAGACTGACTTCCTTAGGAAAGAAGGTGAGGCTAACTGTTTGGAGTTCCCCAAGTCCTACTTTTTGCCTTTTTAAAAGAAGGGCACTACATCTGCCCTTTTCCAGTCCTCTGGTACTTCACTGTCTCCTGAGACTTTGAGAATACCATTGCCAAAGAAGATTTTACAGAGGGTATTTTTAACTGTAGTAGAACTGTTAGTCTAATAGAAAAGGCTAATTAGTGTATGGCAACTTCAAAGCACTAGGAATTAATTCTAGCAGCAAAATGAATATGTTAAATAAGGAAAGAAGAAGTCCTCTAGTCACCAAGGAAGCTTACCAGGAGAGATTTGCTAAAATGTTAGTCACTCTCTGACTTCAACTGAGAATTTTCAAGATGTGGCTAATTTAGTTCATAAAAATACAACTCCCCCCCCCCCCAAAAAAAACCCCAAGAAAACCAAAAAACAAACCCTCACATATTTCTTGAAGTGGAAGTTTTATCAAAAAGTTTGAGGTTCATCTTTCTCCTCAGTTCTTTTCGAAAGTACACCTACTGTTCATGTTCCTCTATCTTTTTCAGCTGCTTTAATCCTCTTATTTTAGAATGTGTGGTTATTCTGTTAGGGATTGGTAAACTCATTTTATCAAACAGCTTTTTAAGTTTGTCATACTGGTACATATTCAGCTGTGTTTATGTCACTTAGAGTCCATCTTTCAATCAGCAATACTTACTTTTGGTTGCCTTTCAGCAGGATAACTTTAACAGGCTGAATATAGGGCTTCATCCTGTAAGGTGCTGAGAATGTATAAAAATTCTCCACTCAGTTCCAGCTGGCTTAAAAGGAAATTTCAGGTGTTTGCTTCTTTCAGTACAAGGATTTTCTTTTATGAAAAAGTAAAGACAAGTTAATTTCTTAGCTGTAAACCATAATGGGTAAGAGTCTGCCCAGAACTTATGTGGTTGTGCCCTAAAGAAGCAAGGAAACTTTCTCCTATCAGACCAATTATTCCTATACTTAAAGGAATAATCTATGCTACACTTAAAGGAGCATAGGACTGTATTGCCTTCAAAAGAGATAGCAGGGTGAGAAAGAAGGGTAGATATTCATTTTCATGTGCCAGCTAGTGGTTTGGCTTAGCCTTTGGCTGCCATTTTCCCAGGTAGCTCTACATGCTAGAAGCAGGCTGGCAGAGTTTCCTGATGAGGTGTATCTGTATGCGTGGGTACATAAAGTATATACACCAGTGTGTTTCATATTGGCTTTGCATATTACACCCAGATTTCAAATTATGTACAGCTATCCAATAGTTGCTCAAGGTGGGCACTGCTTACTTTTAGCTTTGGGTGAGAGGCATTTTTGTCTATACCCCAGGATGGAAGCAGTAACTTTACCCCAGGGTTCTTACAGTGATACAGCTTGTCTGTCCATGTCCTCTTTATGCCAAATGTGCCATGTGTACAAGCTGTGAAATACTGCCAGAGCAGAAATCTTCTTGTGCTTATTTTAGTTCTATGGGTGGTGATAAAGATGACAACACAAACCACTCACATACTGTGTTATTTACTGTTGTGGTTTTTTTTCAAGATCTATTTCTTCATTTCCAGCCTTTACACATTCAAAGCCTCAGCAATTTTTAAAAATAATTGCAAGAACATTTATGGTGTAAATAATCTCACAGATGTATATTACCAAACTTCTGTCAATGAAAATAAGTTGAAAGCAAAGTTTGTAAAACCAGTGAAATAAATCTGTGGGTTATGATCACAAGTTTTTTTTATAATTATTTCTTTACTGGAGGTATCTGAAGGTAGGGAGAGACATTATACTTCTTACCAGGAAGTGAGAGGAATCCAGCACAGAGGAATGCTCCTAATCTCTGGAAGGTGTGAGAAGCAGGGGAGAGGGCAAGGCTACATACTAGAATGCCTGTATGTTCCTTCTCTTGGGAATATGTCAATCAATGACATTTATCAGAAATTTGCAGTAGTAGAAGTGAATGCCTGTCTATGGCTTGATTTTGTTTCAAATAAATAGGCGTACATTTAGATTAGATGTATGCCTCAATGCTTATTAAGTAAAGATTCAGACATCAAAGAAATTTACCACTTCTTTGGGAAGCATAGGAGAACTCCCTCCCTTAAAATCCTAAACATGTTGTACCATACAGATTTTCCAAATATATAAATTATTTTTAAATTAGTCTCATATTTTATCATGTGTGTTTTGGGGGTCTTTTTTTCTTTTTGACGTGAGGAGGAGCTGTTTATGTAGCACCTTAATTTCCACCCGTCCTCGTGTCACTGTATATACAAATATTAATTTCAAATAGAAAATGACTAAAACAAGTAATGAAATGCTTTAATTTAAACAAAACAAAGATAGACCATGTACCAGGTCCTGAAGTTTGGCAGGTTTGGGTCTTGATGGATCAGCAAAAAGAGCAAATTCCATACCTGCAATTGTAAATGTTCCGCCATTAGTCCTCAGTGGACTATATCTCCAAGGTCATTCAGGAGAGCAGCAACAACTCTAGTTCAAGCATTTACCAAAAACTACAGAAAAGAGAAAGGCAATTATCAGCAGGAGTTCTCTAGAGATGGACTTAAACACACATGGTAAACTTACACAGAAGTCCTATAATTTAAAAATAAATCATACAGTTAAAAATCTTTGATGTGTGCAAGTCGTGATATTTAGCACCTTTCAGAATGATTTATCAGATCCAAAACACATGGAGGGCTATTTAGCAAAAGTGAACACTTGGAACTATATCTAAAAGAAGGTAGAATTCTTCTGTGGTAGAAAACACTGTAACTATGCCAGCTTCTCAAATAAAGCAGAGCTATTTGCATGATAAAGTTAGATTTGGCTTATAATAGCTTGTGGTCAATGTTGTATATACAAAAAATTATCTTTACATTGATTTCTTCAGAGAAAACCATAACATGAAACTAATAAGATATGCTAAACTCTACCACCAATCCATTTGCTTGAACTTTATTGCAGTCATCATCTTTCCTTCTCTTTTGTTTTTTTCAGACTATAAACTCTTCAGGATGGGAACACATTTTGGTAACAGTCCCATATGTTATATAAATATGCCCAATACTGGGGACATTTATATTTGTGCTTTACTGTGCATTAGACTAATATAATGTGCAGTAAAGCCTTACCATCTACACGTGCACAGCAATTACTGCTCAGTAGATTAGTGTAAAGTGCTATTTGCTAATATAGGTACTAGTCAAGGGCACTTTACATTAATGTGCCTGAATGCACATGTAGATGCTGACCAGGGACCAGATTGCTCCCTGTTAGCCCAGGAAACAGCTGCTTGTCTCCAGGCAGCTTGGAGTGGTATGGAGCTTGGGCTAGCCCTGAGCTTTAGGGAGAGGGTAGGACATGTCCCTGCTCCACAGAGCCCAGGCCTGACCCCTCGTCCACCTGCCAGTCTAAGGCTGTCCCCAGAGCCTTCTGCCAGCCTGAGGCTGACCCTCTGTTCCCCCTGCCAACCCTCTGTTCCCCCCTGCTCACCCCCTGTATTCCTTACCAGCCCAGGGTTGCCCCACAGAAAATTCAGGTGCATTAATTGTATGTGTAGATGTGACCGGTGGTTAAAAAAGTAGGCATTAATACAGTACCAGATAAAATCAGAACTGCATTTTTTGTACATGTTGGTGTCATCGATCCTTAACTCATATGCCATTTAATGGGTTTTCTACTAAGGAAAGTGATAAAAAGGCACAGTAGGGAGGAACATCAATAGAGTGGTCCCTGAGGCTGAGTATATAGAACAAGTATATTGGAGTATGCACAATCAGGACTTTTGATAAAGAAACAAATATATGTAAGCAGGAAAATATCTATATACCAAACACAACACAATGTAACCTTTTAAAGTAAAGCAAAAAAGTACCAAAAAAATACAGTAAGCCTACAAATAGGCGAAGTTATGAAGATTAACTATTGAGTAGTATATATTTGCTAGACTATATTATATTCTGAGAGTAATGTAATGGCAATGTGGAGGAAGTCCTGTTAAGATTATAAAAAGCATATTGAAAGCCTACTTAAGTCAATGGGAAGAATAGTTTTCACTTCAGTGGGCCCTGAGTCAGGTCAAAACTAGATAATAAAGCACAATTAATCCTCTTCATAATTATGAAAGAGCTTCATGATGCAAGCGATGTAATTAATTGAGTTGATCAGTTCAATCTCAATAGCTTTCTTGGGGTAAATAGTGTTTTTACAAACTTGAATTTTTTGACAGGAAACATTTCTGCATTTTTCTGAAAAATATTTTTTTTATATCAGAAAAAAGTTACTTGGAATAATCATTTGGGTGACTTTACCCAGAAGATTTTGTTCCACCCCAGGCTTAGGCAGCTAACATTGTGTTTATGTAACCTAGTTGCATGCCCCTCCTCACTCCCATCCCTCATATGTTAAGTCCCTCTCTCAGGCACTCTGTATTTTCCTTATGGCCTTGTAATTCTTGCAATATGATTCTTAACATTTTTTAATAATGTTAACCTGTTCTTATCAGTTTAAGTGCTGACACATCTTCACCAACCTTTTATGTGGCTGAGAGGCCTGAGTGTTAAGCTGGTATTCAAAATGCTAGCAGTTCAAGTGTGGGTATAGGCAAGTGATTTTAAGTCTCAATTTCCTCTTTGGTAAAGGTGACCAGAATCTGGAATAGACTTCCCAAAGACGTGATGTACTCTCCAGCCTTGCAAGTCTTCAAGACGTGACTGGACAGACACCTTGCTATGATCGTTTGATCTCAGCAGTATTCCTACCCAGAGCAGGGGGCTTGGACTGGATGATCTGCCAAGATCCCTTCCAGACCTTAATTTCTGTAAAGCTTTGATATTTCTAAAGTCTATGTGCGAATTTAAAATATTAAGCGTTCATAGAAATGGCAGTAAGGTATCACTTATTTAAAGCACCAATCCCGTAAAAACTTATAAACATGCTAAACTTTATGCAATAGCACTTCCATTCACTTAAGATAAAACTAAACATATGAATTCCCTTTGTATAAAATGAATTCTAGAAAAAGTCTGTAAAAATGGCCTATGATACATACAAATTAAAGAGAATGGCATGAGACCCTTCATTCTGTTTTGAAATGGCAGAAATCTATCATCATAATGACCAAAGAATTTAAAATGATTAAAAGTCATTCTTTTACTTAGAATCAATCTCCATTTTTCATTCCTTTATTTTTAGCTTTGCTGGAAAAAATAAAATAGTTCACCAGTCCAATTAGCCTTTAACTTGTCGTGTTCAGTACCAAAGAGATGGGTTTGTTGAAGCATAACAAAGTCAAGAATTAGTTTTAAAAAGTAATTTCTTGTCTTTTTGTTTTTAACAAGACGATTCATGTCCTCAATATTTTGAGACACTAATTTATAGAAATATGTGACTACAGCAATAAAAATAATATGCTTGTGCCTAGACTAAGAACAAGTATCTTGATAAACATCTTAGACATGATGAAAATATTGCAAAGCTTAATTTTAAAGACATAATATATCTGATCTTGAATTCTCTCAAAAAAAATAATGTGTCATAGGCAGAATAGAACAAATTAAAATGACAAAACCAAATGGGCTAATTATGGTATGGATTTTCAAAGCTAAAATATATTAAAAATGTCTTGGTAGAAATATAAAGTGATGTTTGGAATTGCTATTGGTGTGTACACCTATGAAATCCTCTCAAAATAATGGTAAATAAAAAGTCAGCCATGTATCTCTCACACACAAAATCTCAGGTATGGAATGTAAATCTCAGTTATGGCCTTTCATTTATCCCCCTGACCTGGTCCCCATCAAAAGTTGCTCCCTGTTTTGGATTCCATATCAGGATATAATTTCAATAAACCATTTTACCATCTATATAGGCTACATATGTGTAGGAAACATATGTGTACTAAACTGCCTTTTAATTCTTTGTTTTCCAGGAGGGTGAATTATCTGAGCGCAAAAATCCATCTTAAACCCTTTCATCTTCCTCCTCTTCTTCATCTTCTACTTTTTAAGTTGAGAATCAAAAAAGATGCTTCTGAAGTCTATACACCTGCTGGATTCTCATAATTAATAGTGCCTATGTGTTTCCTCTCTTCTATTTATTTGCTAATTCTTATTTCCAAAATTATTTTTAAAAAGATAAAAAGTGTATTTTGATTTCTTGTAGCTTACAATACAGTTTAAATCATTATAACAATTGCTCATAAAACTTCACAGCTCTTTTCTGGGTTGGTACATTGTGCATACCTGATACCTTTGTCTTATGCCCTGGGACTTTTGTAACAGGCATTATGGAATACCCAGCCAGACCTCCAATCCTGGGGAGAAATTTATCTGAAAATTTGTCCATTAACTATCCCACCATATCAGAGATAAGAGGTCTGTGTCAATGATGGAAGATAAGTTTTGGACACTCATGTGATGAGTAATAAACAGTAGTGGGAATTTGAGGGACAGCTCTATAGACATAGAAACTGAGGCATATCAGAAACTTCAAGGAAAGGGAAACTCACAAGTTTTGCTGCTTCTCAAACCCAAATCTCTCACATTTATTTGCACTTCCTTTGATGCACCAGTGCTCCTTGAAAAGTTTTTTCTTTTAAATATTCTTGAGGCAGTATCACACATTGTTACTAAAAGTAAGAAATTGAACACCACAAACAAGTTGGGCGTGCTTTTGGAAAAGGGTACAGAGACAATTATATAATTAAATTATCCAAGGCTTGAATATTTGAACCTGGGAGAATTTTCCCAGGTTTGTTTTTCTGGTAGAAAAACTTATCTGAAGACCAATGAGCAGATATACAAATTGCAAGCCAGGGGTCCTTATGCAGCTATGTCAGCATTCTTTGATGGCTCTCTAGTCTGCCTCACAACAGATGACAGTAGTGCACAGAGCAACCCTGATTGGCTTATCCAGACTGCAGTACAAAGCAAGGATTGTGAAGGGATCCCCTGCCCAGCTGAAACAGTAGAGTCCAGCCTGAGTGAAATGCTGTCTTCCTGGATCCCTGGGGAGGGGTGGGGTGCTAGGAGAAAAGCATGCTGAGATGCTAGAGGACTGTCTTCTGGCTTCTCTCAGGTATATGCACAGAAGTCTATTTTCTCAGGGGAAACTTCCTTTGGAGCCATTAACCTGGTTGTTCCTGATTTTTTGTTTTTAACCCTGGTCATTCTTGTTCTAGGAGAAAAATCCTGAATGTCTGTAAACTTGTGGTTTCTACTGGAAGAACCATGACTCTCCCAACAGAAACTGAATGTTTGTATGTGGCTTAAATTAATCTCCACAGGTATAGCTGTAATTGCTATGCTGAAAAATGTCAGTATTTGCAACTTGCAACTCATTCTTTAAACTATTTTAGTTCTTTTCTTTTATGGAGCTATGTGAGACTAAGAAAAAAAAAGGAGTTATGCAGAAATGTTAAGAATTGCTATTCGGTATGGCACCTGTGCTTCTACGGCCATTTCTGCTTCAGAAAATGCTATACTTTAGGGTAAACAACCTCTTGGCTAGGGACAGACATTACACATAAAGCAGCTTAAGTGATCAGAAACTGGTTCAAACCTGTAACAGAATAGATGTTCAATGCACATAAACCGATTTGAAAATGGATGAAACTGATTTGAGATAAACCTGGTTGAATGTAGTATCAGACTTAACTGATCTGGGTCAAAACAGTTTATGTTACATCTGTCCCAGACCCCTTGCTAATTTGTTAAACCAGACACCCTCAGCATCCTGGCACATTCTCTGGGCTCAGTGATGCTTTCTGTTCCACAGCAGGGCTGGCTCTTCCCCTTTACTCCTTGGCTAAATCTCAGCGGAGATGGTAGGTGTCTTCCTGGCCTCCCCTTGCTCCCCAACCTTTCTTTCCCACTCTCTCCTAAGCAGAGATTCCCCATTCCCTCTGCCTTACACAGACACCTCTCAACGTTAGCTAGCAGACCACATGCTGTCTAGGGTCCATGCTGTGGCAGATGGGACAAAGGCGGAATCAACAGGTAGCTGGTAATGCCCCTCTGTTGTTTTCTTAATGGGGTGATAAACACTGTGTTATCAAGTCCCTGATGGGCTGATCAGGAGCAGGGGAACCCCTCCCTAATCAGAGTACCCTGCCGGGGCCTGGTCACACCTCCCCTCAGCTCAGCACTGTAGGTAGTGAAGGGAGGGCTGCTCTCAGAAATGCCTGCATTTCTGGGATGTCTTTGCAGTTACAAACTGTTTCAGCCTCGCCAGGTTAGAATAACTGCAAAGATTGAATCAATTCAGGCTCAAGGTTTTTGAATGTTTGTCCCTAGCTCTTCTGTCCAAACCACAAGTACCCAATAGTAAATAGATAGCAGTCATGAAAACTTATGACTAGGGTCCTGTTTCTGCCAATAAACACTTGAGTAGCTGTCCTGAAGTCAATGGAACCCTTTGTATTCAGAGATAAGCAAATGCATGCTTACAAGATTAAGGCTTAGTTAAATAACAATATAAACTGAGGTATAAAGTGCTTAAATTTTTTTTTTTACTTAATTGTTATAACATGTATTTTCACCGTGCAATTTTCAGTCTAATTTGCTGAACTGAATAAATGTTTGCCTTATTGATACATTGTGAATAATGAGGCCTGGTACAACATACACATCATTCATAAAATATCAATAAGTTCCAAATTTCTTCAGTGCAGTCAATGTCAATTTGCATTCTGATTTGCTGAACTAAAGCTATTTGAATTTATTGATGTTGTGTAAGTGATGAGGTGCAGTGTACAATGTACTAATTACTTATAAATAAAAAATAAATAAAGGTACTTAGTAAAACACACCAAAATAAGAAATTATTTTATTGTTGTATTCATAAAAATCAATCCAATTTTACTCTTCCATTTAAAGATATAATATATTGCTAATGTATAAAATGTATAAAATTGTGCCTGGTATCTCAATTACTTCTCAGTGAAACAAAATTAATATGGTACTTGATAATGACAATATATTTAAAATGATGTATTAAAACCACCAAACACTTTAATTATGGCAGTATGTAAATTGATACCTGAAGTAATAGATGTTTCACATAAAGCAATTAAGTGTGTAAGAATATTGTAATAAATAAAGACATTTATTTTTTATTTCCAATTAATTTGTTTGTTTTTTTTCCAATTTGGGATTGAAATATGACACAGTGGGCATGTCTACAAATTAATGTGTTTAGCCTAATTTAATGTGCATTGTGGATGCATGTCTACACATGCACACCTTTAACAATGTTGAAATTAGGTTAATTGCATGTAAATTTGATACTTGCAAAAGCGGATATCAAACTTAGGCACAATTAGGTAAAGCACATTACCATACTTCTAAATGTGACCTGGTACTTTAGTGCTGGGTCTCCCCAGCCACTAGGGGCACACGACAGTTCTGCATGGACTTGGCACTAACTTTAGTGCCAAGTACACTGACTTTAGTGCCAAGTCTCTGCGTGGGTAGACACCTG
>NW_017728912.1:532424-546899 GCF_001723895.1 Crocodylus porosus | reverse complement strand
TTTCCGGTAGAGGCAGAACATGGATATTTGACCGGGCAGTTTAGTTTACGTTATAGCCCAGGGGCTTTGTGTTTTGTGTTTACTATTTAACCGGAGGACTGGGTGAGGCTGTTAAGGGTGCAGGAGGCCTCATAGGGATGCCACGGTAGCATGGGGTTTCCTGGCACCGGAGAGGGTGCAGCATTGTTTGGGGGTGCATTGGCCCCAGCTCTGGAGCCCCGGACCTAGGGGGCAGCAGGGAACCCTGGAACAAGAAGGGGCAGAGAGGGGCCCCAGAAGTAAAGAAGAGGACCAAGGCATAGGGCAAACCATGTCAAGTACCATCTGCAAGGCTTGGGATGCGGTGTAGGGAAGGAAAAAGAGCCGCAGGTAGCACCCCTTGACACCAGGCATATAAAGTGGGCAGCCTCCCGTTAATTATATTGCTCAATCAATTAAGATCAAGGCATGGCAGGTGAGTAAGCAGGCAGTAAGGAAGGCAGAGCCACAGAAAGAAAGGCTCCAGCATGCTAGACCTGTTACAGTACTGCGTCCTAATTGTTCTTCACCAGGCCCAAATATACTTCTACCTCTTCTTTGTCCCTCTCCTGCTGTTTTCTACCTGTACCTGCCAATTACTCCTTTCAGTCAGAAATATTTTTCCTTATAATTCATAAAGGTACTTCAGGAGCAAATTGTTTGTTTCTGGATTGAACAGACTGTCCCCTGTCAAACTTTTTTTTTTTTCCATTCTAAGGAAGATAAATTCTTAGGTATTGTCTCCTTCATCCCTTTTGGTCCCAAATTAAATTTTAGAAATTGAGCAGTCTCCTCTAAGAATGTACCGATTTACTCAAATCAAAGGTGACCTCGGATTTAAAAGGACCCCCAAATAATTAGATTCTATACATGGAAAATTTATAAAATTGTTATAATTTTCCATATATAGAATCTAATTATTGCTCTTTAGTTTATCCCTCCCACTGCTACAGAGGGTCAGGCAGTGAGGAGGAGGATGGTGGTATGGGGAACTCAAGCAGCTTGTTACCTGCTTTTGCCTCCCCCAGCTACCTCTTCCCCCTGCCTGCCATGGGTACCCCTTCCCCCCGAGTCCCTGCTCCATGGCAGCAGGTTCTGTCTCTATTCTAGACTAAGGCACTGAGCACAGCTCCAGACTGGCCCCATAGCACCCGTGCAGGCTGTGCACTATTGCTATGGAGCTGGAATGGGGCCATGGACAGAGCCTGTTGGGACAGAGTAAGAGTAAGTGGGGGCGTGGAGAGGGGCAGGTGGAAGAGCAGAGACGTATGTGATGGGGGGAAGTGGCTGCAGGACAGAGATTGCAGGGTGTATAAGTGGCATTACTTGAAACGTTGGCACCCTTCGTGGTATGTGTGGGTGGGAGGAGGGAAGCAAGCTCTTACCTCTTCACACAGAGGCTGCCATAGCTAGAGCAACAGTACAGGTTTCTGGTGCTCAGTGATGGACTCTGAACAGGGCCTGCCTCTGTGTATATACACAAAAAAGAAAGGAAGAAAAACATTTACTATGGGGTTTTGACTTTTATCTAGTGTTGTTACAATTTGCTTTATTTATGGTCATGATGAGAAAGTGTGGATTTTTTTTTATGGATATAAAACCCACAAATAACCTTTAGACTTTATAATTTGTAAACACCAACAACTCTGCTAAGGAAAAATGTATTGATGTGTTCCTGATGGCAATTATACAGGGCCGTAATTCAACAAAGCTCTCATGGTAAGCATAAACTTAAGTGCACTGTTGAACTGAGACCCCATCATCGTGTCCAAGGACCATACCATATATTATGTAAAGATATCTCAGTAACAATAATGAAAAACAGCAGACAAAAAGGTCTAGGAGGCAGATAAGAAGTGAAAAGGTTTGGCTAGATTTAGAACAGGAATGGTGATACCTACGATGGGGATTTTATGTAGTAACAGTTAAGGATGAAGTTATTTGCCACTCTAATCAGGCATTAAAAACTAGGAAGTGTCTGAGCTGGTAAGTGTAATTACCCTCCAATACTCTTCCCATCATCATTACATTCACAACAAAGTTGTTGTAATTTCCAGTATAAAATTTTGGTACATAACAAGTTGATGGTATTTTAGGAACATTGCTTTTGTGGACACATGAAACAAACAAATAAATGGCACAGTTTTATCATGACATATTAAATTCACTTTTAATTTACAGCTTTATTTTTTATACTTGAAAAAATATATAAGCATACTTTCCCATATCAAAAGATGCAATGGGTAGTCAGATTATGACTAACAATTATATTCCAGACATGAGAGTTCCTTCGTGCAGCAAAATATTTCCTCTATAACATATAACATTTTAGGAGATTTTGTCTGAACTAAATTACAGTTGTCTAAATTTACCTTTTGAGAAAACATCTTTGTAGCCCAGCTATAAAAACCCTGTATTTACTCCCTCTGAACTTTATAAAGAGTTTATACTAAAAGCTGAGATATAGAAACATTGCAAAAGTAATACAATATAGAGACTTATATTCTGCCATTGAAAGTGAGAAAATAAAATAAATATAGTGAACAACTTAGGATCCATTTCTTTTTATAATGTCATAAATAAATAAAGAATAACATTTAAGCTACTCCAAAATATGCACTATTTAATGCAGGAGAAGGCATTGTATTGATTGTGATGGTTTCTTAAGTATCCTGTATTTTAACCATAACAACTACAGCCCAATAATAGAGAATATAATATCTGAATTTACTTCTAAACATAAAACATAAAGTTTCATTTGCAATTACAACAATATTTTAAAAACTTATTAACCTTTATTCTATTTAATTATGTGACCCCACAGAAAAGATATTACAAAGACTCAAATTGTAGAGTTAAAGTCAGAGACCTCTTTCAATAGGTTTTAGAAAAATAATAACAGCAAATTAATATTTTTCTTTTTTATAGTAATCTTCAAAAAATCAGATAATCAACTTTCCTATCTATTTGTGTTTTCCATGAGAGATTTACTATGTTACAACGTGGTTACAGAAATGGTCGTCCTGTTCTCTAGCACAGCAGTACTGATTTCTCATGTTTTTCAGGCAGTGGCACATGAATAATGTACCATCCTATAAAAAACAGTTTTTAATTATGATTTAGAAGTTCTAATCTTAAACCCCAACTAGATGATTCACATATCTTAAATACTATCTTAATTGCATTCAGTATGATTTTACATTACTCATCTAAAATCTCAAACACCAAAAGCAATCACCATCAGAAAAGCATTATCATCTCAATAAATTGTGCTTGTTTTATAATGCTAGTCATGTGGAAGCAGACTAAAAAGAAAATGTAATTCCTGTCCATAAACATTGCTAAATATATAAAAAAAAATATTGTTCAGGCACAACATGTCTTTACATTCTTTATCCTCATCTAGGAAACATCATTCTTATCAATGAAGCCTAAGGAAGGGTACTGAGTACCCCAAAGTTTACCACTGTCTATGCCAGCCATGCAGTTGGCCCAATAAAAATATATTACCCTAACTTTTTCAAGCTTAACAAAGCATTTTAGTTAGTTATTAGACTAATAATTTGGAAAAAAGGAATTACTGCTAAAGCCAAATTGGTCTTAGACAAGCCTTAGTGGGAATTAAGCATCTAAATCACAAAAAGTGATTGGGGTCAACCCTTCTGCAATAACTGCAAAATCACAGAAGCACCTATATTCACTTTGATCTGAAATGATTCCTAGTGCCTAGACTTAGGCTTCTAAGCATGTTCAACGGTTATCCCATTTGAGCAGCTGAGCACCTGACTCTCACTTATGTTCTACTGAGTGCATCTATATGAGATGCTTACTAGGCCTTTGCAAAATAGCACTGTTCCATTCTGACTTCTTGTTTGAGGTCTTGACAGAACAGTGTTTTGCATCAAATTTCATATTAAGTCAAAACACCCTCACTCTGTTGCTTTGTTGAAACAGTGAGGCTGTTTTGATGCTTTTTCGACGTTTTGCCCAACCGTGGGGCTGAGTTCCCAACCCCAGCCCTATGATTGGGATGGGAAAACTCAGCCTAGCTGGGCTTCCTTCCCACCCCCCATGCTAGATCACACTGGGGGCAGAGAATCAACTGCTAACTCCCTGCCTTTGGAGTGATCTAGCACTGGGGATGGGAAGTCAGCGCAGCTGGACTGACTTCCCATTCCCAGCACTATGGTCAAAATGTTTTGACTTTTGAAACATTTCAACTAGCCTCATTTTGTCTCAAGGCTATTTCAGCACCCTTTGTTTCACTTTGTTTTTGCTGTTTTGACCATGACATGAGTCAAAACAGTGTGAAAAAAAGGAATGCCTGGCAAGATTTTGCACAGCCCTAATGCTTACTGAAAAGTTGCCCAGTTAGCTCCACAGTAAAGTGTCACTGGACATGTCTACATGTGCACTTTAATGTGCATTAACCTATTAAAGTGTCACAAAAAACAGGCCCTCTAGCTAATGCATGTTAAAATAGACTAATGGAACACTTTTATGCATGCTCCAGAGGTGAGGGGGTGACATTTTAATTAGAGTGGCTCCAAAAGCCACCGTAATTAAAGTGCCACTGTGTCTCATTTATCAGCATCTCTCTGCTTTGAAATGGTGGCAAACCCCAGCCCGATCTACCTCCCTTCTCTTCTTCCCCCTCCCATCCTAAAGACAGCACCAGAGCTGGGGGTTGAGAGTGGGGGGAGGAGCAGGGCTAGAAGAGAGAGGCTGCAGACAAGCAGCCACTCCAAACTGGAGCTCAAACCCCCAACTGCCTGGACCCCCCAGCAAATGTCTGTTGGATTGGGGGGATCGCTGTAACTCATGGCACTTTTTGTAAAGCTTCATGAGTTACAGTGGGGAGCTGCATATCTGTCAGCACCCTTAGTGAGATTGACTGTAGATGTTCTGTTTTATACTGATCTCAACAATGTTAGTACATTCAAGGCACCTATCTGCTGGGTGTTCTGAATGCCAAACAGATAGAAACTATGAGTTTGTACCAATCTGGTAAATGTATCATGCTTGGTGGTAGGATACACAAACAGGCTGTTCTCAAAAATGAAAGGGATGTAGCAATGGTTATGGCTATGTAGGCACATTAATTAGCAGGGAAATGGGGTATTTAATACTTTTTATCTTCAGTGCTAATAAGTTTGTGTGCATATGTGCCTGAGGACCATTATACAGTTTCGAGTTTGGGAAGCTCTGTCCCTGAAGCTGGGCAGCAAGTTTGAAGGCACTGCTGACACAGCTGTAGTGTGCAGTTCTGAGTTTGAAGCCAGTTCTAGGACTCTCCTTTATCAGTCCCTTACCATTCTGTATCACCCTTTGGAGGCTCCTAGCTCTTCTCATTGCCTATTTAGGGGTCATAGTTGCCTGCTTATTTGTCCCTCCACTTCCCTGCTGAGGGAAAGCACCTATTGTTTAGATGTGTAGAAGCCCAAATGTAGACACTTATAAGAATGATTTGCATATAGCCTTTAATCAGTAAGTTTAAGATAATCTTGGAATATCCGGAAGCAGATCATGATAGTAATTTAATAGTATTTATTAGACATTCCAAATCATTTAATTTTCTTTGCAAGCACTCTACACATGTGGTATTTTTCCCTTGGTTGGTTATTTTTGGAAAGTGTGTTTGTTTTTTGTTAGTTGTGGGTTTTATTTGAAGAGGTACATGTGTTTTCAGTATTTGTGCTATTAGTTTTTCATATGTGGTTGGTCAGATAAATCCCATAGGATTGTTGATGCCATTATATTGTGCAATGTGGTGGCTGGGTATAAGGAAGAGATGGGGAGACCAATATAGCAATACACATGTAGGCAACTGTTGATCCTCTGGGTCGTGGTGTACACATAAGAGGTCTAATGAGGTGCCTTGGGAATTCACTTATACAGAGTTCTGTAACCATCACACTAAGACCTTCAATGCATATGCCTAAGCAAGAGCATGGAGGAGTGGACAATGCCCAAGACCTACCATCCCCTCTTTTACACCATTGAGACAGAATCCATAGGCCAAACCAAGTCCAGACATTCAGTGTCTCAATAGTTGTAGCTTCTGCCAGAAAGCAACAGATAACAACTACTGCTGACTGCCTAATGCCTCAGCTAGGACATGTTTCATATGGTATAGTATAAGGATAAAAACTGGGTTAGCTTAAGAAGGATCACATATAGTGTTATCCAGGTCCTCCTTCACCTCTACTGAATTTGATTGGAATATTTAGAATGAGTGATGTTCTAGGGCCAGTTAAAAATGATTTATTTTTTCTCCCCCTATTCATTGACTTGAACAGGCATTGGAGAAAAGAGTTCCTCCTAAGCTGCAAGTATATTTGGCTTTTAATTTTGAACATGCACACTTGCATTGTTTCTGCAAACAAAATGCATTAAACTGTGTCTGTAAATGTTAATGCCAATAAAACTCTTTTGCACAAAAGGCAGGAGAACCACACCCCCCTCCAAACAAATGGAAATAATGTTAAAGAATAGGAATGGAAATTTGCAATGTCTTTTTTCCAGTGTTTACCCTGTTTTCATTTTTTTTGGAGGGAAGTGAGAAACTAAATTTCATAAAAACCAAAAGCAGTAACGAACATCCATTTTATAAAAATAAAATCTAGATAAACGTATTATATAAATCTGGTAAAAGCTTGTATTGGTTGTGGAACAAATTTTAAAATAATAATGTGTGCTACATACACAAGTACTATTTTCCAATGTTACAGAGTTCCAGAAACTAGTGTCTGATTACCAAAGATGTGCTCCCCATTCAACCTTACTTTTATTAGAATTATTATTATTAAACTCAGATTTTTCTTGACTTTTTGGTTCAGGATATTGTATTTTTGAGGCAAGGAAGAGCTATGGAATCTTGCCAACCTTTGATTAAAAATAAAAATGTTAAGAGTATTGGACTGTAATATAATGATAAGATTAGACTTGACATACGTTTGATTATAAAGGACCATGTCTGAAAAATATAATCCTGATGTAAAATGTTGTATATTATTCCTGGCTAGCAATACTAAACGATCCTATGCATACACTAAAAGTTAAATATTCAATTATATTTGAAAAGTTATCCTTATCAGTGAAACACACTTGCTATACCAAAATAAAACTTCCATAATTGGAAATGAGAAAGTTATAATAGTGTCCTTCAACATCTTGCAAGGTGCCTGTTGACTTCCTTCTGGAAGAACACTTGAGATCAACTCCTTTTGTAAAAGACTTGCCTTTTTACCCTTGATTTTTCTCCTTACTGAGCAATACTAAAAATCTATGAGCTTTCATATTGTTTAAAGACAAATTATTATTATTATATGTGTGTATTCAGTTATACAGTTTGCATATGAAAAAACAGGTTTTTATATGCATACGTCTACAAAGTTTGCAGACTTAATGTATGTGGTCAGTTTTGACAATCTGGCCTTTCATGTTTATAGAAAATATTGCTGCCTTTTATTTTGACTTGATTCTGTTTATAACCCTCCCAGTAACAGCAGATATAGAAAACCAATTATCATTAGAAACCTAATAAATCACCATTTTTCAGATTTTACAGAAATCACTAAATTGGGCAAAATCTGCAAAATCCACAGGAAGAAAACCTTACTAAAACTAAATTGCTGACTTCCCAATGGGAAGCAGCAGCCCTCACAGCTTCTGGGCCTGGCTGTGCAGCCCACCGGGGGAGATGGGGAGTCGGCAAGAAGGCTGCCACCCTTGCCCCTCACCAGTGATTGGCTGAGAGGGCTGCCTGGCATGCGGCCCCACCCCCTTCACCAAACAGTGATGAGGGGCAGGGCTGCATGATAGGGTCTCTTAGCCAATCAGTGACTGGGGTGGGGCCATGACCTCAAACAATCAGAGGTATGTGGGGAGGGTGGGGATTGTCACAATAAACCCATGAAAATGGTGGTGGGCCTCACAATCTTCTCTCGAAATCAACCACCTGTCTCAAGTTTGGTAGACCTCTAGTTATCATACCTGAAAGAAAAGGTAGTCCACCTGGGCCAAATGGCTCCTCAGGCTAACATAGTTGAGGCCAGCCTTTTATTTTGCAATGCCACCTTGTTAGAGAATATTGTTTCAAAATTCAGTTTCAAGACGAAGTCATAAGATTAGTCTCCACAAAATGTAGGGTTCTTTGGGTCTGAATGGAATGCCATATTTGCTGAACAGTACAAATACTGTATTTTCTCGCATACACAATACATTTTTTTTTCCCCAAAAAATATTGCTGGAAATTGGGGTGTAAGCAGAGTAGTAAGCAAAGAACAGTTGCTCTGAGATAAACAGATCAGTAGTGGGACTGACTTGAGCAGGCTTCGTCTGGCAGCTAGAGGCTTTGGGTGTCTGACTGAGCTTGAATTTTTGCCTAATCCCTGGTGTATGTATTCTTTCCCCTCCTGTCCCTTTTCAAGGATCTAATTGACGGGGGCTGGTTTAAATAATTTAGGGATGATAGGCTATGCAATCTTATAAAAAGGCAGCAGCCAGAGAACAGAGAGAGCCAGGAATGGAAGCTGCCAAACAGAGAGAGAATTTGCCTAGGGAGTTCACCCTAGGAAGAAGCAGGAGACTGTGTGCGAGAACATACATGAATACCCACATGTGGGAGTTTCTAGTGTGAGTTTTTGTGGTGTGGTGTGGTTTTCTTTTTATTGTGCTTTATTTAAAACATAGGTGTCCTCTAAGGAGCACAGATTCAGCCCAGATGTCCTCTAAGGAGCACAGGAGGCAGGTCAGTAGTTGTGATCTACATGGGATGGTTCCTCCTAGACAATTTCATCAAACCAAATGTAAGCTAGTGTTTTCCCTGGAGGAAAAGGTTCAAAAGCTGGAAGCATGGGTATCCACACTGCATTATATCAAGGAGGGAATTTATGAATTTTCCAAACATAAAAATTGTTTATGGGGGCTTCAAGTCCACAAAGATCCTTGATCTCAGCTTTCACTATTTCCACAACTGTTAAGTTGTTCTGAACGTGTGGTAGCCCAAAATACACCAGACTCCGGGATTTACCCATGGTTTTTGGTTGTAGTTACAAATCTAATTAATCCATCATGCTGATGTGGCAGACATACTATCATGCAATCCCAACGGTTTCATATCAGAAGGCCGTTGGCATGAGCAGCAAGTAAAATACAGTAGAGGAAATTTAGTACAAGAAACAGACTTTTTAATGGCTGGTAGCATGATCATGGATATCACCATATATGTTTAAATGGCGAAATAAATATGGTATGAAAAAAGCTGATCTGGCTTCAGATGGAAGAAGAGACCTAATATGTGTGGCAGTAGAGGGATTGCAGTTAGAACACATCTGCACTCAGAAGGACTTAAAGACAATGGGATTTTTGAAGAGTATTGAATCATTAAAAATACCAAATTACCTGTCCTTGCAAATCACTCCCTCTAAGACACTTATTTTTATGGTATACAAGCACTAAACCAATTTATCTAGTACTTAAAATATTTTCAAAGGAACTGCAGGAACTCAAATCTGTTTCTTATTGATCCTTTTTCCCACTTTGTGTATGTGTATACTTACATAATTAGTGTTTCATAAATGACTAATAAGAGTGAATGAATGCCTTACAAAATATTTGAAAAAAAATATAAAGGAGAGAGAGAAAATATTTATGGCTGCCCAAGTAATAAAAATGAACTGAAACAATAGGACATTTAGGATTCATACTAGGAAATGTATCCTAATGGTGAAACATGATCACTGAATAGTTTGCAAAAGACAGTGGCAGAAGCCCCAGTCACCGAATAATTCAAAATTAGACCAGACATAGCTCTTCCTTTGGCCAAATCTACAAACCCTTCAAAGTCAAATTTTTGACATTCATTGGCATTTTTCTCACTATTTGAAAATGACCTGAGAGGCAGAAAGGCAGGAAGTTTACACTGATATGTGTTCTCTTGAAACTTACAAAGTTTCCAGTTATCTTAACTTCATTTCTTAGATGTGTTCAAGAAATGAGATATTAAAAGGTTTATATGGTTTGGAGGTAAAAGTAAATGTGGGTCTAAATCAATTACTTGCATTATAATGAGAAACATTTATTTTGAGTGGGAATAAGTTGGTTATCCCTTGGGAACAATGCCTTGGACTAACTGCTACTGTCACAAGAGAGCTCATTATACAAAAGAATTTTATAACTTAGCTGTATAGACTGATTTGATTGCTCCAACTCTTGGTATTTTTCTAAAGGAGATGAGACCTGCAGTTAAGGGCATCTAATATGATAATTGCTTGTGAAAAATAGCTTCGTGGTTTAGGCTTAAAATTCAGAGGGGTGCTTTTAGGAAAGAGAAGTTTTAACTAGTTCTATAACTGAAACCCCAAGGCTACTCTCCAACCAAGCTCAGCTGCTAGAGAGCCTCCAATCTATCATATCATCAAAATTGAAAGGAAACTCTTCAAACAGATTTCTTCAGGAGCTACATTTAACAACTTTGATTAATGTTTTAAATGAAGTACATTCACTGTTAGGAACAGCATGTAAAGAAATATATAATTGGTCAAAATTTGATAAAAATATCTGAAGTATTAGCTTCGGGAATTTCTTGAAATAAAAAAGCCATGCTTTCAACACAAAATTATACTTTTAGGAAATAAATGGATACCTTTTCTGTGGAAGTCTAGATCCTTCCCCCCTCCCCTACCCCTTATTCTTCAAATCTAGTGGTTAATCAATAGAATATCACTATCCTGAAACTATGGCTTCAATCTTGATAGCCAAAATTGATACAAACAGAAGAACTCAGGCTTAGGGAGATGACTATCTTAAGCATGGGCTGGCAAACCAAGACAAGGGTATTTTGTCTTTTTTCACAAATCTTCAAGATTCAAGGGCCTTCCAGATTGTGTTCTAAATTTTGAGGTGCTGCAAACTTCTCTTCATTGTAAGGCTGCAAACTTACAAAGAAGAGGGTGGGCACCTGCAGGAGCTGTGTTTTGTTGGTTTTCTAACTAGCAAAAGTTTTCCTGGACTTTAGAAAAAAAAAAAAGTGAACTAAACATTTCAAACACCAAGCCAAAATGTCATATTGCTTTGAAAATATTTAGTGAGCCTGTGTAGTCAGCACAAATAAATATCAACCAAAAGGTATTTGTATAAGTATCCTCCAAAGTTTTGTGTAAATAGAACTCATTCACAGGGGTGAATTCAAGTGACCTTATTCAGAAGGACCATAGGACAATACTATTAAGAAGCACAAAGAAGGTTATGCCCAGGAGCTATTTGGAATTCTCCTGGATGCTCATGTTTCTGCAATCTGTATTCAGTCACATTCAGATTCAGTCAGATATATTCTGTTCATAGCAAGATCCCACCAGGAACATTTACCTCATGCATCAAAGGGTTAAATGAAAATCTTAGGTTCACAAAACAAAACCAGTCTTGGTTCATATGTTAATGAGTCTGGCTAATTGCAGCTTTCCCTAGGTAATCTCAGTGTCAATTATTCATGAACCATTGACAGCAGATGTGACATTTCCAACCGACAGCCTTCAATCCTTCTGTTTACAAGTATGAAACGTTTAAGGTAGTTAAACTAGGAGTTTGCAATTTTGCTATTTAGACAAGATAAGAAAAAGGTACAATGAGAAACACACATGTAGTCAATTTAAATACTTTGAAAATCAACACCCACGCCAGGCTAAGAAAACTATTTCAACCACTGGATTATCGTAGCCCTGTAGATTTCATGTGGAGGCACCCCACACACTCCAGTAAGAATATTTATTGCCCACATTCCTCCAAGAACCTCCAGATCACTGGGACCAATTAAGGTTATTATTATGTCATATATAATATTGGCTAGAACATACTGCATATTCCTCCTCTTCTATTTTAAACTCTGTGAGCAGTGGACTAATCCAGCTGGCACTTCATCTTTGGATTCCAGGACAGGCATAAGAGTATAGGGATGTGGTCACAAAGTCAAGTGACAAGAACATAACTGAAGAACTTTGCAAGGAGTTTTAGTTTTATTTCAACTGAGCCTGCTGCCCAGTATTCAAAATAATGATGAACATGTGGCTTAGGATTTGTTACTAAAATTCCCAGTGTATGTCAATTGCTTTCTTGTGCATGTGAAGAGACAGAAAATACCTAGTTTGTGGATCTGATAATTGAATTGCCTGTAATTTTTGGCATATTTATTTCTTCTACAATCCTGAAACTCAGCCCTAGTAGAATAAGCATAAGCAGTAACGAGTCTACAAACATAATATATGAGGTTTCTCAAAGCCACCTAACTCCCTTTGCAAATGAATTAGTTACTTCATAATTCCTTTAAATGCCTTTGAAAATCCCACCCTATATCCTTTATTATGATATCTGAAAAGACATACAAATATTTTCTAATGCCAGATCTTTGCTGACATGTAGGGAGCAGATTTGTGTAGGTATTTAAGTGCACAAGGTGCAAATAAGAACCCAGGGAGATATTCAGAAGTGCCTAGGAACCTAATTCTCATTATGAGTGAGTATTAGGAGACTCAGTCCATTAATAAATTCACTTAGTTGTACATTTTATGCATTCATAATAACAACATTCAGCTGAGTTGGCTGAAATCAGTGACTAGCTGAACAAACTGAATATTGACATCTGACTTTGTCGTTGGCTCACCTACACTTGGCACAAAACACAGCAAAAGCAGAAACAATGATGATGATTATTTTATTCCCAAAGTTAACACTTTAGAAAATAAAATTCCCAGTCCTTAAAAAGCTGTTCTACCCATTTCAGATACTATGTAGATTACCTACAGCCTTTTTTAAACAAATTATTTTTAATTGCAATATAGCAATATAATAGTGCTAGCCATTATATTAATCATTTACTTATTTATTTTGCAGGAATAGCCCTACGTAATGAAACAAATATAGATTTAGTGACATTATTTAGTGCAGGTGATTGATATTTAAGACACTTTAGCTCCAGTAACCAGTCCTCCCCAAAGAAAAGAAGCAAACATAATTTTCCATAATATAGCTTCCCCACCATTCTATGATAGCTTTTCTCCATTGGACCTGTGCTGATACCTTTGGTATGTGGCTGCTCCAGGGAACCCTAGGAAGTAGGAGAATACACAGGAAAAAAAAAAAGATAATCATGTTCCTTGCTTTATGATCTTTTTTGAATATTTTTTTGTAGATGAGGAGGAAGATGCTTGCACAAATTATCACCATACTTTGAAAATCCCACACATTTTCTATTAAATACCATTGACAGCTTGAAATTTAGACAGTTGAGTCTCTTAGGCTTTTAGAGATTTTAAAAGTGGATAATGGTAATGAATTTCCTTTGGGCCATAACATTTTACCATGGATTTGTTTTTTAAATAACTTGGTTTGAAATTGCAAATCTAATAAAATAATTCAAAATGCAAATAGCTTGAGTGACCACTTGAGAAACAGAATTATTACTAGTTGTGACAGAAATTAAAATGATTGAGCATCCTGTTTGTCATACAGGTCCAATACTAATAAATGCATACGAGTGCTCAGAATCTTGCTGGATAAATTTTATGTGGGCATCTCATTGGTTTTATTTGTTACTAAATATTTAACATTGGCAAATATTATAATAATCTCAGAGATCAACTTCATAACTTATTTACTATTCCATGTCATTATTTAATTGTCAAACTGAAAAGAGATAAGTGGGTATTATCTAATCAATAATGTAGCTGTATGAAAACTCTTTAAAATTGATTCCTATTGGCATCTCATCCATGCATATATAGCAAAATGACAGTGTACAATGTAACAGGTACTTTTATTAGGAAGGGTTATGATTTTTTAAAATGTGTTAAAATAACACCCTTTTAATTTTGTAAATGAAGCTCCAGGCAAAGTTCAGATTCGTAAACCTAAATGGAACTTGGGGAGATGCCTCAGTCATAAAAAGAGATCCAGAATACCCTGGCTGAAGTCACCACCACATCTCTTATGTGCCTACCTTCCTTTGGTGCCAAAATTTGAGCCCTCAAAGAGTCTTAGGTATCTAATGTTTAGCTTCTGTACATATTCAAAAATGTTCCACTCTGACCAGCTAAGCCATAACTTCTGGTGGAAACTATATGTGAGTAGAGCCTGAATCCTGCAAGCACCTGAAGAGCTGGTCTGTTAAACTTCCTCATAGAGCGCCTAATGCACACCAACAGTGCAGCCTAAAGCTTTACTGCTTTCCACTCCAGAAAACCCCAGCCACTGAAGGATAAAATGGTGGAAGTAGTTTTCCTTACCTTTTATGTGAGCACTCATTTCATAGATTTCATAGATCTCATAGACATAAGGGCTGGAAGGGACCTCGGGAGATCGAGTCCAGCCCCCTGCTCAAAGGGCAGGAAGTCAGCTGGGGTCATAGGATCCCAGCAAGATAAGCATCCAATTTACTCTTGAAGGTGTTCAATGTAGGTGCTT
>NW_017728912.1:529003-532413 GCF_001723895.1 Crocodylus porosus | reverse complement strand
GGGCCCTTGACCACCTTGGTCCATGCCCCTGACTGGGCAGAGCGGGAGGTCCCAGAGTCCTCCTTAGTCCTGGAGGGAGACGGTGCTCTACCCTGCAGTCTCTATTTATTAAAGCATTCATTCAGAAAGAATGAGACACAGATTATAAGGGCCTTCCTCATTCTGAGGATATTCAAACCCTACATTTCTTTCTTGTTTTAAGCATGAACAGGGCATAAGTACTTCCACCCCTTCTGTTGAAACTGAGTCACTTTTCAGCCAAGAATGTAAAGGAATGTAAGGGAAATAGTCACATATAGTCACATGTACACTTGAAACAGTTGAAACTTATTGTGAATTCTTAAAGGCAGAACATTAGACACCCTTTGCGTAAAAGGGAGCAAATTTTCAATGCCACAATGGCTGTTAACACATACTAAATTATCAATGTTTGTACATGCATCTGCTCACATTTTAACTGTAAGTGTTAAGTTGAATGTGTGATACCACTTTAAGAGTCATAAAGTTTAGAAGGAATTGGAAGGAGAATCAAGGGATCCTGATTCTGTCATTTAGTGTTTAGGACCTCATCTGAGAGAGGAGAGCCCTAGGTTCCAATTCTGTCTCCTAGAATGACTTCTTATTTTAATCGAAAGATGTTGAATGTAAAAATAATAATAATGGGAGCAGAGACTAGAACTCTGAGCAGAGGAGTGAGTGTATATCCTTGAATCAAGACCCTAAGCTCTAAAGAGTACAGAATGTGGAGACCATTTCCTACTGGTAGGCTCTAGGCTGTTCTCTGTCAAAACTTTGTCTCTCTAAATCACTCTGTAAAGCAGTGATCACCAACTGGTCAATCTCTATTGACCAGTCAATTTTGTAGCCTCTTGAAGTTGATCTAAGGCTGGTGGGAGGTGGGGGCTGAATGCTCATGTGCATGCGTGCATGTGCCCCCCTGAAACACCAGGCAGCACAAGTGGCTGCAGCAGCTGTGAGGGAGGGAGTGGGGCTGGAGCAGGGGCAGGCCCTGCACAGCTGGGGCACAGGAAAGAGGTGTGAACAGCTCATCTGAGGGGCAAAGGAAGGTGGGGCATGAACCCCAGGAGGGCATGGGAGGGCATGTGTGCCTGGATCTGCATGCCAACTGGGCTGGCTGTCATTGCAGCCTGGGCCTAGTGCTGCACTGGGCTTCACTCAGGCCAGGCAGTGCTGGAAGCAGGGCTATGGAGGGTGGCAGGGGGGCTGCAGACACCCAAAAATTTACCATAGACTTCATAGTCCCCCCATCAAGCACCACCACCCAGCCTGAGAGCAACATGGCCCAGCTCCCTGCCATGAAGACTGTGGAACTGCCTTCCCCTTCCCCCAGTCCTTCTTCCCTAATCCCTCCCCCTTGGGATCTGTGTGGGGAGGAGGGCAGGCTGTGGCTGGAAGGCAGTGCCACACTGTTCATGGCAGGTAGCTGAGTAGTGGCAGTGCTCAGAGGAGGCACTATGGGAACCTTAGGCAAAATTTTGGGTGCCTGAAGCCCCCCACCTGCCCATAGACCCGCTCCTAGTGTGGCTGCTGCCCAGCCCAAGCACAGCCCTGGTCCCAGCCCGCTGTGGTAAACATCCTGGCTGGCATGCAGATCTGGTGGCACTCCGTCCCCATTCCCTTCTGGGGTGCTTGCTTCTGTTGATACTGGATTTGGACCCAGAACTTATACCTTTGTTCTGGGCAGGCACAACCCACAGACTGACCACAACACCTGCCACTCCATAATAGGTGAATTTATTGATACAGAGTAAGAACAAAAAAGCAACACTACAAACAATCAACAATTCTATATCTACCAATCCTAGGACTGTCCTCACAGTTAAACTGCATCTGGTCAGGATGCAGGCTCCACTCTGAGGCTATCTCTCTTAGGTGTTAGCAGTCTGGAAGTGGAATGCCAAGGCCCACAGCCCCCCTCCAGTGGGGTGCATGAGAAGGGCTGCTGGTATGCCCTCGGTTCATGGTGGCCAGGGGACTCTTTCTGGAGGACAGGGATGGGGATGGGAACCCCTCTCATAGAGGAGAAAGGCGAAGGACAGCAGACAGAGATTGGGAGGGATGATAAAGAACAGGGAGGGCTGGGAGGGACCCTTTGTTAATCGCATGTCTCTGCTTTTGTATTCTCCTTCCCCTTGATGACTCCTGATGACTCTTCATTCATGGCTATCTCTGGTTGGTTGTCTATTTGTGGTCACACGTCCACATAGCCTTCCGGGCCTTCTAATTTGGTCTATTCTCCCAAAACTGGAACTTAGCCCCTGCTACTCTTTGAGGCCTTCTTGCTAGTGTCACTTATCTGCTGTTATTGGACAATATGGTACATACTTCTTTCATTCTTAGGCTGTTTCCTAGACTATATGTCCTTGTTGTATTAGATAGCCCATCTGCCTTGAAGGCTGTGATCTTTTGCTATGACATGCCCCACTTCATTCTCAGGCTGTTTCCATGCATTGTCCTTTTTGAGCTAGACAGCCCATCTACTTCCAGGGCCATGAGAAGCTGTGTATGTGTCTCCAAAGCTCTTTAGAAATCCATTTAAATCCTGCTGCCCATCTTGACACCTTATAATGCATATATCTATACCTATAAATTAATTCCAGAAAAACAGGCCTTTCAATATCATTTCTAAGCCCACAGCCTCTCACCTCCTTGTGCCCTCTGGAAGAGCCACTCACAGCTCCATCCAGTGTCCCAGCTGTGTAGGGTCTGCCCCAGGCCCACTCCCTCTCTCACCACCATTGGCAGAGGCAGATCAAGGCCCCAGCAGTGAGGGAGGAAGTGAAGCTAGGGCTGGGACTGTGAACTGCCCCACCCTCCATGGACCTTTTCCCCTCCCTCCACCCCTTCCCCCACAAACTTACCTGCTGGTGGGGTGCTCCCCCAATTTTTTTCTCGATCTGCACCCCTTTTCCCTCCCTAAGGACTTACTTGCTGCAGGGGGGGCAGGAAGGGGTGGCACACAGTAGATCTTTGTTTGTTTTTAAGTGCCAAAAGTGATCTCCTACTTAAAAAGGTTGGAGACCACTGCTGTAAAGGCACCAAACTTTCCTGGTTGACCTATTCTTGTTTCTTTGTATGTTGCTATTATGGTTAAGCCAGAGGTTCAGAAAGGCATTTATGCCTACTGTTTGCTTTGTTATTGACAATTTTCTGCCTTTTCTTGATTAAATAGACTATGGATTAGGCTGGGGTGATCGTACCCCTCTCCCTACCCGTTGATATTGGACTGCTGATGCCAAAAGAGGAAGATTCATAGAGCCAGAATGAGAGAAAGCAAGGAGTTTATTTGTGTCTGTGTGTAGTCCACACAGGGAAGTACCCTTTAGTTTTGGTCCTCATGCTTATGGTTAAATCTTAGGACTAGAACAACACACAAGATCACTGTGGCT
>NW_017728912.1:523846-528903 GCF_001723895.1 Crocodylus porosus | reverse complement strand
GCTACTCTTTGAGGCCTTCTTGCTAGTGTCACTTATCTGCTGTTATTGGACAATATGGTACATACTTCTTTCATTCTTAGGCTGTTTCCTAGACTATATGTCCTTGTTGTATTAGATAGCCCATCTGCCTTGAAGGCTGTGATCTTTTGCTATGACATGCCCCACTTCATTCTCAGGCTGTTTCCATGCATTGTCCTTTTTGAGCTAGACAGCCCATCTACTTCCAGGGCCATGAGAAGCTGTGTATGTGTCTCCAAAGCTCTTTAGAAATCCATTTAAATCCTGCTGCCCATCTTGACACCTTATAATGCATATATCTATACCTATAAATTAATTCCAGAAAAACAGGCCTTTCAATATCATTTCTAAGCCCACAGCCTCTCACCTCCTTGTGCCCTCTGGAAGAGCCACTCACAGCTCCATCCAGTGTCCCAGCTGTGTAGGGTCTGCCCCAGGCCCACTCCCTCTCTCACCACCATTGGCAGAGGCAGATCAAGGCCCCAGCAGTGAGGGAGGAAGTGAAGCTAGGGCTGGGACTGTGAACTGCCCCACCCTCCATGGACCTTTTCCCCTCCCTCCACCCCTTCCCCCACAAACTTACCTGCTGGTGGGGTGCTCCCCCAATTTTTTTCTCGATCTGCACCCCTTTTCCCTCCCTAAGGACTTACTTGCTGCAGGGGGGGCAGGAAGGGGTGGCACACAGTAGATCTTTGTTTGTTTTTAAGTGCCAAAAGTGATCTCCTACTTAAAAAGGTTGGAGACCACTGCTGTAAAGGCACCAAACTTTCCTGGTTGACCTATTCTTGTTTCTTTGTATGTTGCTATTATGGTTAAGCCAGAGGTTCAGAAAGGCATTTATGCCTACTGTTTGCTTTGTTATTGACAATTTTCTGCCTTTTCTTGATTAAATAGACTATGGATTAGGCTGGGGTGATCGTACCCCTCTCCCTACCCGTTGATATTGGACTGCTGATGCCAAAAGAGGAAGATTCATAGAGCCAGAATGAGAGAAAGCAAGGAGTTTATTTGTGTCTGTGTGTAGTCCACACAGGGAAGTACCCTTTAGTTTTGGTCCTCATGCTTATGGTTAAATCTTAGGACTAGAACAACACACAAGATCACTGTGGCTAGATGCTTCTTTTGAATCAGGCATTTAATTTTTAGGCATGCCAAATCTATCTCAAAACCATCCAAGTGTCTGCATTCTTTCTCTAGGTCCTTTGCAAATGCTTATGCATAGATTTCTGATTGCATATACAAGAATTTTACTCAGTATAAAGAGGCATGAATAATGACTCCACAGGTAAGACTGTATTGGTATTTTTACTTAAAACAGGAGTCTGATCCTTTGTTTCACACACTAATGACTGAACTTAAGCTGCAAATTTGTCATAAGACCTCCAAATATATTTCTGATTTTCCAAGTATCTTTTTTTCTTTTAGGCTAATATTCTAAATTTCAATTGGCATGCCTATACATTCATTAATGCACAGATGTTACTGCCCATTTAATTTAGTACTTGTAAAATCAAGTACTAAATAAATATCCAGTAACCAGAGTTACTGCACAGTAGTACTGGCAAATGCCTTTTAAATCACACTAATGAGCAATAGCCTAATAATACTGAGAAGTAGTGTAGTAGCATTATTTGTGCTATGGCACACTAGTGCACAGTATTGTTAGGCTACTGAGCTGTTAGCGCGTTGTGTTGACATGTCCACAGAAGAAGCAATGGAAATGTTACCCTCCTTCTCATACACTTCTGTGGGTTCTTCCAACTAGACAAATTGTTCCAAGCACAAAATGGCCATCCATATTCTACCCATTAATATACATAGTCTTAACTCAGGCCATACTTAAAATACACAAAAGTATGCATATACAGAGATTTCTCTTCTGTAATTCCTATATAAGATACCAAATTTTAAATGATAATTAACATCAAGGACTTAGGAACCAGAAGTGTTCCTTCCCTCACCTCTGTTTGAGTCCCTGAAAAACTGTTATTTAAATGGTAGGCGAGTCATCTTCCTCCTCGCTACACTTTTGTGACTTAGTCTTAAGGCTAAAATGACAATGGGTACATTTACACATGCCACTAGTACAGAGCAGTAAACTCCGGTGCATATCATGTTGGAGTTTATTGCTCCTGGGCACCACATTTGAATGTGCACCTAGGATTGCACCATGTTGAGCCAGGCTGGAGCAGACCCAGATGGCAGGGGACACAAGGGTTCATCCCATCAGCCCAGGGATACTTCAACCTGGCTCAATATGCTACAGTGTGGGACTAGCTGGCAGGCAGCCCCAGCACTAAAGCAGCTCATGTCCCAACTGGCCCCATCAGGAGCTACATGTGCATTGCTGCACACTGAAGAACTCCACCATAGGACAGTACTTTTATTTACAAGTACTAACTTGTGGCAGAGTTCATTACTTTCCTTTGGCCTAACAGGGCTGTATGTGTAGGCATTGAGTCTCTTCTGTTGAGCTAATTAGGGATATTAGCTCCACAATAAATGTCTCACATAGATCCACCCAGTATGTTTAAGGAGATGTATTGATAAATATTCAGGGGCTAGAATGTGGTAGAATATCAGATCACACTTAGGTGCCTAAATCTAGGCACCTAATATGTGGAAAAGGGTCTGACCCATGGAGGGAGGACAAGGAGGTTGGGAAACAAAATTGGTGAGGAGAGTTCATATTCAATAAATTACTCTTATTTCCTTATTTGTTATGGTTGGTACAAGTGATTTGTGTACCTGAGCATCACAAACAAAGTTTAATATCTGTCAACTGTGTCAGGGTGGGTATACCTATAAATATACATATTCATGCACATGCAAACACATGCACTCATATGACATGATAAATTATGAAGTGGGCAAAAATACTTGTGAATAAATCAGGTCAGGTACTGACATTCAGTTTCTCTTGGAAAGACTTGCTGCTGTCTCAGGAGAAACCATGAGTATATAGATATTCAGGATTTTTCTCCTGGAAAAAAATGGCCACTTGTGGTGCATTCACACATGCAAGCACGTGAGCTTGCAGCAGCTCAAATAGAAGCAGTGCAAATTTGAGCCAGGGCTTTTTGCCTCAGTACATGTGCTCAGACATGCACTTTGGTGTGGAGCAAATTGTGCTACTTGGGGCAAAATAACCTTGCCTGGCTCCTCCTGGATCTTTAGCCAGGGAAAGCTAGAGCCCAGGGCCAGCTCCTGTGCTGGCCCCAGCAGTATAAAAAGCTGCCCTGGCCAGCAGCTCTGGGTTACTTGCCCTCAGGAGTTTCTGAGGCCCAGCCACTTGGCATATAGAGACACCAGCTCCCCATGCCAGCTGGACAGCTGAAACTACCCTGACTTACAGTGGCCCTTGATCCCTGTACCCGCTGCAACAGTCTGACAGTGAGGACTGCTGCCTGGCTGTGACTTACTGCCATCTGCAACAGAATCTGCCTGCTTGCACCTGTGGCCCCATGGCTGCACACCTACCAGACACAAACAGAGACCACACAGCTGCCTGGGCTCTGGTACGGCCCCTGCAGCAGAGTCACTTGAACCTCTGGGCCAACTGCCAGTGGGCAGTGGCTGCACAGCAGCATCACTACATCCAGACAGCCTGGTCTGGAACCAGAGTCACCTGCCTAGTTTAGGGCTTTTTATACTGCTGGGCCCAGTACAGGTGTTGGCCCTGGGCTCTAGCTCCTCCTGGCTGAAGATGTGGGAGGAGCATACCCATGCTGCCAGCCCCTGCCTGAAGTGGGGCAGGTGGCATCAGGCCAGATCAGCACCTCCAGCCTTGTGCATCAGGGATAGAAGCAACAGTGGGTGCCATCACCCACACTCCATGTACCCCAACACCCACCCAGAAGCCCCCCACCCTCACACACCTTCCATCCCTAGGCCACACAAACCATGGGCAGGGTGTATGCAAGTGGCTTTTGCAAGCTGACATTGGCAACCTACAAAGAGCCCTTTGCAAACAGGGAAACATGGGTTTCCCTTTTAGAAAGAAAATTTCCATTCCCACCCTCCCCTTCTTACCTTGATCTGCCATGGCTTCAGTGTCCAGTGTAGAATTTCTCTACAGACCTTATTCCACCCTCAAACAGGCTCTCAGTCTTGCCCCACTTTTATTCTGGCCATGCTCAAGGGGTGTGCTCCAGTGCGGGGCAAGCGGGAATCATAGAGACCTCTGGCCCAATACCAGAGTGGTTCTCTGGAGGACCTCTTCTCAGGTTGCCTCCAGGCACAGGCTCAAGATCATGCCTTGCCCCCCTGTTTCTGAGCACAGGTTTTTAGACCCCTTGATATCCAGGGGTCTAATTTTCTCCCTGTGCTGCAAGCTTGCAGCACAGGGAACACTTTTTTGTTCCTGCAAAGGGGTTTGAGGCAGGACAAGAGGCATGTGTGTGCTCATGTGGACGCACCCCTGGACAGAAAAAATAACATGGAAACAATGAAGGTTAAATCACTTCGGGGAGTTTTACATGGGAGAGCAAATGTCTGTTCATATTCTCTTCTGAGAGAATCCACAGTAGTTCTCTAGTGTTGCACCACGTAACCGACGTACCCTTTGACCTGTGAGCCTAGGTTGGCACGACCGGCTTGACACAGAAGGGATTGATAACCGGACAGGTGGGGATTAGCAGTGAGGAGGAGTCAGATCACTTAAGCGTATTGGTTATAACAAAGGTTTATTGTACTCACGCTACAGATGGTTGTAGCATAGGCAGGATAGCTGGCTTCGTTCAGTTACAGTGCATGAATATAAAACAAACTAGAGGGATCTGTTGGTTCATGGGGTTCTTGAGCCAAGCCCTTACTTTCTACCCTGGTGCTGAAGCCCAGGATAGGTGCAGCTACCCGACTCAATAGTCCCAGAACTGGTCAAGAGCTCATATAAGGGAATGCACTTTGATCAACCTTCCGAGAGCTCTTTGACGAAATGATCAGACGAACTGGTGAACGAGATACGCCAAATGAAGAATGGCTGGTGGGGAGATGTCTGCAGGTGGCCAATCTGCTGACTGTGTCTCCTTGGTGTGCTC
>NW_017728912.1:504280-523381 GCF_001723895.1 Crocodylus porosus | reverse complement strand
AGCATGCAGAGAGAGCACACTAAGTTGTATGGAAAAGGGTTCCCTGGCTGTGCAGCATCAGCATGGCAAGCTCCCCACTCTCCAGTGGCTCAGCATTCTAATGTCTATTTAGACATCTCTGGGTAAGGTTTCCTACCAGGAGAACAAACCAGGGAGAACTCTCCCAGATCATTTGAATTTGTGCACACAAGCCTATGGCTAACATATCAATCTACAGTGCAAAAAGCAAGTTATATATATTCAAAGATGCTTATGCATCCCATGCAAAGTGACTACAAAGTGAGAAATGTATATTTTTATATACACTTCAGTTATTTTACATGCCAGTCTCTCTTTGGTGTAACTTCCATTTGTATTCTTCTTTGGATTTCTTTTTCTTTTTCTTTCCTTTTTTCTGTTTTTTTCCAGAGGGTGTATTTTTCTATGTTAGAAATTCGGACAGAAAAAGCTTTCTAATTTATTCTTTTAAAATATTCAAATTAAGGTCTTTAAAATTAAAATAATTTAGCAAAGCATAGCATGGGATAATCTGAATGTAATGGGAAATAGTTCAATTAAACAGACCACATTCTCCTGATACCATATAAATGTGTTGGGGTTTTGGTTTTTTTTTTTTGTTTTCATATGAAATATGTTTTTGCTGTTTAGCATACAGCAAATGCACAGAGGGACCTATTCTTTCCATTCAGTGCACACCCAAAATAGACCCCATTGTCCTTAAAATGCCACAGCTTGGAAAATAATCCATATTACACATTAGTAATCCTGTCAGTATTAAAATGTATTATAGCATATTTAAAGAAGAAGACAAGTAATCATCTTCTAGCAACAATTCCAATCCCTGTCTTCCAATCCCACAAAATGTCAAGTAAGGATGATTGGCCAGTTCTGTTTCTATCTGCTGTGCTTTCATGCTGGAGATTACCCCTAGTGACTAAAAACAGAATATGTCCTAACATTTGTTCCAGGTTTATGAAATTTATAAATGTTTTAAGACTGATTTATGGCTGAAAATTACATCACACAAAGTATAGGGCAGAGAGAGGAGGGAAAGAAGAAGATTCACTGCTCCCTAACTCCAAAATCCTTTTGTCATTTTTATGTGGCTTTTGCATTTTAGGTCTTTAGAACAGAACTTGTTGAGATACCTGTATCATGAAACAATGCCTCTCTTCCCTAACCATACTATAGCTGACACCTAAAAAAGGGGAAGAAAGCCTCTTGTCCCTGTTCACCTTTGTATATATGAGCACATATGCAGGAAAAGTTATAGTATCTTCATTTATATTCACTGTTGCTACTTCACACATGCTTTTCCCCCACCTTATCTTTTTCTCCTCCCAATCAGTTGTCTCTCATGTTGTTATTGAAGTAACACACCTTGATATACTGTTGCTCAATAAACTAAAACAGCGATATTATGAAATCTCAATTAAAATGCCTGAGGAAATAATATGGATGTTGGAAAATTCCAAATATATTAATGCTGAAAAAGATAAAATGTTTTCTTTAACTTACAATATTGATTGTAACTTCTTTTAAACCATTTGATATTCTAAAAGTATTTCAAATAAAAGACAAATATGACCTTTTGCCATGATCATATTCCCAAGATATTTCCTCCTGTTTGCATGAAGAGGTAAATAGATACTGTATTGACTTCCAAAGCTCCTCCATAGATGTTGCAAAAAGATAAAATCTGTTATTGTAAAACTGATAATAACTTTAGAAAATATCCCAATGGGCTATTGAAAATAAACAGTGGAAAGTTAACTTTAAAAAATGTTACTTCTCTGATAACAGCAAAAACTACGAGATATTAAAGAAGGCTATGTCAAAACCAATTTATTTTCTTTTAAGACATGTCCTGACTGCTGCTAGATTGGATTCACTAGGTGTGTCTACATGTGCACTTTACTGTAGCTGACTAATTAGCTCCACAATAAAGCATCACTGTCTACACATGCACCTGTATTAGGGGACAACAAATTAATTGACTCTGCCATAAGATATTACTGTCAGAGAGTTATTTACTGTGCAGAAATACACAAGTGGATGGTAACTGGGACCACAGCAGTTTGCGGCTGGGGCAGAGCAGCCCTGGATTGGTAGCAGTCTTGGTGGTCGGTCACATGACACTGCAGTTTCAGCACTCTCCTGCCCCACCCAGCTCCTCTGCCACCCTTCTGGCACCACCTAGAACCTGGAGTTAATCCCCTGAGCCTGCTGCCAGCCTACAGCTGCTCTGCTCTGGCTCAAAATGCTGTGGTCCTGGGCGCATATGCAGACCCTGTGCCCAGGAACAGCTGACTCTGGCACAAACTGTCCTGGAGTTTATCACATCGCCACTGACATCTGTCGTGAATATGAGTGAATCTGATTTGATTCCTGCTATCCCGTGATTTGCAGTAATTAACTTATTAATATCTGTTATCTGCTTTATTTGTTTGCTTATGTAGCAGGCTTGTGCAAAGAGGCTAGTATTTGCTTTGGATTTGGATTCAGCTGATTCAGAGGACAGTGATTCGATTTGGTGATTCGAATCACTGTTCCAATTCAATTTGGCTGAATCTGATTTGGAGATTCAGCTGCTGCCAAATCTGTGAATCTCCAAATTGGCCAGGCCCATCCCCACCCCACCCCCATCCTGGCAAAGGCTGCCTTGCCCACCCCAGCTCCCAGCACTTTAAAGAAAAAAAGCCCCAGCTCACTGTTGCTCCCCATTTCCCCAAGCTGAATGGGGGGGTATGCATGAGCCCCCTGACCTCCCCTCACTTCCCCAGCCCCCCCACAGGTGCCCCACCTGCCCCAGCTCTGGAACTTTAAGAAAAAAAACTCGAAAAAAGACCTGCACTCACTGCTCCTGCCAGGGGTAATGATCCCTGCTGCCCCCCATTGCCCCACAGCATGTAGGGGGGGTCTGCATGAGCACCTCAAAGCCCTGAGGCCACCACAGGAGTGGTGAGTCTCAGGGCTTTTCTCCATTTTTTCCTTAATGGGCTGGAGATGGCCCAGGGAGTACCCGGAGGTGGTGCTGGAGGAGCAAGGGGGGGTCACGGTGCTCGTGGAGGGCCCCCCATGCAGCATGGGGCAGTGGAGGGGAAGCAGGGATCACCCCCACACACCTAGCAGCACCCAGTGAGCACTGGGGCTTGTTTTTAAAGTACCAGGAGCTGAGGTGGGTGGGGCAGGCATGGGAGGGGCTCGGTGAGCTAATGGAGGTCAGGGAGGGGGTTGAGGGAGTAGGGGGTCAGGGGGGCTGGCAGGGGCCCCCCATGGTCCCTTCTGCCCTCCCCCAGCCTCCTCCCCACCCCTAGTACTTACCAGCTTGGAGTCGGCTGCAGCTCTTTGCAGCAGCCAGCAAGGACTGCCTGAATCATCAAAGCCCTCCAAAGCTTTTCTGAAGATTTGGAGAGCTTTGGACCTTTAAATTGGTCCCCTGATTCCATTCAGATTCAGAGATTCAGCCACTGAATCAGGCTGAATTTCCTCCAAATCGAATTGCCACCTGAAGCTTTGCACAACCCTATTATGTAGCTAGTGGAAATTCAAATACCAGAGTGCAAAGAAGTATGGCACTTCAGTGAATTGTATCTTATAATATCTTGTGATATATAAGTTCTTCCAGTCATTTGACTGCTACTTCATAAATCTATACTTTACTTATAGTTTATTTATCTATTTATTAGACTTGTAACATTTTCAGGAAAGATTTCATAGAATTGCATTTAAAGGATTAAGGACCCCCTGAAGTCTTCTGAACTGGATGTTCTTTACTTCTTATTTTAAGTAAAGCCATTAAGAAGATTCAATACTTTGCACTGCACTTTGTATTCCAGATAAAATATTTAAGTGCATAAATAGACAGTAGATGTTCCCTCAACTTGTCTAAAGCTATTCATTTTGCTATTGAGATTTTTACTTTTTTTCTTGAATTCTTAAAAAAAAGAATTGGATAATTGATCATAAATGAGGTGAAACAGGAAAAGAGCTAAATTTAAGGTATAGTTACACTAACAGTTTGAATAACTGGCCTAGCTAGCAAAACTCCAGAGTGGAGCACCTTGGCCAGAACAATATGGTTTCAAGTGGCTGAGCTTCTGCTATTTGAGGGAACTCATACAACACCTGTGTCAGAAAAACTCCGGCTGCTAGCAGAGATGCATGTACACTAGGGTTATGTATAGGTATAGAGTTAAGTTGATTTAAATGCCCATCTGTTCAGGTGGTCAGGGGGGTTAAATTGGGCAAAAAAATGGTGGACCTGATCTAAGTTAGTTTACCTGAGGAGGTGAACTATCTTAGATTGGGAAAGGGTTAACACAACTCTGTAAAAATTGAGCACCTGTACAAATTCAGAGCACAGCCCTAGGGCTGTAAAAGCCCAGGTGCTTTTCTAAGGCCTTGAGCTATGGTCTTCCTAAGTCCCAACCCTGAGGTCTAGGGACAGAAGTTACACATAAACTGGTTTAAGTAATCAGAAAATGGTTTAAATCTGTAACAGAAAAGAAATTCAGTGCACATAAAGTAGCTTCAAAATGGCTGAAACTAGTTTAAGATAAAGCCAGTTGAGTCTAATATCAGACTTAACTGATTTAGGTCAAACCATTTTATGGAACTACTGTCCCAGGCCCCTTTCTGGTCCAAGTTAACTCACAGTTCTCTAGCATCTCAAAATGTTTTGCAGCCTTGGGCTAAGCTGTGCTGTCTATTTCAGAAAGCAGGGTTGGCCCCACACCTCTGCTCCTTAGCTAGAGCACTATCAGTGCTCCAACTGGTTAAGGGGGAGGGGGTGGGCAACCTGACTCTGGACCCCAGCTGGGGTCTGCTGGTGGGGTTGGAGCAGCCCCTCACAGGCTGTTCCCCCTCTCGCCACTGAAGTGAGGTGGGGGGGAGTTGGCCAGACCGTGGGGCCAGGTTGTCAGAATGAGGTGGGGGGGAGGGGCTTTAAGCCCCCACCCACACAGGACTCCAGATGGGGTCTTCCTGGAACTGGTGGAGCATCCCCTGACAAGCTTTTCCCCACTTCCCACTGAAGCAAAGTGGTGTGGCCAGACACCAGCTGGAGCTAGCACACTGAGGTGGAGGGGATGAAGCAGATTTCCAACCCTTCTCCCACCCACACATGACCCTAGCCAGGGTCTGCCTAGCAGGGACACAGCTGCCCCTGCCAGGCTTGGCTCCACTCACTGCTCCAGTGGCCTGCATGCTGAGGTGGAGCGGAGGGAAGTGATGGCTAGATAATGATATTTGGAGGTTTGCTTTTGGGAATTGGCTTGTCGGTAAAGTAGATAATTGCATTAGAACAATGGTCCAGGGCAATGGCAAGGGTTAGTTGATTTTTAGAAGCCTTTCTGTGACAAAGTTTCCTTCAAGGCTTACTGTGTCTGATGCAGACAAGGAGCAAGACGACACACAAGCTGGGAAACTGAATGCATGTACCACACTGTTCAATAACTTGAGATAAGGTGGCATTAGATCACAGTGCCCAACTGCACAAGTCTTGAGATTTCTAGTTTTGGTAGATGGACCAAATTAGGAGAAACAAGTAAAAGCCCAAATTAGGATGTGTGCAGGTAATGGGCTTGTGAAACAAAGGAATATGCTGACAGGACAGATCATGACCAGTATGATGACCACAGGAAGACCAATCAATGATGCCCAGAGATGAAGAGTTATCAGAGTGGAAAAGGTATAAAAAAGCAGGGCTTTTGGAACAGCAAAGGCTCCCTAAGAGGGGAATCAGAGGCTGCCATGGACGGAGCACATATCCCTAGCCTGTCTCATTTAGCCCACTGTGGGATTGGGGTTCTTCTGCCTCTGGCTTCCAGCTACTGACATCTGACATTCAAGGGAGAACCACAGGGTGAAGCTTACATACTGACCAAACATACCTTAACCCTGTGATGTCTCTAGGACTGGTAGCTATAGAACTGTTTGCATTATTCTTATCTTCTATCACTGTGTATCAATAAAATTTGACTATTATCAAATGGAGAGGTTGTGGTAGGTCTAAGGATTTGGGTCTGCCCAGAACAAGGTATCTGGGTCATAAATCTCGTACCAGAAGGATGGCAGTTTAAACCCTTTCTCCCATCCACACAAGACTTTAGCCAGGATCTGCCTGGCAGGGACACAGCAGCCTCTGCCTGGCTTTTCTCCACTTGCTGCTCCAGCCAGCTGAGGGCATGGCTAGATACTGGCCCCAGACTGGCATTCTGAGGTGGAGGGAAGGGAGGGGGTTTAAACCCCTTCTCGTGCCTGTACAGGACCCCAGTTGGGGTCTTCTTTTGGTAGGGGTGCAGCAGCCCCTTCCTGGTTTTTCTCCACTAGCTGCAGACCCAAACTGGGGGGTCCCATGCAGTGGGCAAAAGGGTTTAAATTACTCTTCCTCTTCCTCTCCTCCACCTCAGGGCCTTGGGCTGACATGTGGCCATGCTCCCCACCCCATCTGGTGGAGTTCTGAGTGGGGAAAAGCCAGGTAGGGGATGCTGCTCCCCTGCCAGGCAGACTGTGAGTGGAGTCCCTTGCAGGTGGGAGAAGGCATTTAAAGCCCCCTTCCCCCCCTCCATCTCAGCATGCCAGCCACTGAAGCAATGAGAAAAGAAAAGGCAGACAGGGGCTGCTGTTCCTCTGCCAAGCAGACCCCACCTGGAGTCCTGTGCAGGTGGGGGAGGGGATTTAAACCCCCTCTCCCTCCTTTCCACCTCAACATGCCAGTCTGGGCCTGGATCTGGTCAGACAGGGAGCAGGGGGAAAGTCTGGCCGGGGCTGCTTCCCCACCTGGCACTCCCTGGCTGTGGTCCATGTAGGCCAGGGTGGGGGTTTAAACCCTCCCCTTCAAAGTCATACTTAGCAGGCCTGCTATGGCCTGGCCACATCCTCCCCCATCAGCTCCAGCAGGAAGGGGGGAAAGGCCTGAAGGCTTCTCTTCCAACTTCCCTCCAGCCTTCTAGCTGGTGCTGAAGAGAAGGGAAGACTTGCTCAGGCTAGAGTGCCCCTGCACTGTAGCCTGAGCCACAGTAGGAGTATGACTGCATTTCTGGAATCATAAGTGAATGTCTGTTCACTTGCTTATCAGTTTAATCTATGCAGCTTAGAATAACCTGAAAAGATTGACTTGATTAATCCTGGGGCCTTTTGACTGTCTGTACTTAGTTAATGGATTATTATTTGCCCCCTACCCCACCCCTCCACCCCAAGAAGGACAACTTCCCTCAGGAGTCCACTGACCCCCCATGAAAACCTGTCAGCTACCCACCACAACACTTACCTTCCACTTTCCCTTTACCTGCTAACACTTCCTGCTAGCCCCCTGATTCTACTTGCCCCTCCTGTCATCCTGAGTTACTTACTGTCGTTTCCCCACATGACTCCCAGGACTGGTGAATGGTGCACACTGCTCCCGGTCTATGTTCATCTGGTTTAAAGTAAGACATGTGAATGTAGACCATGTGCTGTGAATGTCTGTATACACCTTAGGGCATTGTTACACAGTAATTTTAGGGGGCTTCTGGAGCTCAACCCCTGGACTGGCTGCACATTAACACCTTTTAACTGTCTTAAAACACTCATTATTTAGCTTAATCCTGCCCTAGAGTGGTGAAATTTTATCTCAAATCCACCTAATGTTATTCCTGTTTCATTACGCTGGGGCCATTTCCCACAGCTATTCCACCCAAGTTGAAGTCCTCCAATATCACAGACTGCAGTGGTCCCTCCTGATTTAGCAGGGATGCCAGAGTACAGTGGGTCCAGGCGTGTCACCTTGCCCCCAGATACATTGCATGGAGGCAGCCCTAGAGCACCCAGCATTGGTGGTACCTCCTGTGTTGGCTCTGCTCCTGCTGATGGTAGTATGGGGGGAAGCAAGTTCCAAAGGAAAAAAAGGATCAGGCCCCCTCAGAGATCAGGCACTGCATGGCAGGCTGAGAGCCAGCCCAAGGGGGCAAAGTGGGGGAAGAGCCACTGGCCAGCCAGCTCTGAGGAGCCTGATTCTTTTTGTCTCTGAAGCTCACCCCTCATACCAGGTAGAGCAAGAGGATCCTGTCCCATCTTTCCCCAGGGGGATTCTCTGCTGCAGCAAAGAAACTAAATGAACTTTGTAGGTGCTAGGACCCTTGGGACATCTTCTCTGCTGCTGGTCAGCCATGCAGATCCCTGCTGCCCCTGAAGGGCTCTCCACCTCTTCCCTGCCTCTTCTGCCCCACTCCAGCTCTAGCACCTGGACAGCTTCTCCCAGCACCTGACACTCTTACACAGCTGAGCTAACCAAAATCCTGGGCATTTGATCATATTTAAAAAAACTTCCCAGATGCAGATTGGGGGATCCAAAAAGTGGACATGTCTGGGAAAACTAGGACATATAGTAATCCAAAGCATAGGTGAGTAGGGGAGGAAATCCCCGCCACCTATGCAAGAAGCCAGTGATACTCTGCCTGGCTGAAGCAGAGCCTGAGATTCCCAAAGAAGAGCAAGCTGGGGGTATTTCCTCAGAAGAAACACCATGACCACTAAGGCAGTTTTCCTAGTTGCGAGGGAAAACCAATTTCTTGGCAGGGGGTAGTACCCTGACTGATGTAATTCATAGTTAGCCTCACAATTTCACTTTCAGTAGGAAGATCTTGGCTATACACTGACTTTATAGAAATGGGAGACTCCTCCCTAGCTTGCTCGTGGTCATACAGTTGAAAGCGTGCAAAACTTGGGGGCATCTGAACCCCAAGCCTCTGGGCTTGGGTCTGTACTTCAGTGCCTGCCAAAGGATTTGGAAGCAACTGAAGCCCCAGGAAGGGGTGAAGGATGTTTGCCAGTAGTAGGGCCACAGTTGAATGACTCACAGATTTGGCTGACTTGACGTGGGACACAAAAAATTTTCTTTTAAAAAAAAATCCCCCCACATGTGCAGGCAGCCAAGCAGTTTGCTGTTGTCTGAGAGTGCAGAGGTGCTGTGTCAGCTTCAGCCAGACCAGTGAGCCCCAGGGAACTATCTACAGCAGCTCTACACTGGCCATGTCTATATGAGACACCGTACAGTAGTTCATTACTACTGTGCAGTAGTGCTGTGTGGCATGAATCATGATGCAATGCTACTGCACAGTAGTAAAGAGCTACTGTACAATCAGCATCACCAGGACACTGTGTGGGGATGGTACTGTATAGTAACACTGGTTACTATGCAGTCATTTAGTATTTGGGTATGCAAGTACTAAATGACAGCGCAGTAATAACTATGCAGTCAGTATCTCATGTAGATGCAGCTACTGAGACTGGGGCTGTCAGAATTAAGCCCTGGCATCCCTGCTCTCTGTATGGAGCTGCCATAGCTCAATGAGAGCAGAGAACCCCAGGAAAGGGCAACTCTGTGTTGAGATCAGGGTTGCCAGGGCTTAAGCCTGACAGTGTTGCTCTCAGTGTGAAGCTGCTGTATTAGTTTTAATGAGACCAGAGAGTCCTAGGGAAGCTGCTTCCCCAGGTCTCTCTGGTTTCATTGCAAATGGTGATATGGTGGGTCTACTCTCTGGCCAGTGGGAGTAGTGAGTGGATCCTGCTCCTAGTCCTGCCCCTGCTCACCAAGCCTCTAGTAAGAAGTCAGAGCTGTGCAGGTGAATGACAGTCAGTTTTTGCCTTACCTTGTGACTGCTCCACTAAGCTGAACATCACTAAGCTGTTTGACTTATCATAAGATCTAAGAAGGTCCTTAAGGGGCCTGGGCGCTGTAGTTCTGCTGCTGTTGTAAGAGTGGTAGAGAAAGCATTTCCTTAGGAATTGTTGTTGGGGGTACTTGAGAAGGCCCTAGGGGTACATGCAGGCGGGTGGGGATGGAGTGCTACCACACACCATCCCTTGCTATCACACAGGCGCCGCCTGCCTGGCCAGACATGGTGAAAAGGGAAAGCTTGCACATGGCGGCTGTCGCTGCTCCACATCCCCCACATTCTGTGTCTCCGTGCTCCCCCCAGCTCCATGTTCAGCCACCGCCCCCCACTCCACATCTGGCCACGCACTGCCTCCTCTGACTCTGCGGAGGGTTACACTGAGCCAAAAAGGTTGAAAAATCCTGGCTTAAGGGATTCTGTGAGATAGTTATTGTCACATGCCTTTCAATACTAGATTCACTTGAGATACTTTTCCCTTGTAGTAAATGGATAAAACCTTTTTTATGTATATGTTCATAGGGTTTCATCTGCATTACAAACTTTATACTGGTAGGCAGCCACCATTACAAGGAAGGCTCCAGAGTGCATCTCTAGGCATGTGGTTCTGCAAGCTTCCACTATCACAGCTGTGCTGGCAGAGTGAGCAACAGAGGCTGAGATGTACCAGCAGGCTTCAGCTGCCTGCAAAAAGAGTACTCATGTCTTCAAGTACTTTCTGGCAACTTCTCCATTGCACTAGAAACCTTCTGGCATTGCTTTTGTAGCAGAAAGAGGGGGACCTTTTGAGATAGGTGATCTATGAGTGAGGATATACTCATAGTTTTGCTGGCAGAACCACAGTGCTTCTAGTAAAAGTATGTAACATAAAACTATAGCAGTAGATCATATTGCTTCTGCTAAAATTCACTGAATTTTGTGGGTAAATGGCTTGTTCAGTTTTGAGTCTTTGAATGAAATACAGATGTGGGTTAATTTTTAGGCAGTATATGTCCAATCCCAGCTATTTTGGGATAATGAGTTGTTAATTCATGTATATGCATACTATTTTCTCTATTATTGTACTTAATTAAATCCTTTTGCAAAGCCACAGTTTCCCCTTTTACTAGAGTCAAATAAAAAAACATATATAGCTGACAGCATAACCACAGGAGTTAGAGGTATGTTCAATGAGGATCTGAAAACCTACATACAGCTCATGCAAGGCTGAAGGCAGAGGCGGGGGCCAGGGGCTAATTCCCCAGTGAGTTACACCTGCCTCAGTCTTTGACTGGCAGTCCTAACCCAGATAATAACTTCATCAGGCCACTCTCTGGGCCTCCTGGGAAAACAGGCTATCCATTTAGTTCCAGGTGTGGCAACAGACTTCAGGTCAGTCAAAAGGTTGAATGATAGCCCCGGAAAGCCTCTGCAATCTAGTGCTTCTGGTTTCTTGATCTTCCTTTCTCTATTCTTTGATTCTAAGCTTCTATACTTTCCCTTGAATTTGGTAATTCGGCTTGACTTTTGAACTTTGACCCAATTTGTTGTTTGGACCTTGCCCCTAGATGCTGCTGGATCTGATAACTTGGTATCTGTTTCCCAATCCTGGACTGAACCTATGTTTAGCACTCTTCTCCTGTGTTTGGCTCTCTATGGATGGCCTAACCGCTACACAAGATTTCCCACAGTCTGATGCACTGAGCCTTTGGGTGTGGCTGCTCCTGGGACTCCAGCTGTGTTTCTTCCTCCTCCTGTTTGAGTAGAGATGGTACAAACTGTTTAGGTAGCATGCACACTGAAAAACTCAAGCTAAAGCACAGATGAATAAAGCTTGAGGCTACAATAGATGTGGTCCAGAAATTCAGTGGATGCAAGTATAATCACTTTTTTGTACAACTACAAATTATTTAAGTCATATAAATAACTAGAAGTAGACTTTAATCTGAACCCTAGATAAACTGGGGGACTCAAAACAAGGACACCAGCAAGAGCAGCTGTTGAAATAAATCAATTAAATAAATGATTGGGTACAAATTCAACTAGAAAAAAAGTAAGTATAAAGTGCAAAAAAAGTCTACGTTTAAAGTTAAAAGTATGCAAAATTTAATCAGAATAAAATATAGCTGTTACCAAATAGCAGTTAAAAAAGTTAAAATGGAAATATGGAAAAACAACAATAACAGAAGCCTATATAGAAGCAATCAGCCCTATCTTAAGTTGCACTAAGACAGTCAGTATTAGTGGTAGTAGCATCTGCTGCCTTTAGCCATCCACTTGCTTTTCCTCCCCTGCTCTTCCTCCCCTCCCACTCTCACCTTCTGTTCCTCTATGTGGGCCAGAAGAAGTAGAGTGATAGGGTGATAACCATGGGATGGGGTCAGATCATGGATGTTGGAGAACAAGAGATTGCCAAAGACACTGCTTTTATGGCTGACCTATCATGATCTAATGAGAGAGATATTTGGAGGGGTAGACACCTGCACAGATAGTAAGGCATGTTATATATGCACTTAATCTCAGCCTGAAGGCAAAAGAAAGCACAGAGAAGGCTATGGATAAAATTCAAACATTAATATGCCTTGGTATGCTGTGATACATATAGAGAAAATAACAGGGCTTGGGGCCTGTTGTTCAGATGCTTAGCTTAAGCAAAAGCCTGAAGTCTATCTAGGAAGAGTGTGATTGAACAATGTATAAACTTTAGCTTAATTTTTTTTTTAATAAATAGCAAATAAGATGAGTAAGACCAGGGTAATATACCACACATGAACAGAATAGGCAGTCTGACCATGGAGAGATAAAATAAGGCCCCTGGTAGATGTTACTATTAAGTAGGGTGGCCATTTGTCCAGTTCTGCAGAGGACAGCCTGGCTTTCTGCTACTCTGTCCTATTGATATGAAACTGGATGCCTTTGCATCCTCTGTTTTCCTCCTCAGACTTCCATCAGTCTGACATAAAGGCATCTAGTTTCATACCAACAGGACAGAGGACAGAGCAGCAGAAAACTGGGCTATCTTCTATAAAACTGGATGAATGGCCACCCTACCCTTAAGACATGATTAACCAGTTGATCACATTTTAAATAGTTACCTAGTCACAGAATACAATTTGTGGCATAATAAAACAAGGAATAAGCCGCACAAATATTATATGAAATATGAATAATAACTTTGTGGCTGGGTTCCCACCATGTATCCCAAAGCTGACTGGGGCTCCCAGCCTTGCATGGGAGATCTTGACTCAAGGTGGGAGTCTGGGAGCAGAGATCAACTGAACTGCACTCCCATCCTCCAGGTTGCAGTGTATCACCTGAATTGTGCTCCTAGGTTCTGGGACACATCAGAGTCAAGGAATGGCTTGGGCCCTGGAGGCTGGGAGCTCTGCTCAGCTGTTGTTCCCGGCCATGGGGGCACAACAGAATCAATGGCTCCATTGTACTCCCATGGCTGAGAGCAGCAGCTGATTGCAACTCCCGGTTTCTGGGTTCCAGAAGAGCCCCTGACTCTCCTGCACCCCAGAGGTTGGGAGGGGCAACTGACTGAAGAGCAGAGCCTCAGTGGCATTGTTATATACATATTTTTTTGCCTATTGCTTTTAATCTTATGAGTTTTCTTGAGTTTTGCATTGCCTTAAGAAACTCTATTTTGTATTGCTCTGTAGCTTGACATAAGTGCTCAACCTTTGTATGCTGTATGTGTGAGAGAATGGGTGAGAGTGTGTCTTTGGAAAAGGAAAGCATCAGCTGGTGACTGGCTAAAGAATGCAGACAGATAAAAGACCAAAAAAAGAAAAATCCACTGCAGAACAGCAAGGGAACAACAGCAATCAACCTTCAAGGAAGAACACAGTGATAATACAGCAAAGCCTAGAGTACTGGGTGAACTGACGAGGCTATAAAAGATGGGGTGAGACATATCAATTTTGGGTCTTGTTCTGCGTGTCATCCTGGAGCATCGGTTCATTTGATGAGATGGACCAACATGAGCCAGCTTGGCTGGCTACTAAGTTGATCTGAGTAGTGATAAGACTGGTAATGTATACCAACACAGAACAGAAATTGGGGTATGAATGTGGTGTGTGTGTGTGTGTGCATTAAGTGCTTAATCAATAAACACAGCATCTTGCCTTATCCTGCCTCATAAGGTCTCACTTGTGATTTGAGCAATTGGCAATTTGTGTAACAGCACATCAGAGGCAAGGGTTCCAGTGCATCCCAGAGGCTGGGAGATGCTGTCAGTTATCTGGATTCCCAGCCTTGGGCACGCATCAGAGCCCTTGACTCCAATATGCTCCTAAAGCTAATTGGCTTTGTAATTGCGGGTTCAAGGGGAACCCAGGATCATGATCTCAGTCTCCCCCTGCACTGGCAATATGGCATAATGGATATTTGATCCCCAGTTCCCACAGTCACATCCCCTACCATACACAAGTAGCATGGCATGAAGCTTGTTTGTTGGGTACAGACATCAGATCTCATGGTACCTTTAGCTGAACATCTGCCAGGGACCTAAGGAAGTAAAGGTTTTGATAAATATGGCTGTAAAGTACAGGAATGCCATGGGGAATGTAAATAAATATTTGACCTATGAAAAGTTCAACCTCCTCTGCCCCTATTCCTGCCCACTAAGTATTATGGAAAACTAAATAAGAAAAACAAATCTCTGTCTCTAATCAATAAAAATACATATAATATTTCTAGGGTGTTTTACTAATCCCAGCTTCATTTTATACATATGAATATGCACACAAATGTGTGCGTGCAAAATGAAATGGGGATTATTATAATGCCTTATAAATAATGCCTCCCAGCATACTACAATTGAGAAAAGAAACTCCTTTAAGGGGTCCTTCTTTCCTCTCCTTTGTTACATCACAGTTGAGCTCTTTTTATTTTGACTTCTGTTTTAAATTATATCACTCTATCTTTCCTGTGTTTTTTAAGGGTCTACGGTCTATTGATCTACCGTAGCTGCCACTAAAGCAAGTACAATCAGGTAACCACATGGTAAAAAATTCTAATATTAATGGTCCAAATTATAGTTTAGGATAAAAATGGCTCTGCCGCCTCTACTCACGTCTACTCAGCATAGCTGAAAGGTGCTATAGGATAGCTGAATCTCTCTCCCTTCCCCAAAAGAGGCACACCCATACACCATCACCCCAGATTTGATCATCCCATTCACAATCCTCCCACTTCTCGTTCTTCCACTGTTACTCCCTGTCTTGTTCATGCTCTTTCTGTTGAACCACTTGTTCTGCAGAACCATGATTTGGTGTAATTTTTCATGTTGATTGGGCTATCACTGATAGCAAGCTTACTTCTTGAATTATGCTTCAAATCCTTGTGGACGGTATGAGTGGGAGAAGAAAATGTGGCTTCCCCTCCCCATGGCACACTGGTGCCTCAAGGGAAGAGACAGTAACTTCCTTGAAGGAGGATTACAAAGATGTCATTCACTTCAATTTTTGAAATGGTAAAAATAGACTTTTATGTCTCCAGCTAGGTTATCCTTTGCAGTGTTTATGGTTCAGACTGCGTTGATGGGTAGCAAATGCTACCCACCTTTTCATGCTGCTGAATCATTCCTGAGCTCTTTCTTGCCATCCTTAGCTGGAGGTTGTTTTGCCTTCATGCATTTAGTGTACTCTCTGCACCACACTCTAATACAGCTATATCCAGTGTTGGTAGTTTCTGTGAAATTTCGTTGTAGATATGGATGTTCTTAAAGTGGCAGCTGAAATCCTGGTCCTATATATTCCTTTCACAAGAATATTGCTGTGCTGATTAGTTCAGCTAGCAGTACATTAGGAAGTCATGACTTCTGTGGTGGTAACTTAATGCCCTTCAGTCAACCTTGAGGAAATGAGAATGAACTAGGAATTAGGGAGTTAAATAATTCAGTCCACCTTCCCAGAAATCAGGAGGAGCAAGAAGCAGAGAGGCTGGAAGAGGAATTATATGATTAGTGATGGTAGACTTTCAGCACTCTCTGAATTACATAGATCCATTTTGAACTCACCATGTATACATGAGGACTAGGAGGAAAGTTGCTGCAGCATCAAATTCAGATCCTGAACTTTGGCAAGTCTTCCAAGTTTAAGCAGAAGTGACACTAGAGTTCATATGGAGGGTTTGTGTTATATAGCTTTACTGTGCTTGAGGACAAACTCAACCAAGAACCTAACAGTGTAGACATGCTTTAAATATCAGTTTGGGAAAGCTCAAAGAAAAAAACAACAAGTTTTTGAAAATTAAAACCATCAATTTATTTGCCCATCTGTAGAAATAAGCTGCAATTATCAATAAGAGCACTGACTTGCAATAGAGGCAAAACAAAAACAAGCAAGCTATAGATGAGGGAATGATAGAGCTCAAAGCAAGAAACTGGTATACTGGGAACACTAAAGGATCTGAAACACCAGTATCATACAGACTTTACAGTAACTTTCAAAATAACTGTTTTGTATTATTATACCTAAGAGAAGTACAAATCTTTTCTTTTTTTTTTTAAGAAGACATTACCATTTAACATATCAGACTTCAGCGTTGCACATAAACTCTATAAAAGAAATTCTATATGTAAGACTGTAAGATCAGTCAGTTCAGTTAAATTGTGAATTCCCAATTTTATATATTTCTGAAGATACGTGGATCTTGTTTTTTGAGAGAAGAGCGGGCTAAGTTTATAGAAGGCTATTCTTGCAATATTTAGCATTTAAATATATAAAAATCCAAAATGATTTGCATGTAGCCTTCATAGGTCTAAAGGAAGCATTTGACTCTATAGACAGATTAACTGGCAATAACATTGATGAATAAGGCTCTCTCACAATTAATTGTTAATTACTATTCAAATATACTATTTAGGATGCATTATAGGATTGGTGGTGCCCTGTCCAATAGTTTCCGTACTAAGACAGAAGTACAACAAAGATTTTTGCTTGCTCTGCTACTTTCTAATTTATTCTTGATTGAATGATCTAAAACAGGTGCTAACAGAGAATTAATTCCACACACCCTGCTATTGAATGAACATATCAGTGTCTTAATTAATACCCCATCTTAAAGCATGGCACAATCCCATAAAAGCCTCTAAAGGTTATTAGGTGCTTTTCAGAAGTATTGCATCTCAAGTATCTTGGAAATTATCACAGCAAAATCAAAAATATTGGACTTTGGGAATGGAAGGAGGAAATAAAGTTGTTTTTTTATTAATGTATTCCTGTAACAAACTAGAGGGGGTGTCTTTCTTTAAATATCTTGGAATCTAGCCTAGAGAAAAAATGGAGCTGGAATATGCTCATTGAAAATGTAAACACTAGAGCAAAACAAGCCTTGGGTGGAGTTTTGTTCCTTTTACAATAAACGGGTAGATGAGCAGTTCTGGCAGCACTAAAGATCTATAGATCTAAGGTAGAGTTCATTTTATTGTATGGTTCATTAAGAAACAGAAAAGATTTCTAATTACTTTTAAATACCCTTTTTTCTCTACCATATTCTATGAGACTTGGTGAGGGAGGACCTCATTTACTCTGAAGGACTGATAAGTGTAAGCACCCTAGTTCAATGAATCTAAACTACTGAATGAAAGATATTTTATGGTTACCAGACACCAGACACCCTACAAATAGGGTGGCCATCATAGAGGCCATTCCAGTTTTCTGCTACTCTGTCCTCTATTAATATGAAATCAGGTGCCTTTATGTCCTCTGTTTTTCTCTTCAAGAGAAAGAAAGAATTCTGAAGAGAAAAATAGAGGACATAAAGGCATCCAGTTTTGTATCAATAGAGGACAGAGGACAACTGGACTGTTCTCTATGATGGCCACCCTACTTACAAAGTCCATTCTAGAAGCTCCTCCTTTTCCAAATAAACCCTTGTTTTGGGTGGCAAAATAACATCCATATTCTCCTCCAGACTAATACCCTGGGAAATGTATTGAGAGTCGCTGTCCCAATATTTCCCCTATATTAAAACAAGACATACATTTATGAATTAAAGATGCCAACATGAAGACAGATAATGCTGTCCATGAAACCCTCAAAAGTTCCTTTTTTAAGATTAATATAGCACTCCTTTGGCCCAGAAACCTATCTGTCTGTGTTGCAAAACTGCAAACAATCAGAGGCCATTACTACTAAACAGATTCACTTTAATGAGATCTGAAGTTGTCATGGAAAGCTAATCCTGGACCCCCCAGGATATGTTCTTATGGAAAGAATGCTACAGATCACTTAGTTTTGTGGCCTTGTTTGTTCTTTGAAGAAAGAAAGGGAAAATTGATCTTTACATTAATGGAAAATTTTAAATATTGGGCTAGAAGGAAAATGAATCTGGCTTCTCCAACAATTTGTAGTCTGTCCTATATTGTTTTGGTGTATTTATGTTACTTCCATAATAAATAAGGGCCAAAATAAAATAGAATCCCCCATTTTCCACTGATTCATTTTTTATATCAACATATAGTCTGTCCTGTTTCGATTTTGTGTAAACTGATAGAATGATAGAATGGATAATCTTATTGCATTTTAGCAAAAAGTATAATTTATATAAGTGCTATTATTTTATTTATACATTTTATTGAATTGTTTTTAGCTAAAGTTGAAAATAAACTACTACTACAGTTAAATTGTATTCTTTTTTGGCCAGGGTCAATTGTCAATGTTAAACCCGATATGGTTCCTTAAATAAATTATCTGATTTTCAGATTTCATAATTAGAGTAAAATAGGACAGTGACTGTGAAAACTCATTTGCCTCTGTGGCCATTTCAACACAATTTTGTTAGGGTAATAATAATGTGATTTTTTGGGGGAGCACTGGATCTGCAGCTGAATAAAGGCATTTTTCTGTATCTCAGCAAAGCTTCTGGTCACAAGGCAGAATGATGTGTTAAAATAACCTTGCAAATGCTTAGGTAAGCAGTTTTCTAACAAGGTCATAGTGTTAGAGCCCATTGTGTAAGAAGAAAAAGATGCAGCCCCCCAGCTATTGTCAGGAAATAAAGCAGAAGCAAGGCTTTGGAGACAGTGCTGAAGTCAGCAAAGAACCAGAAAAAAAAAGTTATTGACTGAGAGTACCCAGCTTCATGACCTTATGCATGCACTCTTAGCAGAGAGGCATGTAAAAGAATGACATGTATAGGCAATTCCATGCTCATAAAGTAAACAGTAAACAGAGATGGAGCTTGGGATGGGAGAAGAAATGGTAGAACCTGAGGAGGAGCACAGGTGGAACAAATGTTAATACAAAGTGTACACAAAGGTGTATAAAATGTGAAAAGAACTATTGTTTCATAGATTTCATAGACATTAGGGCTGGAAGGGACCTCGGGAGATCATCGAGTCCAGCCCCCTGCCCAAAGGGCAGGAAGTCTGCTGGGGTCATAGGATCCCAGCAAGATAAGCATCCAATTTACTCTTGAAGGTGTTCAATGTAGGTGCTTGAACCACCTCCACTGG
>NW_017728912.1:483516-504269 GCF_001723895.1 Crocodylus porosus | reverse complement strand
CCAACATCAGCTTGCAGGGACATGTAGCTTTTTTTCAAATAGAGAGCTACAACCCTGCCCCTTTTGTCAACACAATCCCCCCTGTACAGGGTATAGCCCTCTATATATGTTCAGTGTGGCTCTCTGGTTTGTTGTTTTTTTGGAGCTAGTCTGGAGCTGTCTCCATTCTAAATAAAGGAGTTGCAAGCAATGTGTGCTGTTATTTGCTCCCTGCTTGCTCTGGCTAATGAGTAATAGGATCCATGAGCAATTGGACCATTGTCTCCCTAGTCATTGGGTGCCACATGGAGGTGGGGTCTAACAAATGCAATATGTAGGGTGGATATGGCTCACCCTTCAGGCCTTTTCTTGGAATTATCTGCATTATATGGGCATGTGCATTATATGGGCATGTGTAGACAAGACAGGGGCCCTGCCTGCCTCTCTGGTGGTGGGGAGGGGAGGGCAAGCTGCCGGCAGGTGAAGTGGTCCCTGGGCTTTGAGTGGGGGGGCTGGTGCTTCCCTCCATGGCAGTGGCACCCCCCCCAGGCAGTACCTGCCCACAGGCACCCGGCTCAGGTAGTCCTGGGGGGTACCACAGCCACAGAAGGAAGCACTGGACCCCCACGCAGCTCAGGCAGGCAGGCAGGCTCTGACGGGGGAAATCAGGCTTGACAATTTTCTTGGGTGGCACCTGCCTTTGTGGACTGCTGCCAGGCTGCCTGCAGGACTTCCTGCAGAGACATGGAGCTGCATGGAGCCAAGTGATTTGCTCCATGGTGTAGGTGCAACAAACTAAAACTCCTCCAGGACTCCTCTGAGGACTTTTAGTTTGCTGTGCCGCAAGTCATTTAAGGGGCATTACACCACCAAATTTCCTACAGTGGCTGGAATTAATGCACAATATGCTGCCAAAGCATGCAAACACCAACACCATTAAAGCTGTGAAAAACCATTTAGCCTGCTTCAAATTGAAGCAATGGAAATGACACTTTTCTGTGACTCTGTGATCCTGAAAAAACATTTTTCTGGGGCTAGAAATGGACATTTAAATGGAAGTGGATCAGCTGTGGTAGGACATGTTCCACCACAGCTGATCAACTTTGAGACAGTGGTGACATGTAGGCGGTGCACAGGGGTGCAGCCACTTCTGGAAGTGTCCACAGTAATTGGCCACTTCATGATCGGCTACAGGGCCCCGCCCCCAGTCAGCAAGATTGGCCATGGGGGACCCTCCCAGTTGCTGACTGGTTGCTGGGGGGGCATGTGCCCCCCTGACTAAGGCAGCACCAGACACCCATGTAAAGAGATATACCTCTGGAAGGTATGGGAGCTGGAAAATCCTTGGAGCCCTGTGCTTCCACTCTGGGTAAGTTCTAGTGTAGAGGTACAGGGCATTTTTCATTCCCCAGTTTCTGCTCTGCTCCGTACCTCCTTGCTGGGACTCATGGGTTGACATGGGATGGGTCTTATTGTGGAGGTATAGGGCATTCTCTTCTTAAAGAGGCATGCCTGGGAGATCATGCAGGGGTGGGCAGGTCTGTAAGTGGGGATACCCCAGCTTTTTCTGCTTACTGACATGTGCCCTCAGATTTCCCAGGGATAATCTCTGTAAACTGGGAAAACCAGGCAAGTGTTCCAGGAAACTTGAGGGGCACAATCTTGCTTGGAAATTTCTCAGGATGCATAGGACTGAGCCCCTCAAGCCTCCAGAGCAGCTGCCTTGGCCCACTGGAGAAAACAGACAGCCTCAGCTATCTGCATTCTCCCACCACCAGCAAACAAACGTCCACCACAATAAAGTGGAACAATTTATTACCATATTTACTCAACTGTAATACAACCCTGAATATAAGATGACTCCCAGCAATAAATAGATACTATACATGGAAAATTTAACCCCCCCCCCCCAACTGCTACAGCAGAGAAAGCAATGTGTGGGTATGACAAGGAGGCTGCTGTGGGTATGACGCAGGGCCAGAGTCAGAACTTCACCAACCATCTTCCCACCCCCCTTCACTTTGTATGTGAACATAATAGAGGGGCCTTGTTTTCTCCATGCTGACTGGGGGCGGGAAAGTCTTGTCTTATTTTTGAATAAATATGGTGCTCCCTTTGTTGCCACCACAAAATTTTGGACATCTGTGTTGTAAGAAGGGTATGGGCATTTGTTTGCTTTACCCTTGTGCCACCATATTCTCCTCAAGTTCTCTGATTATGAGTCGGTTTGCACCAACTTCCTACATGGTACCTTGAAAGTACAGTAATTTCTTTCTCTTCTCTGAACTATGTGTGTATTCTTCTGCTGGAATATTTACATTTTGGAAGACTTCAGAAAGGATTCTGGGAAAAACAGATGCCTGAGTGAACCTACTGTGTGATCTGTACCCCCTAGGAAGGGCGGGCAGTTTTTCCCCACCTCACACATCATAACTGGCATTAGAGTACATTCTTGCTAATATTACATCTCTGTCTGAAGCTGCTGAGCATGTATGATGAAAATAAATTCCTTAATTTAACAACGTACTGTGTATTGCATGCTGTCTAACACCTGTTGAACAATGGGGATTTTCTATATTACATTAGCTATGAAACTGTTATTAGATTGGTAGCATTTAACATTGAATCACATACCTAACATGCTGTCCAAAACAAGTAAACAAATGTCTCAAGCCTCTCTCAATGTCTTAAGTTTTATGACCCATTCATCTTCGGAGCAAACAATTTCACAGACAGGCATCGGTGGTATACCAGCAGATGGCAAAAGGAATGCCGCTATAATAGTGTGCCTTCACTCCCTTTCATTTATAAACCAGCTAGATATGATCAGTCCTACAAAATATAGTATATTCTAAATAGACTACACACTGGTGTTGCTTGTTTTCAGGGTTGTCCTTTTTGGGAGGCATGCTTTGTGTATGTTGTATTGTGTGAATGTGGGCTGATGTCCAAAAAGCTCATCACATTATGAAGGTCTTTTTTTCTCAGTGTATTCCAGCTTAGATATTTCAGTGATAAAATTGGCTAGCTTCTTTGGCCTTTCTTCTCCCATTGAATGTAGACTACAACACAGTAACCTGCTAGCATACTTTCATTAGGTTGCAGACTAGTGAGTGCACTTTTAAAGAAGATCTGGTTTTCTAATGAGCTATGAACCTATATAAACCTGCAATGATAATTAGAAATTTGGCTGCTTGTCACTTGGGAAAATCAAGTCACTCTTTAAAGGTACCTAATGAAGGGAGTACTCTTCATACATCATTTATGTTTGTGTTTTAGTATCCTACTGGAGAACAATTTTCATGGCCATTCCCATTCCTCAGCAAGCTCTTTGTTCTGGCTTGCTAAGCCCCTTTTCCAGTCTCTAGCACCTTCCAAGGCAAACAGAAAGCAAAATAATTTGAAATTACTTCCTTTTGGCATAACACTGTATCAAGTCACTCCCACCATTTGAACCCCTAAGGCCCTGTGAACACCACCTTCTCTATATGTATCATGAATTCACCCTCCCCCACACTTGTTGTTTGCCAGAGCCAGACTTTTCATTCACTTTTTCTTTCTTAAAGAATATTAAACTAGAAGTGGTTGAAAAACAAGGGGAAGAGGGTTTGTTAAGAATGAGTTTCAGTCCAGCATTTCTATTCTGAATTTGGGCTAGGCTTTCTAGGATACTAGGACAGCTTCCCTCAAAGCTTGGGTTTAATTGGATTCATGAAAGTTCATGAAACTTGGGATGATCAGGACAAGGCATTTCAGGTTCAGTGAACCAGACTTACTTGATGAAATATCATTTTGACAGAAATATTTCTCTACAGCTTTCTATCAAACAATTATTCCAGTTCAGGTTAGTGTTGTTAATATAATATGTACAGAAAGGCCAGGCTGTCCTCTACCATGGGCTCCAATTCTAACTGATAGGATATGGATTAATTATTAGAAAAGAATTAGAAAAAGTGATAACAACTTTTCTCTTCATGACACTTCTCACTTTAAAAAAATCTCATTTTAGTAGAAAGCACATTTGCTCTGACCTTCCTCGCATGCTTTCTTCATGAGTCTAAATCCCTGTCTATTCAATAAGAACCAAAATCTTTAGGGCTGTTTGTGCTTGTTCCATATTCTTGGAGTCAGCTTGTACAGTAACTCCATTGCACTGTGAAAAGTGTGAAATCTTCCATCAGAGCTATTTCTGTATGCTTACTTCTGGTGAATCAGTCCTAACACTTTCCATGGCCTTTTTCAGAATAACCATAATCAGGTTCCCTTCCAAGTTACCTTTTTTTCCTGGAAACATCAGCATAGGTCTTGTAGTGGAATAGCTTCAGTTGCTGCTCTCTTAAGGTCTCACTCTTTGTGGTCCTTGCTCCTAGGCAATATTCAACAACAAAAAACAAATATACCTTTATACAAAGGCAGATAACATGAAGATTCTAATTAAAGTGAATTCAAATTCCACTATTTATACTTTTTTATACTACATCGAAGGTGTAATTTCAATATATTTAATATGGTAATCTTGAGCTCTTAATGCAATATCTGTGGGAAATTATCAATAGTCTAGTGCAGCAGCTCCCAACCTCAGGACATGACCCAAATCATGGTCACAGGGTTCGCCGCTTGCTCCACCCCTCCTGCCTGTGGGGCTCTCTTGGCAAACAGCCCATGCAACTCTCACCACCTCTACCCCACCCCCCCATGATCCCAGCCTATCCCAAGCTCTGCTGGTGCCACTGGGCATGAGTTAATTGGCAGCAGGGGCAGGGGTCATGACCCAGATTTAGGGTCTCAGCAAAAAAAGTTTGGGAGCCACTGGTCTAGCGTGTTATTTAAAAATGACATGGGTGCCATAGCTAACTAGAATTTAAAGAGTCTTGGAAACCAGATATATATTTCTTAAACACAGAGAAACTAAAAATGATCTCTCTTTTTTTCATAGGCTGTGTAAACTGTCCTTGAAGTAGTAGTATATATCAAATAATATCAACAAGCCACTGCTGCCAAAAATAAAAGTTGTAAATGAAGAACCTCAAAAATCTAATTCAGAAATTAAGGTAAAATGTAGTGAAAATATTTTGAAGATACTGCTTGAGTTTCTAGGGTACATATATTGGAATTAGTATCCTCTTGATTGAAATAAACACATATTGATACAGGGATATAAGGACAACTTGAAGAGACTGGAGAATATATCATACAGTTACAATTATATATGTTCATTTTCAAAATTAAATAGAGGAGTTAACTAAGCAAATGTAGAAAGGAGATTAAAAGTTTTTAAAATGGGATACATGGTAATTTCAATAGCCCAGCTAGTACCATTAGAGATGTCTCTACCCTGCCATGCAGAGATGAATCATTTTCTATGTCTGCTTGCACTGAAGTATTTGTGAAGGATAAGTGACAGTTACAATGAAACTGTAAGAGTAGTTGAAGCTATTAAAAATATTCAGTCAGGTTTGCTATTTAATGGAACTCTGCTTTAAGCACGTTCCAAAGAACAAGTTCTGGATAACAACAATTAATGTAACCAATAAGGAGATGCAACTCTTGAAAATTCAGACCATGAGAACAATGCCCAAAGCAGCTGGTATCTCTCAAAACTTCTCACAGGTGCAGAGGTCAAGAACTGTCAAACTTCTCAGTAAGTAAAAAGGCTAGGAGGCAGGTGGACAGAGGTGGTCTTATAAGACAAAAAAGAAAACAAGGTGTTCTTACTGCATGCTAATGTGTCTCCAAGAATAATGAAGATCTTGGGAAGTATGATCAAGTTCAACAACAGATTATGCTTAACCAAGGGAGTGAGTACCTGAGTGCATCTATTCAAGATGTTTACTGCGAAATTGACTAATTAACTGTGCAGTAAATATCTTGACATCTATAGGTGCACCCCTATTAGGGTGTACAAAATGAATATGTTTTACAACAGAGTAGTACTTGTAAAATACAGGTATTGCCCTGCTGTGGAGTTTTTCATGCACAGCAGCACATTTGTAGACACTGCCCCAGCTGGCTGGGGCATAGGGTGCTTTAGTGAAGCGTTAGCCAGCAGTTAGTCCTTGAACTGAAGCACTCTTGTGCCCCAGCCACGCACTCTGCAGCAGGTTGAGCTAAATTGGAGAAGCCTTGGGTTGGCAGGATGACCCCCCAGATCCTCTGTCAGCCCTTGGCTGCTCTGACTGTGCACACATTAATCACACATGTAGACATGCTCCCTATGACTGATAACATTGAGGGTAAGAATGCATGCTGGGAATGCCCATATTAAATAATCTATATCACATTGTGAATCCACAGTCCTTATTGCAGAAAAGTCCAGTGCACTCCTGGAGATTAATCTCTGGCCATGTCCAGCTGAATGCAGCCATGAAGTATGTGGCACTGCAGACCCATTGCTGGTGCCACATACCACACTTTCAGGCATTTCCCACCCTGTTACCTTCCAGTGCAGGTGAGGGGGGAAGCGTTGACCCCTGGAGATGTGGGACTCAAAAAAAAACATGTAGAAAAAAATGGGGTAGCACATCTGGGGGCAGCATGTACCACCCAAAACCAGAGCCTGGCTGACAGAAGACACACTTCAGACTAAAGGAGCAATGTCACTACAGCTTCTCCTACTCCCGAGATCCTAGGTAAAGCTGCTGGAGCCAGCAACTGTGCTGGTCCCAGCCTCTACTACCCCACCCTAGGTAACCTGCTGCATGCCAGAGGGTGCTTGGTATGGGTGTTCCCCAGGCACAACTAGCAGTGGCACAAGGTGTCCCATAGCTAGTAGGGTTGTGTGAAGTTTTGGTTACTGATTCAATTTGTTGGAGATTCAGCCTCATTCAGCAGCCAAATCTCTGAATCCAGATCAAATCAGGAGACAGTTTAACCTTTCCGAATTAAACTGGAACCCTCCAAATTGATTCAGAGAGATTCAGAGCAATTTGATGATTCAGACATAGACACAGCTTTAAATGTTTTTTCTACATACCTCAAGGTACTAGGTGGCTCATGTATGCTGAAATGTTGGGGTAGATGGAACATCTCACAGGAGCATGGGGGGCCCCCAGTGCACTCGGTGGTGAACCCGGAAGTGGACCAGAAGCACTTGTGGTCCACTTCTGGGTCCAATGTGGAGCATGCGGGGGACCCTCCCCTTGACCCCTGGCTCAGTGACTGTTGCCTCCTGGGTCTCTGGGGGCACCCAGGGTCCCCATGCCGTCAAACGTTGAGCAGGGTGCGGGAGGGAGATCCCCCACATGCTCGGCGGTGGACCTGGAAGTGGACCGGAAGTACTTTGAGTCCACTTCTGGGTCCACCACCAAGCAAGCAGAGAGGCTCCCCCATGCTCCTGTGGGATGCTGCATCTGCCCCACCGTCTCAGTGTTCATGAGCCATACCTGGTACCTTGAGGTATGTAGTAAAAACATTTAAAGCTGTGTCTATGGCCAAATCACCAATTCTCTGAATCAGCATCAAAGGATTTGGCTGAATCAAACTGGGACAGTGATCCAAATCAGTGAATCAAATCACTGTCACCCAATTCAGGCTGATCCAAATCTAAGTTGAATACGGCCCGTTTTGCACACCTCTAATAGCTAGTTGTCCCTGGGGAACCAAATGCCCATGCTTGTCTGGACGTGGCCTCTGATGTTGACTATAGGACACTTAATCCACAAACAGGTAGCTAGTTCCTTCCTCATTTAGAAGACCCACTAGCTTAATGTTAAAAGCCAAGTATTTTAGTAGTTTGATTTAGTATATCAGTAGTATCACATTAAAGTGACATATTGGTCCACTAAGCTGCATCTCCAACTACAGTGACCAGAGGAAGGAATTTGAATCTCAGCTATTACAAATTGTTTGCTGACAGTTCTAGGTAATCAAGATGAGAACCAGTGTTGCCTGTGGGTTATGTAGGAAAAAAAAGAGAGTAATATCTTATTCAGCAAAGGCAATAAGATTGGCATATCAGGGTATCTTCTGCTCTCATTGTTTATAAAACAACCTATCACTTAACTGTCCATTACTGTCCCCATGAGGCTATTTTTGCACTCTATAATCTTGAATTTCCCTGATGTTCCCAATAATATCTTTGGCATCTCCGCATGCAGGTGTCACAGTAAACTCTCATATCTTTGACCTGATGATAGAATTCTAGGAAGCAGGGGCGCAAATAAGCAGGAAGCCCAAGATGCTAGGAAAAATGAGAATTTTTCTGTATAGGATGGAGAGATGGTGTCTTTTTGTAACTAAAAAAACTACTTCTTTTTGGAGCTAAATCACCATTAATAGGAAACTAATAATTTATTTTTGTTGTTATGAAAAGAGATTGTTCCTTTTTAGTGCATCAAATGGTCTGCTCATTCACTCAAATAAAAGGCTGGGCAAACACTAAAGAATTTCAGTAATTATCACCAAGGGGGCAGAAGAAAATTTGGAAATACCCTAGTAAATTTCTATAGCTTATAATAGGAGACTGCCTGTGAAAGAAGATTTTCAGTATGTCTTGAAGACCTTAATACAGTGTAGTCTTCAGCTGAAGGTTTTTGACTCAAAGGATATGAACTCATTAGTTGAGTTGCAGATATTAGCAATTGCCCCATGATTGGATAATGCAGGACTTGAGTAGAGAGACTAATGCAGAAATGTGCTTGGATGACTAGATTCATAGAAAACTAGATTCATAGGAACTGCAACTGTAATGAAACATTTGCTGCTCTTTTCAAAATCTTCTTTGAATTTGAAAGTACAGATAACAGCTGCACAGGTGGTAGTCTTATTTTGCATTATGCCGTTTCTCTGATCAAGGTGGGGGAGGGGGAAGGAGGAAGTAAAGTCCTTCATCGGTGTTTATTTTAACTTGTATTTGATGATACGTTATTTGATTTCTATAAGTGGATATTACATTTTTCTTTTAATATATATTTGAGTCCAACCTATTATACAAATATCTCAACTGGGATTATGTTCCACACTGATGCTGGCTAAGCTTTGATTTTCTGCAGGAATTAAGTGGGGTTAAAAGAAAGAAAAGAAAACAAATAACCAAAACTAAACAAAACGGAACAAAATGTCAGTCAGGGGAATTTAAACCTAGAATCTCATAACTAATTCCCAGATCTAAAGGGTACTGAAGAAAAATCCCAGATCCTTTCACTGAATGAAACCTATGTAAAGATTCAAATATTGTGGCTCTATCTCTGCCTGAATTCTAATGCCTCTTAATATTTAGTTAAGATTTTCTTTGTGACTTTATATTCCCAAATCTTAAATGAAAGATAAAACTCAGTGAATGAAACCAACCAAAATAATAAAATGATTTACATAACCCCCTGTTGATTTGCATATTCTAGGCCCTAGTTTAATTAAATCCCTCATAGTGTATTAGATTATAAACTCTTAGAAATAGGGGTGTTCCTGTATGAATACACTGAGTAATATAGTGTTACCATAAGATTTACTCTGTATATGGATGTACAATTACAAAGCCATTAGTAATTTGCTAGTAAATTGTTAGTTAAGCTTTTCTCAAATGCCACACACAAAATCTTGTCTTGTTTTCTTTACATTGCAAAAGAAAAGGGGAAAAACGAAACAAAATAAAAAGCTTAGATGGTCTATTTAAGACAACTCGATTAAAACAGTAACCCAGCCATGCTCTAGTGCATAAAGCTGAAGATTTTTCAGGTACTGTATGCTTCAGTGGAGATGAGGAGCAGAAGGATTGCTATTAAACAATAGTAATTGTGTAAATGAATAACTTGTAAGGATCTCTTTAAGATGAGCAATTAATATTACATGTTTCCATAACACCTAAGGCAGCATATCAAAAGAGGATGAGAGATACCCAAATGTTTTCGAGCTTGTTTAATGATAATCATAAAATCTATTTTCTAACTATTTTCTAAGAAATAGTAAAACCTCCTTCACTGTAAAAACAAAGTTCCTATTAAATTCAGTGCAGATTTTGTGCTTGTTTTCTTGGGGTGTTTTTGTGACTGATGTTCTTCTGAGAGAAGACTGTAAACCCAGATCAGTGGCATCAGGCTAAGGATGCCATAATAGGGCCAAGAACTTCAGATTTATCCATGTTTTCTTATAAAACTATGCCAGGTAGCATTTCTCAGATTTCTGTTACAGAAATATTTAAGCATATGCAGAACATTATTATTCTTGTGAGCATTTAAATGAAAAGTAAAGGATTGAAGCCAAATATGTGCTTCCTTAAAAGTTTAAGGATTTTAAAAAAATAATTACATCTATCTATCTATCTATCTATCTAATTACAATACTTCCTTGTAGAGAATGAACTCACTGCACACATGCAACATGAAATTACATGTGTCAGTAATTCTGGTCTGTATACTAAATTTCACAAGCTTAATCCTCTCTTGTTTGTCTTATCCAGTAATATTTCTCTTTGCAAAGCATGTAAGCATATAATTAATTTATATCAGTCTTCATTTGTATTCAAATTCACCAAAATTTAAGTTTATGTTTAAATTTAAGCATCTATTTATGACCCATTGTAGGTAAGTTATTTCCTATGGACATATGTTCTTTGGTGAAGGAAATATCTTGCAATTGTTTTTTTTTTAAACCTAGTAAAGTGGAATCTAAAGTTAGTATGTCTATAGCCAGCTACATAAAATAAATGAAAATAAAAAATAAAAAAAATCTTTAACAATCAGATTGGATGAGTTTTTCAGTCTAGCTACAAATTCATTCTTATTTATAATTCTGTATATTTTAAATAAAACTGTCCCACTATAATAAATAATTTGAAAGAAAAAGTGTGGGGCTTTTGTAATAGAGACATGCTCATGCATTTTAGGAAACAGTTGTCCATAAAACCATGGTGTGAACAAGACGGATCACACGGGGCCTTCCCTTTTCTCAATCAAAATGTTAATAATAAAGGTACTTGGTGGTCTTAAAGAAAGATTGAGACTGAGAATAATTCGTTGGTCCACAGACCATAGAAACCATCATTTTTCAATGTTGTGTTTAGGGACTAATTACAAATGAATGTATGTAAACCACAAATCTGTTCTTTATCTTTTATGAAATATATATTTTCATGAATTTGTAGTTATTTTATGAAATACTGTTCATCTTTGAACTAGTTGTTGGTGGATACTGAATATTCAAAATCTCTTGGTTAGTTGTATTTGGTTAGGTAAGTCATATAGTCTTTTTTCAATTTCTTGTTTGGAAAAGTAAGCATATACTTGCAACAGGTTTGAAATGTGCTTTGTGCTGATAGTTGCACATACAGGAATTTGACATTCACTTTCTTCAGATGTTCTGGAATATATTGTTGAAATATTCACAAGTATTTATTATTTGGGTATGATGATGGTTAAAGCAATTAAATCTAAAAAAGAGAGAGAGGTAAATAGCAAGTTTTGTGGGAAAGTTTGTAATATACATTTGGTCCCAATCACTGGTAGAATGATAACTCTAGTGTCACTTATAAATGTTTTAAATAATTTGAATTCACTTGGACTACTCATAGAAGTAAAAATAAGCAAACAGGTAAGTGGTATCTATATCTTAATGCATTTTCAAAATCCGTAAGAGAATTTAGTGTACTTGGTTCTTGGGAGGGGACATTTTAACAGCACTATTCTTAATGTGGGGAACGTTTCTTTGGGAAAATGACCTAATACTTTAAACACACCATTTTTCTGGGAAAATTTGGCTATGCTAAAGTCAATGGAAAAAAATCAGATTAATTTTAGTTCTACCAGAATGTTTATTACATGAGAATTGTTAGCCCACAACATCCACACTGACACAATGGTGTATAATAGCTCTAATTATCTGCAATCTGAAAGGTTTTCTAATTGTCTAGTTTAGCCTTACCATGTCAACCCTCAACATCTCACTGTAAATAAAAACACATTTAAAAGTCCATAATTGTGTGTTTACTCAGAATTTAGTAATGGGTTACTTAAGAAATATTATCTGCTTTTTATCAAGTCCCACATTATTTACACTGTAGAATGTAAGAGCTTTTAAAGCATCGTTAGCTACCAACTTTTTATAAACTTTTAGACACACACGATGAATTTTTAAGTACTATTGAAAAAAATAAAATGATTAAAAAATAAAAGCAAGTAAAACAGCAAAAGATGTTTTATTCCATAAAAGTGCATTTACTAAAAATAAAGCTTAAAGTTTCATTTTCATCTCACATAAAAAGTCCATTTACAGGCTCAGCTATAAATTCATATGGTACACCAGAAATAACTGCTTTTTCTTTGCATTTTCCTCTACTTTTTGCATGAAATCATAAATAAAGCTATGTATAACCCAGGTCCTCATCTTTTTTTCTCTTTATCATTTATTTCCTATTTGTGCCTTTCTTTTCTTCCCTTAACCACATATTTATCAGCTTTATTTTACTATTCCTTCCCTTTTTCCTGTGGTTTCTTTCCCCCCACTTTTTTTTCTTTCTGAATCTATTTTTCACACTTGTATCTGAAAAGAGCCTTCTGTAGTAATGCTTCTTCATATAACTATCCCTCTTTAATACAAATTCTTCCTCTATTTTAGTCTAAACTCTTTTGATGCTAATCCTTGTGATTACTTACCACCACTGTATGATCCATGTCACTGAAATCAATAAATCTGATGGAATTTCCATGGCTCACATAGCTTCTATAGGTCCTGAGCCTTATGAGTTTGAGAACTGAATTTACCACTTGCCTCTTCTTTAACTTTGTTAATTGATATCTTCTCAAATTATGTAAAACATCAAGATGCACAATTCTAGTGTCCAGGATTAACACAGAAGAACAACAGGGCTCTGACATGTTTGGCTACTTATAGTTTGAAATTAAATACAAAGCTTCTTGGACTGCAAACATTTTAGGTCTCTTTTTCCTCTAACTTGCACCATTATAAAATGAGAGAAATTCTACTGAAGTCAGTTGAGTTACATCACTGACCTAACCCCTCAGCTTCAAAGATGCTGAGGTGGGGATGTGGGGAGACTTTGGTAGCTTTAAGTATTATTTTTCTTCCTCATTCAGCAGTGTTCAGATGCTATCTCGAGCACTGTGCAAGCATAGCTACACTACTTCTAGTTCCCAGGATAGCCTACCTAGAGCATACGTGAAGACACCTTTACCTGATACGGGCAGTGCATGAATGTCCTTTGTTGAATTATTTCTAGTGAATGCAAATTCCCTTACTCTAATATAAAACCTTAAGTGACTTTAACATTGTTAGGGCAGTATAAAATGTCCCAAATGTGTGGAATGCATGACTATAAGATATATTTATTTGTTGACAGTTTGATATACAAACGGTTGGTCATTCTTGAAGTCCTGCATTATAGTTTCATAGTTTCCAAGTAACCAAGGTCAAAATTCCTCCTTTTCCAATGTTCTACACTCATTTTATATTCTTCCCTACCACATTATGTTTGTCTGCTTTGTGTGGGTAGTAAACTCTTTGAAGCCCGGTTGGTAAGCATGTGTTTGAATTTGGCTTCTCTAGGTAATGGTCACCTGCCTACAGCCCAGAAGCCAAGAACAGCTAGATCCACAGACAAAGGATTTTCAAATGAAGCTCAAGTCAATGAGTAATAGTTTTTGGTTCACATAAATAGAAACTCAGCCTGGCAAAAGGAAGGTTCCACCTGCCAAGAAGGGATATATATATATATATATTTTACTGTTAAAGGTGTCTCTAGGTCATAGCTGTAGGCTGATGCTGGTGTTGTCATGAAATGGGATTCCATTTTCACCACAAATAAAAACAGCTTTTTGGCTCCTCCACATAATGGCCCATATCCCAGGGGAAAGAAGCCAGGAATAGTTGAAGCACAAGTACACTCCAAATATGTCTTTTATTTTTGCCCAGCCATACTTCATACACTTATGGGTAGATGGAACAAAGCTTGCAGCTTTGGCTTTATCATTCCCATGGGCTATTGCAGCTACTATTGTTGCAAAAGGACTTTGATGCACTGGACAGAGTGGCCCCCACTGTTCAGAGTTGGTGAATTAGTAAATTAGATTTAGTTTCTTTGACCCCAGCCCAACTATTCTGTACCTCTCTTGGGCTTGATTCCCAAGTGCTCTGCATTTTTCATTTGCATGAGTACGTGCAATGAATAGTATAGACCAAGGGTGGCCAACCTGTGGCTCTGGAGCCACATGTGGCTCTTCAGAAGTTAATCTGAATCTCCTTGAATCTTTACACAAGCACATGGTGATGAGGTTGGAAGGTCACCAAAGCCTTCACCAAGGCCCCCAGGGGAGGACACGAAATAATAGGCACAAGTTGATTGAGGATCATTTCAGGCTAGACATAAGGAAAAACTTCTTTATAAGCTGAGTGCTGAGGAACAGGCTCCCCCCAGAAGTGGTACAGTCACCCACCCTGGAGATCTTTAAAAAATGTCTTGACACCCATTTTCCTGGTATCACTTGATCCCAGCAGTCTTTCCTACCCAAATGCAGGGGAGCCAGACCTGATGACCTGTAAGGTCCCTTCCAGCCCCTAATAACTGTGAAACTATGAAATAAGTTGTACTCTTATAGAAAGTTTGAAGTTTATCTATTGTGAAGTCATTTTAAAATTTCTCTTGGGTCTGATGCCAAAGATTAATTACAAATATGTTAAATAAACTTTTCAATTTCTGTTTTACAGAGTTGAAAACATGAATGTTAATATTGCCCTAAATATTTCACCGGTCTTCATAATTAATAAAGATGGAAAAGACTGAAAATTGTTTGTTTGTCTGTTTGTTTTCCCAGTCAGAATCAACTCACATGCTATTCTAACCAATTTTAAAATAACCTACATACATCAAAATAATATTTTGTATTATTCTGAGTTTTGCCATGAGCAACTGGGTTTTCCCATGAGCACATTTTTAAAAGAAGCTATGTAGGTAACCTCTGATATTTGCCTATGAAAAAGACAATTGTGATCTGTGAAATGAATATTCAACAATTGATAGAATTGTTCTGATTATGATGGCCAAATTATTCCTTGAACCAGCATGTTTACTATCATTAGGTTTAAAAAAAATATTTTGGATAAAATTTGAAAAATCGTTTCCTTTGCCTTGTTTTGCTGAGACTTTGTATTGCACAAGAGTCTCAGTCTCTCTAAATCATTATTAAAGTTGGAGTGATTTACACCAACTGAGGTTCTATTTTTAACAGCCAACACTTAAAACAGCTGAAATTTAAAAACACTTGGACTATATTTTAAAATTCTCCTATGCTGCTTTTGCAAGGTGATCTAAAGACTGAAAACATCAATGCTTGAAAAGAATTCTTTGGTGATTAGAACTCTTTTACCTGAACTTCACTTCAGTTTAAAGGAAGCTTAAGATCTATCAGGACCAAGACAACTAAAAATCTTCAAAGAGTGGTCTGCAAGCCTGCATACCAAGCAGAAAACATGCTACTGGATAGGATAACCTTGGAGAAACAAAGCTTTACCTGATTTAACTGTTAAAGTAGGCCAAGGCAGTGACATTCTTCTCAAGGTGTCAGATGATTTTCTGACAAATGAAGCTCAACTTAAGTAATTTCACATTAGTTTTAATTTCACATTAATAGAAACAACACCAATATGACTCACCTGGAAGATAATGGTTCAACATAAGAACAAGATTGTTTTTATAAAATTGTGTTTAATTCCTGGTCTCTTTCTCAAGAACCACCTAGTTCATGGAGAGGTTTTCCTCATCCCAGCAACTACTCTCGCAACAAGGCTGTGGAATCCTTTCATCTTGTTTGCTCACTTGTTCACTCTCTAAGGATGCATCCCCATGAGGGTACAATTAGCCATGTGGTGGTGGACACAAGCAAAAAAGAAGTGGTGCATATGGCTACAATGTGCGATGCCCAAAAGCAGAGCATGATCAGCCACAGCCACAGTCTGGCTTCTGGATAGGCACCACATGTCCAGATCACTGCCACTGCAGCCCCAGGAAGCCCCCGAGAACTCCAGGTAAGGCTGCTCAGGATATATATGCTCATGAGACTGCTGAGTATTTAGTTATCTCTATATATTGGACAATTCGAATGGAAGAGATTGTCTGACTCAGTACTGTTCTGAATCAAGTGAAGCAGGAACTTGAACCTAGATTTCCCATATACCAGTTGAAAATCTCCTAGCTATTGGCTTTTTTGGGAGAGGATCTAATTTGTCTTGCTCTATGACAACAAAAACAAGAGAGAAGTTTATGTATGAAAATAAAACAAAGTGTTAATGAAATGGAATTGCATTCTTCTTGGTCCTACAGCCAGGTGCTAGCAGAAATATGGGAGTGAAAAACAAAGAATTCAAGTGACATTGGGACAAGGAAAATAATATAAAGGAAGCATTTGGTACAGTCTGTATAGCTACAGGCAGTCTTTGGACTTACAACACAATTGGGTCCTGAAAACCAAGTCTTAAGTTGAAACATCGTAACTCGGAACCAATTTTCCAATAGGAACAATGTTATAAATGGGATATTGGTTCCTGAACCAACGCCTGATACCCTATTTTAAAAAAATAACCCAGAATTTTGTACTCAGTCCATTATAGATGAGTAATATAGCTACATTAAAGTATTTATATTGTAAATACCATTCATATTGATTTGGAATGACTTATTTTAGGTGACTTTGCTGGACATTGTGAAGGGCTTTTGACTGGAGTCTTCTCAGGAATCTTGACTGCAGGTTTTTCTAGAGTCTTGTCTGTTTTCTTAAAGAAAGTGTTCAAGGAAGTTTGGACAGATGTTCTCCAGGGAAATGGGCAATGCAGCAAACTTGTTCGCTGGCACAGCGTCCCATCAGCTCAAACGTCGTAAAGTCAAAATTGACATCAGAAAGTAAAAGCAGGGTGCCAATTTATGCATTATACAACTTATGCATGCTGTAAGTGCCACTCGTAACTTGAAACATCTTAAATTGAAGACTGCCTACTATAGCTATTGTCATGAAGGTAGGCAGAGAGACAGATAAATTCTTTCTTGGCTAAGTTTCTGAGGGCAGAATTTTTGCTATTAGTTATTTTACATATTAGATAGATGCACTGCATTTTCTCTTTAGTGGAATTTGTCTGTTGTACTTGTAATGGTGTTTTTTGTATGCTCTTTTGAACGAGATTATACACCTTTGGGAGAAAGCAATAGCCTATTTTGTTGACAAAAGATAGGAAGAACAGAAGAGTAGTACTTACCCAGGTTTTAAACAGGGTTAGGCTTTTTACACTACAAGACAATACACAGTGTCAGGTTTATAGTATTGCTTCTAAAAAATATCATGGTTGTATAGCAAAGGACTCATCTCTCTAATGATGAAGAGGACAGAAAAAAAAATGGATTTTCCTTCTTTAGCCTGCTTTGTCCACTTCTACTTGTATATATGAGGCATAACTTTGCTGTAGTGTATAGAGATGTATTAATTTGAAATTGAGGCTGTAAAATTAGTGCAGCTGTGCCTAATGTACCAAATGCTGAATTACATGTTTCACTTCCATAGGCCTAATGGAGTTATACTATATCTCTCCCAGTAAAAATGCAGGCCCAAAATTATCATCTGTTATGCTTTAAGAAAGTATGACGTTTGGTTCTCAAATTAAATCTCATTCTGTGACAATATGTGATGATGGTCTAAATAGGGTTGTATCCTTTATTTGACTTGTAATTAACTTAAATATAGTCCCCATGCTCAACTTCCAGAGTCCCCTCCTCCTCCCTGAGATGAACAGTCTTCATCACATGAATTTTTTTTTATTTTATCCTCCTAGGAATGATGTGGGAATTCAAACAGAATCACTGTTTGGCTATCAGAAGCACTTCATTTTTCATGGCCATGGGAGAACAGCAAGGGGCAGCTCATTCTCAATGAGAACAAAGCACAGGCTACTTTATATACTGATAAATCACATACAGATCGACCCGCCCCATAACATACTCTTGGCACTCTGACAGTGACTCATTCTGGTGTCTTAATAACCCAAGTGCGCTTTCTCAAGCTGTTCCCTGATAAGATTATCCTGAAGGCTGCTGTTTTGTTCTCATTTGGCCTTCAGCTGCATCCCCCCATCCTGTCCCGACAGTCTACACTCCTTTCAGTAGCTTTCCATTCCTCATCATTCCCCCCCTTGTAAGCTTTTGTGCTTACACCACTATATACATAAAGCCTTTGACACTTTCTTGACATTCACACTCATAGGCCACCCCCCTGAGCACCATCATCTGCAGCTTGGTCTTAGAGAGCCTAGAAACACTCTGGGCAGTTTTTGATAAACAACAGCGTAAGCAACACAGAAACATTTGGATAATAATGAAAATGGCAAAAAAATGCATAATAAACTCAGAATACACCATTTTATTAGGGAGTTCAACCATCCCCTACATCTGGTAGCCACCCCCACTAATCAAAGGGTTTCTCTTCTGCAACCGCATGTATCACCTGCAACTGCTTTCTTATGGTGTGGAGGTCTTTTTCCACGCGTTGGTGCTGATCGATCCAGGTACAGCAAGTATGATTAATAACAGCAGAGACCCCACCTTGGGCAGCTAAGAGATAATCTAAAGCCATACAGTTTTTGGTAGCCACCTGCCCTATCTGGGTGATTTCATCATTAAGAGCTCCTAGGGCATCGGCACTAGCATTAAAGAATTCTTCCATGACTCCTGAAATATTTACAATGGTTCTTTCTAATTCAGCTACCCTCAAACAAGGGAGAAATGCCCTAGTAAATTGACGGAACTTGCTGGCCTATGTCTGGGCAAGCCAGGTGGGAAATTAGACAACTCATGCTGAGAAAGGCTTGGGTGTAAATCAAACTCCGGGATGATTCTCCCCAGAGTACAGGTGCTGACCCAGTGCCATGGCAAAATCTTGTGGGTATCATTTCCACATAGCCAAAACAAGCCTGGAGCAGCTAAAGTGCTGAGGTCCCTACAGGTTGTGCTCCCAATTCGGCACTTCTGCTTGACCTGTAAGGTATAGGAAGGGGCACATTGGCTCTCCACCAACCTGCACTGAGATATTGATTGATTACAAGAAGTAGAACCTAACAACATGTAGAATTACCAGACTATGGGTATCCTCCAGGTTTCTATGGATAGTAAGAGACCTGTTGGTACACTGAAAGGATGTGTTTCCCAGCAGGATCCCAGACATATTATGAGAATGATCATCAAAGGTTACCCAGCATTTGAGGTAGTGCCCCACTGAGTAACCAGCTTCTCCCATCCTACCACTTCCATTGGACCTATAACAGAGGGCTGCCTCAAGTCTAGACGATGGTCTCCAGCTGTCTCAAGTCTTTTTCCACCATTCAGGGATCAACTACTGTGTTCTATTAGAGTGGGAGAAAAATCTGACAAAGCTCATATTGGTACTGTTTCCCCAATCCTCAAGGGGAATCGGCACCCCAAACATTGGAATTCCTCTGGCTAGGTTTGTAGCCCCATATATGCACACCCAGCAGTTCGTAAGGTTGCCTGCACTAGCAATACTTTGCCCCACGAACATAATACTGTTCTCTTCCCATGCCCTGACTAAAACTTCTGGCATGAAGCAGAGTAAAAGAAAACGTAACCTCAGACACCTCCCAGCAGCTGCAGGGCCCCCTGCCAACACTCAGCACAGCCAGAGGCAAGTGGGACTCATGGTGGGAAGGGGTTAATCCCTCTCTGACTGGGAGGAGGCGGCTGCATGGAGCCGGGCCGGGTCAAGCCCCCGCCCAGGCCCCTACTTGGCCCAGTCCCCCCAGGGAGAGAGAAAAGAAGGAGGGGGTACTCACCAGTTCCCCTCCAGTAGGGCAGGGCCCCCCCTTGCCCAAGAACAGCTTTCCCTGAAGGCGGACCCACTGCGCATGCGTGCAGTTTAAAAGGGCCTGCCAAACAGCGAAAAAGCCCAGTTAGACTCCGGAGCAGCGGGAGACGTGCGGGTTAAAGCCCGCCGCACCCCCGCTCTCCCAAAGCACCCCAGACACCTCAGATACATCCCAGAAGCTGCAGAGCTCCCTGCCAACCCACAGAAAAGCTGGAGTGAAGAAGGGCTCATGGTGGCAAGGGGTTAAGTCAAGACCCCGTCCAGGCCCCTACTTCGCCAGCTCCCCAGGGAGCCATGGGACCAGAGCCACATGAACATGAACAGGCTGCACAAACAGGCGTGCTGTCTGCCAGTGCATGAGTTGGCACGGAATTTGCTCAGGAATGGGGCCCCCGAGGGCCTACTTGCCTGCCTGTACACTAATGCCAGGAACTTGGGGAACAAGCAGGAGGAGCTCATCCTCCTGCTCAGTGCACAGAATTATGATGTCATTGGGATAACGGAGACCTGGTGGGACTGCACCCATGACTGGACCATGGGTATAGATGGTTATACCCTGTACAGGAGGGATCATTTAGATAAAAGGGGAGGGGGTGTAGCTCTCTATGTTAAGGAAAGCTACATGTCCCTGCAAGCTGATGTTGGTGACCAGGATGGACAGCTAGAGACCATCTGATTTAAAATTTGTGGGGAACATGGTGCAGGGGACACAACAGTGGGAGTCTACTAGAGACCTCCTACCCAAAGTCCTGAGCTTGACCAGAAGTTTGCCTGGGAGCTGGCTGAGGCCACATGCTCCAGGAACATGGTTGTCATGGGTGACTTCAATTACTCGGACATCTCATGGGAGGATCACTCAGCAAAATCCGAGGGGTAGCAAAGCTTCCTCTCATGCATGGATGATCTCTACCTGACTCAAGAAGTTTATGGGCCAAAGAGAGGCAAAGCGCTGATCAACCTGGTACTGGCTAC
>NW_017728912.1:476687-482557 GCF_001723895.1 Crocodylus porosus | reverse complement strand
GATCTGGTATCCCATGATCACCTCTTGGTGAAACTGGCCAATTGTTGCCTTGAGTTCACCACGATCCGCTGGCTGGGAAATTGACTCCGTGGTCGGACCCAGAGGTTTGTAATTGATGGCAGTCACTCACCGTGGTGTCCTGTGACCAGTGGGGTCCCCCAAGTCTCTGTCCTTGGACCCATATTGTTCAACATCTTCATTAATGATGTGGACATTGGAGTCAGTAGTGGACTGGCCAAGTTCGCCGATGACACCAAACTTCGGGGCAAAGCATCCACACCAGAAGATAGGCTGACCTGGACAGGCTCAGTAAATGGGCAGATGAGAATCTGATGGTGTTTAACACCGAAAAATGCAAGATTCTCTACCTTGGGAAGAAAAACCTGCAGCATCCTTATAGGCTCGGCAGTGCTACGCTGGCTAGCACTATGGAAGAAAGAACCTTGGGGGTCATCATTGACCACAAGATGAACATGAGCCTGCAATGAGATGCTGCGGCTAGTAAAGTGACCAAAACAGTAGCTTGCATCCATAGATGCTTGTCAAGCAAATCCCAGGATGTCATTCTCCCCTTGTACTCGGCCTTGGTGAGGTCGTAGCTGGAGTACTGCATCCAGTTTTGGGCTCCACAATTCAAAAAGGATGTGGAAAAGCTTGAGACAGTCCAGAAAAGAGCTACATACATGATCAGGGGTCAGGAAAACAGACCTTACGAGGACAGGCTGAGAGCCATGGGGCTCTTTAGCATGGAAAAGCGCAGGCTCAGGGGTGACCTGATGGCAACCTATAAGTTTCTGAGGGGTGACCACCAGGATCTGGGGGAACGTTTGTTCACCAGAGCGCCCCAAGGGATGATGAGGTCAAATGATCATAAACTACTGCAAGACCATTTCAGGCTGGACATAAGGAAGAATTTCTTTACTGAGACATGAACCCAAGCAGAAATCTTGGCAACTTTCACAGCAGGTGAGGTGGTTAGCAGGACCTGAAAAGGCCCCTTCCACCGAGGCTGCAGGCAGTCCTTCCTCTGGTGGACCTTAATCAGGACCTCATCTCCAGGTTGGACCGGATTGACAACAGAGTCACCATCTAGAGACTGATGTTGTGCTGTCACCTTAACCTGCAACAAGATAACCTTGAGGGCCTTGGTGAGCCCTTGGCAGTAGGTTAATAAAGAATCATGGAGATGGTTCAGGTGTTGGGGTGGACATGTAGCAAGTTCCCTCATGGGTCGACCCATAACAATCTCAAAAGGAGTCAGACCTGAGGACCTCTGAACAGAATTTCAGATTTGGAAAAGCACCAATGGGAGGGCCTTGGGCCACTTTAGACTAGTTTGTTCACAAGTCTTTGCCAAGCGAAGGTTAATATCAAAGTTTTTTGTTCCACTTTACCCCCACTCTGTGGATGATTTGGGGTGTGGTGCTGGTATTGGATGGAAAGGACCTTGCAAACATGTTGGACCGACCACCTAGCCAACAAAATGGGAGCCACTGTCCTGATCCAGGGAAAGGGGTAAACTGAAGTGGGGCAGCAGGTTAAAAAGAAGCTTTTTGGCCACAGTAAGGGCATCAGCCCATTGGCAAGGGTATGCTTCAGGACAGCCACTAAAAAGACAGAAAATGACCAACACATACATCCAGGGTCCTGACCTGGGCAACTTGATGAAACTTGATAAAAGTCCATGTGGAGATGAGAAAAGGGATAAAGACCTAAAGGCCTGTGGAATGCATGTGGCTGGCAGGGTGGTCAGCCAGGATTGTGGTGCTGGCACTGCAGACACTGGTGATAAAAATGGGCAGCCATGGCGGAAAACTGGGGGCATACCAATGGCAATCAACTTCGGCTACCATCCCCCCTTTAGCTGAATGGGCCACTGAGTGGGCCATTTGAGCCAAGAGGGACAGCAGGGCCCTGGGGGCCACAAGGCGACCAGATGGGGGCTGCCACAAGGAGTTGGAGTGGAGAGAACAGCCTGCGGAGATCCAGGCATCCTTTTCAGCATCTGGGACAGCATCCTGGAGAAAGGGAAGGTCAGGGGAGACAGGAGAAGGGAGGTAGAGTGGCCTGAAGGACTGGAGCCAAGAGTTTTGACAGGGTGGCAGTCTTGGCTGCAGCGTCCACCCTATAATTTCCCAGAGACACAGGATCTTCAGTAGCAGTGTGCGCTTTGCACCATAGAACAGCAAGGGTGGAGGGAAGGAGAATAGCATCCAGGAGAGCAGTAATAAGGTGGTGGTGAGAGATGGGAGTCCCAGCAGAAGTAAGAAAACCTTATAGGCTCTGCAGTCCCAAAAGAATGGTAGACACCAAAGGCATAGTGAGAGTCTGTATAGATATTAGCAGATTGTTAAGTGGCAAGGTGACAGGCACAAGTGAGAGCAATGAGTTCAGCAGCTTGAGCACTAGTAACAGAAAGAAAAGCAGATTCAGCAACAATATGATTGGAACAAACAGCATAGCCAGCTCAGAGAATGCCATGATTATCTTGAAAACAGGAGCCATCAACATAGAAAACGAGGTCAGGGTTAGCCAGAGGGGTATCGGAAAGATGAGGACAGGGAAGAGAAACAAAGTCCACAAGCTGAATGCAGTCATGGGATTGGCCACCTGAGGATGAAGGAAGAAAAGAGGCAGTATTGGGGGGATCACAGCTGACAAGAGTCACATGGTCCGCAGCCAGAAGAACTACCTTGTAGTGGGTTAGATGGCCAGGGGACAAGTGCTGAGTCCTGCCACTCTGGAGAAGGGTGAGGACAGCATGCGGGACAGCAACAGTAAGGGGGTGCCCAAGGACAAGGTTTTAGAAACCAGCAGAGCGGCAGCAGCAATGGCGCGGAGGCAGAGAGGAAACCCAGAAGCGACTGGGTCAAGGGAGACACTGTAATAAGCAATAAGATAGTGTGGGGAGGGTCCAAAAGGCTGAGTCAAGACACCAGAACCAGTGCCTTGGTGTTCATGGCAGACCAAGAGCAGGGGAAGAAGAAAGGGCTTGCTTGAGCTGACAGAAGGCAGATTCATGGACATCTTCCCAGGATAGCGGGTCAGGGGAAGAGTCACAGGTGAGAAGGGTGAGAGGTCTGGGAAGTTCAGAATAATTAGGAATCCACTGTCAGCAGTAGCTGGCAGCACCTAGAAAACCACAAAGTTGGCATTTAGTCTGCAGGTGTGGAAGGGAAAGAACAGCAGAAAGATGATCAGGAGACAGGTGATGAGCACCGTGGGAAATAGTGTACCCCAGATAGATAATAGAAGTCTGACAGAATTGGAGCTTAGAGCGGGAGGCCCCACCCTGCAAGTTGTTCTAAAACAGCAACAGAGTCAGCTTGGCAGTGAGGGAGAGTATCAGAACAAAGGACCAAAATCATCTACGTATTGGACTGCCACAGAATCATAAGGCAACCGGGCTGTATCAAGGTCAGACTTGAGAAGTTGGCTATATATGGTGGGTGAGTCACGAAATCCTTGAGGCAGATGGGTGAAGGTGTATTGCCTGCCCTGGTAAGTAAAAGCAAATAAATATTGAGGGTCAGGGTGAACTGGTATAGAAAAAAAGGCATTACAGAAATCCACCACAGAAAAATAAATGGTGGAAGCAGGTATTTGAGAAAGTACAGTGGTGGGGTTGGGTACCACGGCTGTCAAGGAAATCACAAAATTGTTAATAGCATGCAAATTCTGAACAAAACGATAAACAGGCAACCCCTCAGGTGTACACTTCTCCTTCTTTCAGACTTAAAGGATTGAAGTATTACAACAAGAATGGGTAGGTACAAGGAGACCCTGTGCTAGGAGACCTTGTATTACAGAAGCAATGCCTCTGGAGGCATCAACTGATAGCAGGTATTGTGGGATCAATGAGAGAGACACTCCTGATTTAACCTTCATAGAAATTGGGATGACACCCTTGAGAAGCCCCACATTGGTTGTGGAGTGGGACCAAGAGGACTCAGGAAGGTGAGCCAATAGTTCCTGTTGCAATGAGGAAGAATTGGGCTTGGGTTCCTGTTCCATTAGTGTCATCATCAAGGCAGAAATTTGGGTCTGGGGTAATGTGAGGAAGACCCCATCTGGAGAACAGTGAACTGTTGCCCGCAATTTGCAAAGGAAGTCTCATCCCAACAGATTTACAGAGGCGCACTGACTCAGCGAAAAGGCATGTTGCTAAGGGGACCCAAGGTAAACAAAAGCGGCTGTGTAACTGGGTGGTCAATGGGTTGATCCCCAATACCTACAGCAGTGATTACCTTGCCAGAAACGGGAACCTTAGAAACAAAACCAGAGCTAAGCATAGACAAAGAAGCACTGGTATCGACAAGAAAAGGAAGTTTGTCCTCCCACAGTAACAGGTATTGTAGCTTCAGAAAAGGTAGAAAGTAAAGGGGCTAGAGTCTCTGGGTCTTCTCGGCTGTCCTAATAAAGATTGTCAACTTCGACCGACTGGAGAGAAGCTGGTCCAGGCGGTGGAGCTCGGTGGGCGCCTGGCTGAAATGGAGGGACACTAGCTGAGAGCGGGGGGCTCTGGGGTTTATTTAGGTACTCATTCTTCCAATGACCTTTTTGCTTACAGTAGCAGCAGACATCATTGGTAATGTAAGAGGGACCGGGTGGTCGGGCCGAGCGAAATGGTCCCGCAGGCCACCGTTGTCTGGTGCCACCATGGAGATCTCTGATTTGCAAAGCCATCAGTTTGTCCTGAGCCTTTGATTTTTGCTGTTGGGCTTTAGTATATAGAAGTGAGTGGCAGCAGCCAAAACTGCAGTAAGAGGTTTAGTTTCCCACCCAATCACCGCGTTTTGCAGGGGCTCGGAGATCCTAGGTAACAGACCTAAAACAAAGGTCTGATTAATCATGGTAGGGAGGATGGTTTCTGGGTCCTGACTGCCAGAATGCACCTTAAAGGCTTGGATCAGGCAAAAATAGTAGTCAGCAGGATGTTCTTCTGGCTTTTGCTTGCAGGTAGAAATTTTGGACCAATCTGTTTTTTGTGGGGAGACCCTAGGGACAGCCTCAAGGACCTGTTTATAGAAGTTCAGCAGATAGTCCTTGCTGGGGTCTTGAGGAGGCCAGTTGGCTGCTTTAAGGAGGATGTTTTTCTGGTCTCCTGGCAGAAGACGACTGAAGAGCATCTGAACATCGCCATGGGTTGGCTTATAAACCTCAAAGAGGGTTTGGAGTTTTTGAGCAAACCTGGTAGGGTCATCATGGAGTTCAGGGAAGGTAGTTGACCAAGAGATGATTTCTGAAGGTGAGAAGGGGACATGGACCACCACGGGTTGCCCCCCTGGCACAGGGTATTCTCGGAGGGCATACTGTGCCCGAACAAGCTTTCTGCCCCGGTGAGTCTTCCTTACAAGGGATCTCTCGCAGTCTATCTCGGTGGTGGCATTATTTCGGTCCGGACGGTCAATTTAACCAGGGTACTCTACAGGTCTAGGGAAGCTGAATGTATGGTTCACCCATCATGGGGTCCATTAATTTCGAACCAGTCCCCTGTGGAAGAATCAAAAGTGACGGTGGTAATGGGAAATGAAGGACGAAGGGTAAGTGTTGGTGTGTTACCAGATTTGCTCACTACTTTGTGGGCTGCTCATTTATTAAGGCTAGGGTCTTGGTAATTCTATTAATGTGCTGCTTGTGTTACTGGTGTTTCTATACAAAGCTGTATCTCTCCCCCTGCAAGCCCTCACCCCCAGTGGAGCTATCTTGCAGGTCTCAGTTCAGTGTGGCCGGGTTCCTCCAGTCCCCAGATCAGTCATACACACAAACACGCACAGATTAACGTGACACACCTGACCTGGCCGGGTTGATCAGCATGGACAGGCTGACACCCTTATATGCCAAGAATCAGTTCATCAGAGCAACAATAA
>NW_017728912.1:460297-474202 GCF_001723895.1 Crocodylus porosus | reverse complement strand
GGGGGGGCGACTCTTTGTGAGTCAGACAGTCTCTGTCCTGTGTCAGGGTTCCCCAAAAACATGGAGTGGACAGGTAACAGGCGGAGATGCCAGGGAAGCTGGCACAGTGGACGCAGCAGCGCCTGAGGCTGTGGGACTGGCGGGCGGTATCGGGAGCGGGACCCAGTGATCCAACAAATCATCTCAGGGTGGATCATTTGGTGGTGGAGGCAAGGCTGGGTAAAGCCTAGCTGGATATGGTGAACAAGGGACAGACAGGATCGGCCCTTGACACTGGAGATCTTTAACTTGATTCTGAAGGTGATTGATCTGTTTCTTAAATTTTTCCTCATTATCCTTATAGGAAGCCAGAATGGTGTGCTTATGGTGTTTTTTGGACTCGTCTTCCCATAGGTACCAGGCTTCCATTTGAACAGGGTGCTTAGTTTCCAAATTTTCTCAGAGGTGTTTGAAAATATGATGATCCCATGACACATCTAAGGGCCATTGCAATTTGGGGTCACCATCGGTATACCGGTTCCATTTAATTAAGTGCTGCGTGACCGGGGTCCATATTTCAGATACATAAACCGGGCGGGATCCTGCAGTGGGACCTTAGAGGTCCCATTACTCATTGTCATGCCTAGGACTTACTGACACTGACCCAGGCCAGGGATTTTTCCAGAGCCAAGAGTTTATGTTTCTGCAACTTCCCTGGCCCTGTGGCACAACCAGAGCCTAGCCAGAGGGGAGGGCTGTGGGGGACGGATTCTGGGGTCTCTCTCCTGGCAGCCACCTTGGCTGGACTGTGGTGCGCCACTGCTTGGCTTGGGTGGGGTGGGGTGGGTTACAGGGGAAGGGCTCTTTGATGTGTGTCCCTGAAGCATCCCTGGCTAGGTAAAATCATGGCACTTTCCATTTGGAGCTGCTGCAGAGATACAGACCCCGGTACCCTGTCTCTGTAGCAGCCCCAGCCAGGACATACTACACTGCAACTTGTCAAGAGGCTGGGGTGGGGGAAAGGGAGCCCCCCCATGTAGACTCAGCCCACCTCCCCAAGATCTCAACCAGTATGTTGTGGGTGGGCTTTGTTCCCTTCACAGGAGAGTGTTCTGTTCCCCTCCTTTTGCCCTCCAGCCACTGTTGACAGTCCTCAGAGGCATCTGGGAGTGCCTGCAGTAGCCAGTGCAGGCAGGCTGCAAGCCCCCCTCACTGAAGAGTGAATGTCTATTCGGTTGGCTCCCACTCTAACTTATCACCTTTTCTTTCATACAGGAACAGTGAACACACTGTAATGGGGGTGGCTACCCAACCCACAACATCAGGGTGGATTGGCCAGAATGCAGCTTCACCAACCATGCATCCCCTCTTCAGCATCCCACTCCATCACCCCCTCTGTTTTCCTTTTGTAATAAATGGTTTAATTATTCAAAAGTGAAACAAAAGATTCCATTTTCAGGTCAAATGATATATCTGTTATTATTCAAATATATATTATTTTTGTTAGAAAATTATTTGCCATTTCTGTTTTATTTCCATCTAAATGGATATACATACATATATTTGGCTATTATTTTGTCAACCAAACCAAAGAAATCTCTTATTTGTCCACCTTGAGTCAGACCTGATGCGAAAGGTATTAAAGATATTTAAACTTTGAGTTGTATTCAGTCAGAGAGCTGAAGCAACAACATGTGATGGGGCTGATACAAAGTTTTGAATTAAAAGTAGAAGTCACTAGGAAGAGTCATCAGAGTGAATGGTTCAAGTCATTCATAGCAGCATGCTTAATAAAAATCAGGCATTTTGTGACTAATTTTGAATGCAGACAGAAGTGACAATTTTATCCCGATCTAGCCACAGAAACCAGTTTATAGCTGTGACCAAACACAAATAAACAGCCACAGACAGCTTCAAAAATGGCTGATGGGTGAAAATCAGACCCTTCATTACATGACATGTCAGATGAAGACATTTCAAAATGTAGCATTTTCTGTGACTTGCATTGGTGGAGTTCCCAGCCTACTGCTGTTTTCAGAATGGGAGGGGAGAAAAGGAGCACAGGGAGTTCAGTCTGGGGTATTTTCAGCACCCCCAGAGAGTGGGGTAGATGTCCTGGAGCCCCCCTGAGGTGGAAGGCTCCAATTCACCCACCCCACCCTCCAGCACCAACTGGGGAGGCACAAGAATTAATTACCTTCACTGCCTTTCCCCCCTCCCATTCTGAAAACAGTGAGCACTGGCAGAGAGCCATGGTCTTTGTTATGGGAACCTGAATGCAGGCTCCCAGTCACAGCTAGATTGCTTTCTGCTTTGGAGCCAACAGTGAACTTCTTTTTGGTCTGGGGTAAGATTCTAATTCAAAACAGTTTGCAGAAAATGTTCTGAGTTACAGCTGGGAATTGCACTTCTTTCTGCACCCTTTGTGGAAAAAAGTAACTCAATTATTTAAATAGACTGTTTGGTGGGCTGGGAATAATTTGGGAACTTGGCACATGTTACATTTATCATGTGATTAACATGTTAGCCTTATGAAGGTACCCAGTAGGTAGAAGTCTAAGAAGACTGCCTTGTTACCTTAATGCATTCCTCCCCTCCTCTTGAAGCTTTTTTATCTTCCTTTGAAGAACCTGGTACTGGCTACTGCTAAGGTATGTCTACATGACACACTTCAGTGTAACACAGAAATCCTTGGCTCCCAAGTTAATTACCATGAAATGTCATGATGACAAAGCTTCCTGGCTCCCAGTCACACCTGAACAGAGCTGGTTTGGAAATCACTGCATGGCACTACTTTGAGAAATATAGCTATTTCTTCAGGGACAGGATAGCAGGCTAGATAGCCTATTTTTCAGATTCAATATTGCAATTCTTATGTTCTTTCAATTCTAACATGAATTCACTAAGAATAAAACTAAGAAATAATATTTACAATAAATGAACGTATATGAAACAGAACAAAGTCATGCTGTATTAGGAAAGTTGCAAATATTAAAGAACTAATAGTAATCAGAATATTCAAAACCTCTAAATATTAGAATTAACAAATGAAACACATCATTTATACAAAAAACTCAATGCTTAGATGAAAAACGATGATGGATTAAGTAAAAAAGGTAATTTACTAAAAGCTTTTATTCTTTTGATTTGATATGATTTAATTAGAATCCAGGCTACAGTTACAGATTTAAATTACTGATAACTAACTTGACTTGTTTTAGCTCACGCATGTGTCTCTGAACTCATTTCACACTTGACCTCATGGAGGGCAGAGATGTTATTTACATTTGTATATTCTTTCTGGCTGCTGGCTTTAGTTTGTTAAAAAGAAAAAATGCTTCAGGAAATCTATATTGAATTAATATTAGGACAGAGAACCTTATCTGTGAGAGGCTTAAGAAAAAGGGGGGAGGGGGGAGGAAAGAAAATAAATGCAAGAATGAGAAGCTCTAGCTTCCTTAAAAGTTATGGCACCTTTTTAGATTAGCAGTCACATGCATTAATAGTGGAGGTAGGAGCACAGTTTAACCATCACTGCAGCTTAAGATACACAATTACATTCTTCAGTGTTGACATTTTCACCTTGATAAGCATAATAATGCCATGCAGATGCAGACTAAAACCCATAATTTCAGCACTCTGCTTCTACTCACGTTGATTATAATAAGGTATGGCAGTGAAGCATGCACAATCCTGCATTTAATTGTCAGCATAGCTCTTCATTTAAACAACAAGTTAGTTAACATTATGTCTTCCACAGTGAATGTGGGAGGCATCTCAAATAGCTTTGGCAAATCTGAGAAAGTTAAAAGCCTCAGTAAAACCACATATAAAAGAGCGTATGACTTAAATCTATCCTCACACTTGAATGGGACTCATTGTGGAGTTATATATATACATATATACCTACATACACACATACACACGTGTGTGTGTGTATACATATACATATGAAAGAAATATTAACTATTATATATTTATATATGTGTATATAAAGAAATAGTTAATATTTTAATAGTTAATAGTTTATATATTAATAAATGAATATATTAAAACAGGAAAAATTCTTCTGAAACCAGTGAAGTAATATTAATGTAAATCAAGTATGACTGTAATCAGAATCAAACAAAAAGTATGAACAGTAAGGAACAGATTGTGATACATATTTTAAGAAATAAAAAATAAATTAATATATTAAAACAATGCAAGAACACAATTTACTTCACCTTCCCCAAACATGTTATCCTGTCAAAGAAATAAAATCTATGACAAGGAAAACATATAATACACAGTAAATCTAGGTTGGATTAAATTACATTAGATCATCTGATTTCAGCAAGGACAATATCTATGCCCTATGAATTTATAACCATTTCACTGTAAAAATATGCAGCTGGTAAAAAGCTGATACAAACAAGAAAATCTACCACATGATATCATTGTATAACATTTTGTTCTTTGAAACACTGACCTTATGTTGTTTGCTGTTTTAGTTGTAGTAGGACATTATATGGAGTACATTGACAGAAAAAATTCTAAAAAATATTGAAATTGTCAGTTACTACCACTGCACAATTAGCAGAGTATTCTCTCGTAAGTTGATATAATAGCTTATTTATGTATATTAAGTTAATGGCTGCTGACAATACAAGAGTAGAAGACTATCAAGAAATAGATGTATTGGAAAGGAGAATTCAGTCCTTCAGGACTAAGAAACCAATGCTATTTTTGTCACAGTTTAACTGCTACAGGAAATTTTTCTGAAAAAAACCCCTAACCTATACAATCACATAATATTTTGTATTGTTTGGTTTGTAAAATAAGCTGTGTAAATCCTTATTTGTAGTTTGGTAAGTAGCCTATGTTACTAGAATGATCTTTTAGACAAAAACAAAATGGTTGATGGTTGCCATTAAAAATGGTTTTAATTACCAAAAGTAGAACTGGCAAGCTGAATGGTTGCACTGACAGGAAATGAGGCAGGTTGTTGGACTTGTTGCCAAGTGGTTGCCTAGAATAATAATTCCCTTGATTTCTGGCTGCTTGGTGTGGGCACTGATGAAAACTGAAATAGACTACTCTATTCCATTGAAATTCCATAACATCAATGCTTTGTTCCAAGGAAAAATGCAACAAAAAATGAACAACCCAGAATTTTCCGTGAAATAAATACCATCTAGTTGGCTAGCTCTAACCATGAGACACAATGTTGCAGCATCTAAAATATTTCCATACCCTTAAACTAGTAAATGACTATAGTATCTCAAATACTCATCTACTAACTGTTGGCAATTTTTGTTAATTTGGCAGGTAATGGTTGCCACTGTAGAATGTTTAGGCAATTTTTTATCTATTTTTGTCAAATCTGATTTTTACTAGATGTTCACTAGATTTTTACTGATTTTACACATCTGATATTTACTAGATTATAAAACATGCCCTCCCCCCCATTTAACATAGGGGAGAAAGCCACTCATCTTAGAATCACAGGTTGGGGAGGAGACAGACAGCTGCTGTGGTTCAGGCTCATAGTCTTGAACCAAGGTTGGGGCCGTACCTGCACCTGCTGCCTACCTCTCCCCCATGCCCTATTTCCCCTGAAGCCTCTTCATGCCTTTATTTCCCTTTTGTGGCCTCTTCTCCCATTTTCTCCACCAATGCAGACTCCGCTCCCCTGCTTGCCTATCTCCCCACCTCCTTTATTTTTGCACCACGCTGGTAGGCTCCATCCAAGCTGCAGCCTAAGGCTCTAAGCACAACCCTAGCTACAGCTGGTGTGTGGGCAGGGCCGGGGCTGTAATCAGTGCCCCAGGCTAGAACAGAGATGAGCCTGCCAGCATAGAGCACAGGCTGGGGGGAGGAGAAGGGGAGAACAGTGGCCAGAGGGAAGGAGGGTTTTGAGACTGTGGGTGGTAGGCATTGGCAGAGGTATCAGGGGCATGCACAAGCAGGGGGAAGCTGATTGACCTCTCCATACTACCTGACTCCCCTCCAGCAGTGGGAGGGGTGAATTAAAGATACTCCCCCTCCCCCAATAAATATATACATGGAAAATTGGGAAAAAAATTAAAATGTTTCCATGTATAGAATCTAATTATTGGGGATCATCTTAATTTCAGAGTTATTTTAGATTTGATTACATATGGTATTCAGATTCTGAATTTCATATTAGGGTCAATTTGTGCCTTGGACTAGGACATGTGCAATATCCACAGGATTCAAGTAGGATTGCCCAGTAGAGCAGAAGATAGTCTCAAAGTACTCCCGGTGTTTGTCATTCCTGAAGCTCTTAACAGATATGGAAACACTTTAATAGGTACAATCCATATATATATATACTATAGGAATATCTAGAATTGTTCTTCATCCTAAAAGCATTTACTTATCCAACTAACTGTAAAAATCCAATGGATAATAAAATATGTTTTAAAGGAAAAAATGCACTTTTTAAAAATAAAAATGTCTCCTTATATAACACCCCCCCCAAAAAAAAACACCCCAGAATATTTCTAATAAAACTGTTCAAAATCATTTGAAAACTATTCAGGTTCAGTTTTCCACTACAATGTGGGTAATTTCTCTAAAACAATATTTACAAAAATGAGTATTATTTTTTTCTGATTTAAAAACATATTTACTGTTTTCTGACTAGCTATGAATAGCTCCATTAACTTTAATAGCAATACCTCAATCCAATTTTCATTTATTTAAACTGAATTTTGGACTTTACTGATTTAATGGATTTGTTGTTCCAAATTTTAACTGGGGTTGGGAGTAAGACACAGGACTAGTCACAACTTGAAAACTTTATTAAGCTAAACAACAGTGAAGATGTATTTGTGTTAATAAAGACTGCTTACGCAGCCTTGGGTTTAATGGGAAAACAAAGCCACTGCCGAGGTATCTCTGGATAGGTTTGTCTTTTCTGATGAGCTTCAGAGACGTCTGAACTGTCTTTTTTAACCAGAGTACATATCTAATGCAGAGTTTTCCCATATTCTTTGAGGCTAAGCCAACCCTTGTGTTACACTAATGTGCCTTACACATCACTGCCTACAATGCATGCTTAACTTACATCATTACTACATAGGTCAAGATTAAGACAGGTTGTAACATGACACAGCCTGTTAATCATAGTCCATGCTCCACAGACCTATGATGCATGTATGACTTCCAAATTAGGATCCTAGAAAAAAAATAAGTCCATTTTCTAGATTCTGGAAACTAATAGTATTAGTTTTTCACCTTACTGATTGCATATATTGCATTCATCACATAAATATTACTTTCTAAAAAGTATGCAGAGAGATATAATGAAAGAATTATATGACTTTATGATATGTTACCCTCTGACTGTTGGACTCTATTTTTTCTCACAAGGAAACAATCAATTAAAGGTCAGTGAAATCAGTTACAAAATGTAATACCATAATACCATTTCTACGCTTCCATTGTGATTAAGTGACTTATGTACAAATGTCTGCAGACTCAGTTTTCTTGGGTTTTTTTTAATTGTGGAAGCAAGCCAAAGTTGGATTTAAAAAGCTTGGCATATAAAGCAGGCCATGATATTCATGAGCAGTGATCAGAATTATCAGGTAATATCTAGAAATAGATGGAATATATCCTCTCATCAAGAGACTTGAGAATCTAGTAACACACTAACAGAAATAGACATTGAAAATTATGTTTTCTACTCTTCCTCTTTTGAAGAATGTTTTAAAAGGGGAGATAAAAGTGTCAAAAGCGAGAACACCAATAGAAACACTGTTCTTACAATATGCAGCGGTAGAGCTGGACATTTATTAGACAGTCTGTTCTTATAAGATTTATACTCTGATTTTGCAGGTACAATATGTCTAGAAAAGTAATCACATAAATATTTAGATACTTACCCAAACTAAATATGAATGTTAAATTACCTGCTGTTAGGCTGTCATGAGCCATTATTTCTATATATTCGTTTATGGCTGTCCAGCTGGTCGCTTGAAGGTTTAACATATGATCCCTGGTTTCCTGGTCCAGCCACCATTTCCCACATTACTCTCCTACTGCTGCTAAAATCTTTTGGCTTCCTCTCCAGGAGGCCTGTTCAGTGTGGCATAATGGGAGGACCCACATGACATGGTGGGTGGGAGCCAGAGGGCATGCATCCCTTATAGTATGTAGCTGAGGAGGAAGGCTGTGCCCTCCAGGGTGCTGAGAAGTTGGACAGTTTTATATTATTTAATAAAAATGAAATCTCCTAATCCTCCTGCTCTTGGATTAAATAGTCTGAGCCAGAGTATCCTGAGGGCTTCTCTAATTTACATCAATCATTAATCAGCAGGTTTCTGGACACCACAATTTTCTACAACTACATTCCTTTTTGCTTGTCATGTAAGCTTCATGAAGCATTAGGGTACTGTGGGTAGATGAGCAGGGCACCAGCTCCAGGTGCTAACTTAAAGTGGGGCACCAAAAAATACCCTGGAGATTCCATGTTGCCCTGCTGCACCCTCTGTTTTTCTAACCACTTAACTGATCATGGTCACTGGTGACAGTGATTGGTGGCACTCACAGGGGATCAGGGATCAGGGGTCAGGGCCTGCCCCTATTAACTTAAAACAGTGTGTTGATGATGGGGCATGCAATTAATTTAAAACAAACAAACAAACAAAAAGCCTAGAATTCAACAGCATTATAAATTAAGTACTCATAGTTTTGAAGCGAAGTGCAGTGTAATTCAGTTGTTGGGTGCTCTATACTTCTTGAGCTCTAATTAACCACTTAATTCATAAAACAGATAATGTTTCTTTCATGGGAAAAAAAAAACAGTTGAGTGGTTTAGATACATCATTTAATATCTGTCAACAAACGATTATCAGATCTCAGAGGCAGAAATTATCTAATTGGCCCTTAGCTTCTAGTAGCAGTTGAGTGATTGGAAGGAACCTGTTGCATAACTATTGTCACAAATGATCTTATCTTGATAACTGAATAACTAAATATAGAGCTTTTATGACAAATTATATCAAAGGCATCATGCATAACCATTTATTATTCAGAATGTATTTATGAAATAATAACTAATCCCTACAACAACACAGCTCTTCATATATTAATATGTAAAAAATGAAATTGTTGGGCTCTATTTTACTCTACCATGCCCATATAATACATTTGTCATAAATTAGTTTGTCCTGATGTAATATCATGTAGGATTTCTTCAGGTATTTTAATTACATCAACCTTGTAGTGTTTCCTTGCATTTCCATTAGATTCACATTTAGAAAAAGACCAGAGAGTCATCAGAGAACAAGGTAAAAGGTTGAGCATGTCAATGATCAGCAAATTTGGGCAAACAATCAGACTTAGGGGAAAGACTAAGTATCAGTACAGATCTTACTTATCCTTCTTCTGTAAATGAACTGAATCTTAAAATGAATTCTAAACATAATGTATACTGTTCATCCACACTAATGACAAAAAAGTCTCTTTAGCCATTGTACATTATGAGTTTCAAATACATTCTCTTCATGATTTCATCAAAAGATTCCTAGTATAATATTTTAAGGCTTTCTTAATGATAAGTTCCATTATTGAATTTATTTTAACAGGCATAGTTTTAAGGTTTACAATAAAGATATTTATTGAATGAAGAATTAAAGAGTTTCAGTTAATATCAAGCTTCACAAATGATCCATTTAGTCTTAATGGCCGGAAGCCCTTATTCAAATAACAAAAATCCAAGATTTTTTCCTCCTGTATTATTTACTTTTAAAGCACTGAAGCAACGTTTCATTATTATAGTTAGAAATAAAGTATTGGTTTAAAGCATTCTCATCAGCATGACTTCCTACATACTTCAGTGATTAGGTCAAAAGCATGCAGTAAACAGTTAGAATTTGTAAGTACTTATTATGGTATGGTTTTGAGAACATAAAAGGCATTCTTTTTAGCATGCTATTTTTATTTAAATTGCTGACTTAAAAATATACAGATACAGTTTCAAAAGTTCAAGTAATGTGTGTGCATATTGTATAGTATATTTTTTCTGTATAAAATGTACTGTAGGTACTTGAATCAAAGACAAAGTTTTTTTTCTCCCAATAGGGATAGGGGAAAAGGCCCTTCTCTTATTGCATACAAAGAACTTGTGCTAAATATGTCATCTATCATTACACTGCTGCCAAAAGCAGCATGAACTCAGTAATGGAAACCATTGCTTCCATATGAAGTTGACCAAATGCAGCTAACATTGAGCATGACTATCAAATACATGGCCCACATTGGGTGACTATACTGATAGGAACCCTTTTTTTATTGCAAAACAACTGAAAGAAACTATATTAACACAAAACTTGACAATCTCCTCTACAACAACACTTTGTTCTTCTTACATCCCTTTCTATCATTAATGCACTAGCTTCTCATAAACCACACCCAACCAGGAGGAAGCAACAACTTTCACCCTGTCTCTTTGTCCTTTTGGAAGAAATGCCACCACTCTTCTGCACTCCATCTTTTCTCTGCTTAATCCTTTTCCATCTCGTTCTCATCTTGATCCACATTGTATTTAGTTTATATAGTGCCAACTGTAAACATTCTCTCTGATGAAAACCTTGCCTACAGTATTTCTCAACTTCTATATTGCTACTGTCACATGAAGTAGTATGCATCTGAGTCTTTGTGCCTCCAGCCCTTTGTACATTAACCTATACAACACCATTTCATACGTTAAGTCACAGGTCATATCAATTGCCGTCAAAAATGATGCACCCCCTCCCATAGCTCTTGCACAAAAGGACACTTCCAAAATATGTGCTAAACAGAATCTTCAGCCCCACATACCTCTCTTAGGCATGCTGCTGATGTTTCCAACCCCATTTATGCTGAATGCCCCTCACAGGAAGTGTTGTTGCTTGTAGCCATGTTAATCTAAGGACATAGGCAGACAAGTTTCTTTGGGCAAATGTGATATCTTTTAGTAGATCAACTAAATAGTTGGAAAAACTGTTCTTTGCAAGTATTCCTGAAGAATGGTATTTCTGCCCCAAAGTTTGCAAGGAACATTTTTTCCAACTATTTACTTCATCGAATAAAAGATATCACGTTTACCCAAAGAACATTGTCTGCCTCACAGGAAGAATATTCCATAGCAAAATCTATAAGATATCCATATGTTCTCCCTTTAATCTATTACCTGTCACTCCTTTCCACACTTTTGCCATCTGCCCTTCCATCAAATCCTGAACTATTGCTATAATATCTTTCTTTCTTATATTAAACACCTTATTATGGTCTTTCAAGCACTGTAATCCCACTCCTCTAGTGTATTTACCCTTAAGAAACTTTCCAACTTCACACAGTAGACTTCCATGCTCATGGGTGTTTCCAAACTTCCCCATACATGTTTCATCTTAACAATCCTTCTGCTGGGTAATGGCAGAAACATGCAGTCTTTCCCACCCACTCTGTTGCCTCTTATAGAACATACTTAAGAAGTAAGTATACACAAAGCTATCCAAGTCTGGCATTCTCCAGTCTCTTAATTTGTATTCTCCAGTCTCTTAATTTGTATAGGTCCGTTCTGGCTGCCCTTTCTCTTCTACTCTCTTCCCACCCTTCCTCCCCCACAAAAGGCATATCTTTCTTTGTACCCTCCTTATCTGCTGCCATGATGGTGGATACACCACTTCCATGTATAGGATGATCTTCAACAGTACTGTTTGCATCACAGCCACTTTACACTTGAAAGTTAATGTTCTATTGCTCCACAATCCCAAGATCTGTTTCACTCTTACCTCTAACTTCTCCTAAGCCTTTGTTCCTTTCCCTTTTGTCATCCATTGGTATTCCCAAGATCTTGTTTACCACCCCACAGCCCAAATTTCTGTAAACTCTCCCAATTCCCAACTCTCAGACAGGCAAGAAGAGCAGAGCACGAGGGGGAAAACACCCCGGACGGGGGTGAGAAGAGTCAGGGATGCTGTGGGAGCATCGCGGCAGAGGCGGCTGGCAAGGAGACCTGGGATCACCCCTGCATTACTACAGAGGAAATCCCAGACCACTGCAGACAGAGGAGGAGAGCCTACAGGGAAGCCCAGAGAGAAGTGCCTCTGGAGGACACACCGCTGCTAGACTGGGAGGTGCCGGGGAATGGGGCAAAGATTGAATGCCTAAGCACGAAGCAGATGGGTCTTCTGTAAGGTGTGGGGGGCAATTAAAGGGACAGTATGCCCAGTTTGTGTTGAGACTTTTTTCCGTGTTTTGTGTTATGCTTGACTGTTCCCTGAGTTCTAGGGGAGACCAGGGGGAGGGGCATTAGACCAGTAGTAGGCACTGTCCCAGTTGCAGGAAGGAAGCTGACACCCCAATTTTAGTAATGATCCGAGAGCAAGACAACTAATAGCTTGGCAACACCATAAGGAGGCATGAGACCAGGGTGTAAGAGTAGCAGAGCCCCAAGAGTGACCGCCGGGGAACCCTGGGCCACGGGCACACATGACGATTGACCCCTAACACTGATTACATCAAGTCGTGGCAGGCAGGAACAGGGTCAAGGAGTCGGGCAGAGAACATTCGCTTGGCCAACGGCGAGAACGCCGACAAGGGATAACACCAACCCCATGAGGAAGAGCGGCCCGAGAACAGGTAGTTGTGTCCTGGCGGCAATACACCATAAATTCTCTATGCCAATGGCTTCATCGTGCAAACAAAAAGATAGGAGGGTGGGGGTTTATGGACATTCCTGTCTTACTTCTGTTTGTATGCTTTGCTTAAGTAGCCATTCACTTATGGCTTTACTATATAACACTTTAACCCATCCAATCATCTTCGCATTAAGCCCCATCCTTTGTAATACTTGAAACATGAAATCATGTTGCAACCTAAGTTTTTTCCAGGTCTAGATTCATTATTACCATACTTCTTTTCTTCTCTTGCATGAACAATATGACATCTCTCATTAAACATGGGGTCTGGGATATCATCCTCTCAGTAATGGCAGGAGTTTGTTATTCACATCTGTTAAACAATAATGCATTCTTTTGACTAACATTTTTGCCATAAATGTGCTGTCTACATTTAAAAGAGTTATTGGCCTCCAGTTAGAATCATGGAAGCATAGAAAATTATGGTTAGAAGGGACTAGGTCATCTAGTCCAACCCCTTACTCAAAGCAGGACCATCCCTAACTAGATCATTCCAGGCAGGGCTTTCCCGAGCAAGGCCTTAGAAATCTCCAAGGATGGAGATTCCACCACTTCTTTTACCCACTCTAGTGCTTGACCACCCACCTAATGAGAAAGTTATTCCTAATAACACCAAATATGTCTTCCTTTCCTTTTTTGAATGTCAACATTACCACATCTTCTGCAAAATCCTCCCCTATCTCCCCATTCTCCTTTATTTCCCTGTATGTGTCTATTATATCTGACACCAGCCATTGCCAAAATTTTCAGTAGAATTCCACCAGAAGTCCATCTCTTCCCAATGTCTCCCTTTCTTGCAAGCTTTTAAGCAGTCTTCCACCTCTCTCATACTGAACTTCTCCAATTTTGTTTCTTTCCATCTTCTATTCCTTCCTTTACGAAAGGAAACGAAACCGGGGAGGAGGCAACTCCACGTACACCGTGTCCCATGCAAGCTGAAGGAGGCAAGAAAGCCAGGAGGAAGAAGCATCACATGATCATCATTGGTGACTCCATCCTGAGAGGTACAGAGGGCCCCATCTGTCGCTGGGACCCCTCAGCATGCGAGGTATACTGCCTACCTGGAGCGAGGCTTCAGGATGTGAAAGGGATGCTCCAGACCGTAATCCAGCCCACCGATTATTACCCCATGGTCCTAGTCCATGTGGGCACTAACGATGCGGCCAGGAGGAGCCCTGATCGCCTGATGGAGGACTACCACGCTCTGGGGTACGTGCTGAAGGAGATGGGC
>NW_017728912.1:431352-457962 GCF_001723895.1 Crocodylus porosus | reverse complement strand
GGGAATGTCTCCTTGCTAAAAAGGAGGCTTATACCCAATGGAAAGAAGGGGTCATCACCAGGGAGGACTATTCTGTAGTTGCTCGGGGATGTAGGGGGGCAGTTAGGAAGGCCAAGGCAGAGATGGAACTGGGGCTAGCTTCCCAAATTAAGGACAATAAGAAGTCTTTTTTTAAATACATAGGGGGTAAAAAGAAGGTCTGGAACCGGCTTCCAAGAGAAGTGGTGCAGGCTCCCACCCTGGGGGTGTTTAAGAGGAGGTTAGATGAACATCTTGCTGGGGTCAGTATTCTTTCCTGCCATGGCAAGGAGTCGGACTAGATGATCTGCTCAGGTCCCTTCCGACCCTAGAAACTATGAAACTATTTCCTTCATTTTTCTTCCATCCATTCGTCTTCTTTTGCACATCCCTATGTCCAACACCTTTGTCCTCTCTTCTACTCAGATTCCTTCTTCAGTTCTCAGTGCTTTCAGTTCCTTCCTTCATTTGTTTGATTTCACCAAAAACACTTGCATGATCCTTCCCCCTTCTCCACCCAAGGTGTTCTAGTTAGAAAGATTTTCTCTTCTGTATTCCTTTTGAATTGCCTTCAGCCCATTGCTTTATGTCTTCCAGTTTTTCATTCACTTGTACTCCTTTTACCACCTCCTTTAATAATTCATGTTTCCTTACTTGTAGTTCTTCTAGCTCTTCCATGTCTTTAACCAATATTTCTGAAGAATTATCTTGTTCTTCTCTTGATCATTATATACAACTCCCAAATGCTTTTGTAGTATCTCTTCAACATCCTCCATCATTTATACAATGCTGCATATCCCTGACAGGTCTTCTCATCTTGTAATAATTGAACATTTAACATCCACATTCTTTCCCCACTACCTTCACTTTTATCTAGTCTCATAAATCACATTTTCACTGACCCATACATCATTTAAGCCTCCTCTTATTATATTAATCAGTACTTTTGATGAGCTGTCTAGCTCCCCTTCTGTTCAGTCCCCTCTCCTATCCCCCTCCTCAATAATGCAATTGAAATCTGCCACCATAATTTGCTACTTACCTCTGCCTACTTACACCTCTAATTTCTTAAACAGGGCAATCCTTCCTTCTCTTTCAGCTGGCATGTATATATTAAAAATGTCTAACACTTAAGTTTCCAAACTACCCCACCATCCATTGTAGTCTCTCTTCCACAATCACTTGCACATGCCACACTTTCCACTTCCTCACTCTTGAGCCAAATCATGACTCCAGCAGCTTTGTATGCATCCAACCTCACCACCATGATGGTTCCCATCCTCATCTCTTTAAAAAACTCTTGTAATCTCTCTTTTCCACTGGTATCCACACTTTTGCAAATGTATTGTATGCTTTTACCCTACCCAATCTTATCCCACATCTTCCTTAATAACACACTTCTGACATTTATAGATGCAACACACAAAGTCAGATTGTTCACATCTTTACCATGTTATACGTCTTCTATGCTGCTGTTTGATGTCATTAGATCTAATCCTCCCTCTTTTCACATCTTTGTAGTCTTTGCCAGTTGTTTTATTGCTTTAACATTTAAGAAAGATTTTTTCTTCCCCTGTCCTGCACCTTTCCACTTCTCCCCCTCTCTTTTCCCCTTTCCATTAGACCCAGACTACATTAGCTCTGATGAGATATTCATCTCCCTCTCCCATCTCCCTCTCTTTGTCCACCTCCTTTTTCCTAAGTTTCATAGCATGTGAATTCTTTCTTTTCCCAATTTGGCTCTCATCTTTCTCCTGCTCTGTTCTTACTCCTCCTTACTTCTCTTCTGTATTGACAGCTGTGCCACTTCACCTAAAATTTTACTCTCTTGCTCCCTGGCTCTCCTGTCTTGTGTTGTCTCCTGTAGTATCATATATTCTGACTCAGCATCTTCTTCCCCACTTCCTCTTTCCTGTCTCTTCTTTTCCTCTGTAGATTTAGCTTTATTTGAGATGGACCAGGGGCATCAGCATTGTAAGGGTCCCTCTTCTCCATAAATAACACACTTCAGTATTTCTTGGCATTCCACCACCATGTGCCCTTTCCCTTGACATCTATAGTAGTTTGTATATCAACAGTACACAGCCTAACTTTCTCAAGTCCAATATGAAAATTCCCAAGACTTCTACTTTTGAAAAGGAACAAAGTTATTTGAATGTTCAGCTTTAACATCTAAAACTTCAAACAATATTTTATCCATAAATTCATATTTATTCATCATCTGACTTCTCTCTTCTCCTTCCTCTGTTAATACTGCTCTTATTCTCGGGTACAGATTACCTGTCACTCTGTCTCTCACTTCCTTATTTTGTGTCTGGCTTATTCCTCCCACTAGTCTTCTTCTTCCCTTCAATCACTGTTTACTTCCTCATTTCGTTTTCCTGACCTCCTCTCCTCCTAGTCTTCCTTCCATCTGGACTCGTCCCTTATAGTTTTCTTAATAAAGCCTCCTTCAAAACCACTGATCCCACCACACCTTTTTTCTCTACCTTTTTTGTTTCTTCTTCCCCATCTTCATCCGTCATTCATCAGACTCCAGATTTTGCTTCTGCTTTCATCTAATTTGTTTCTCATTTCTTGGTCCTCTTTCCCATAACTGCTACTTTTCTCTTCAAAACCACTGCTGATGCTCTGAGAAGTTCATCCCTTATTTCAGCAGGACAATAATAAATATAATTAGACACACATGCACACATGCTAATGGTATGTGTGAGCAGGCTGGGTCCAATCAACACTTTCAGCTAATACCCTCATGTGCCTCAAAACTCAGAACATCCCAATCTCTTGTCACAATGGTCCTGGTAGTAACTTCCTTGATGAGCAGACCCCACCACAGTTTTGAACATTACAAGGAACTTTGACTTAGGTTAAAGAAGTGTTGCTTCAGAGAAAATGGGAAGGTCAAAGGGAGAGAAGAGTAACTGAGTTTCAGAGAGAGAGAGCAACCAGCTTGACCATAAAAGTTATTTATTGCCAGGTATATGAACTTACTGTGATACCAGTAGTAATAGCCATACAAGACAGACAAATAAAACTGTTACAATATTACATAGTTTCAGTTAGGTATTTGGGAAACCTAGCTCAAGTTTGATCAGCAAAAGTCAGGTTTAGACAGCTGTGCCTGAAGTAAGAGAGTAAAAGTCAGGTTCCTGGAGTCAGAGAGAGAGAGAGAGAGAGAGAGAGAGAGAGAGAGTTGGAGTCTCACCACTCAGAGAAGCTTGAAACAATCGAGGTCCCAGGTGTTTGTTGGAGCCTGTAAACAGGCAGAAAAGGAAAAAAAACTAGTGCAGCTTTTGGATTCAAGCACCAGGACAGAAACTTGGTCCTGGGTAGGAGTTTTTGTAGAGAACTAACAATGGCTTAAGGGAGAACACTAGGTTTGTTTATGAGTAAATGATGGCTTTGCTCCTCACTTCCAATCTTTTTCGCTTCCATGTACTCAGAGAGAGCAGGGTCTTGACAGTAAGGGGTTGGGAAAGGGAATTCCAGAGGAAAAAATTGGGGAGAAGTAGGCAAAGGCCTACCTGATCCCCCAGATTTATTTTCCTTGCTACAGCAGTGTTAGGGGGAACCTCCAATAATTAGATTGTATACCTAGAAAACTATAACAAATTTATACATTTTTCATATACAGAATTTAAATATTGGGGAGATCATCTTAAAATCAGGGTCATCCTCTATTTGAATAAATATGGTATATACATATACATACCATGTCTGGTGATGACATTATTTAATAATGCATATTGCATTATTTAATATTGCTTAATTGCATCTCAATTACTTATTAAAGCATCTCTTCTAAACTTACTTTTATCATTCCAAGTATTTCTGCAGCTTTCTGTCACAGGCTGAAATCCTAGTCATATCAAAATCAAAGACAGAACTCCCATTTATTCCATTGGATTCAAAACTTAACCTACTTATATACACTCCTACATCCACTTATCATAAAAATGGTGAATTTCTCATAACTCATCCCTAAAATTATAAAAACATAACCCTACACTGAAGTACTCCATGCACAATGTTCAAAACTTTAACCCCAAAACTTATAAGTAGAATAATTAATACCTATATCTTCTTGGATAGCTGGGAATCTCTCTACAAAGGAAATGTTTATAACGGATTTAAAACTATAATCCCATCAACATATGTAAATGTCTGGTAAGATGGTTCAAGGGATAACTTTTTTTTCCCTGTAAGATATGGCTGAATAAAATCACATTAAGATATTAAGATTTTTTAGCATTTGCTTAATATTTAAATAATCTGGCCTCTGACTGAATGTTCTGATGAAGTTCTGAACTATAGAAGGGTGAAAACAATAAGAGGTGCTTCATAAACGCATTTTTTAATTTTTAAAGGAATCTATTATGGCTGCATTCACCCTCTTTCATATTTTATCTCTGTGAATAATCTAGGAAACAAGATTGCTGCCAGGAATGTTTATAGTAGTAGTAATTACTGAAGAATTTTCACCAAAAGAAAACTTTAATTACCCAGTTTCAGAGATGCTAAGCAGCTGCATCGCCCATTGAAATAATCAGGGCACTAATTTCTAAACAAGATTATTAACAATATAAATTTGCTTCTAAAACTTGTATTTATTCTATCAGGGAATGTAAATATAGCAGATGAAATTATATAATAGGATTCTGGCCAGATTTCACTGTTCATGTGGAAGTTGTTGAAACTAATGCTGAAAGTTTAGCTAGGAGGGAAAAATAGATGGATTATTTTTACAAATGCTATGTCTACAAAGAAAAGCTTTCTACAAAAATGTTTTATCTTGGGAGAAAGTGGATAAAAATTAGTTTTGGAACCATCTTGGCCATTTTGTGTAGCAGTAATGTATATAAATATATTCTTATGTTCTTATTAGTGCATATTCAGATTAGTGCAGAAGAGCAGTTCTTAAATTAAGGCAAAGCAGTGTACTTGCTATGTTGATTGTCCAGATTTAAGAACTAATACAGTTCCCTGCATGGCCAGTAAGGTAGCAATGCTAATAACTTCATATCTCAGCTATCATTTAAGATCTATCTTTAGCCAGAAATATGCAACAGATGGTGTCATGGTTAGGGAATCTGGAAGACCTTCTAAGCATGTGTTGAAGGAAAAGTCTTACTATTTTAAAGACATGAATATGCATGACATCAAGGGCACATCTACATGTGCATTACTCTGATCCCAATTTACTCTGGTGTAAACTACTCTGGAGTAAGGCTTTTTGGGCAGGTGGCTACACATGTGAGAATTAAGAGAAAATTTGCACCAAGGTCCTTCAAGCCCTGCAATTGGCCCCTGCCACCACTGGGTGGAGTGCCAGGCTCTCCCTGGGTGATAGCCCAGGGGCTGGTCAGGAGACAGTTGTTTCCTAGCCCCAGGGGGCTGCCTGCTGCTGGAGCAGAGACAATGTTCTTCTGCCCTGGCAACAGGGAATTCCTGGCCTTAGCTCAGGGAGGGCCCAGTTCCAGCCCCCCGCCCCAATGATGGGGCAGTTAGCAGCTAGCTAGCTGGTTCATTGGAGCAGGAGGCTGGGACCTACTCCACCCCTGCAGCTCTTTGCAAGCCCTGTGCCTTGACCACCCTATTGGGGCATGGGGCTGAGACCTGCCTCTGACTAGGACTGTTCCTGGCAAGCCCCAGGTTGCTCAGGGAAGTCTGCATGTGCAGCCCCAGGCTGGCTGGGGACTGCCTGGAACAGGATAGTTCACAGCCACTTCCAGGCTACATGCGCTTCTCTGTGCAGCCTGGGGCTGGCTGGAACCTGTCCCCATTAGGTTTTGCTTGCCCTCAGCTATAAGGACAAAGAAGCAAGCAAGGGAGGACTCTCCCAGTTCCATAAAGTGGGTGTAAAGCCAAGATCTTCCCACTGGAAATTAAAGTGGGAGGGTAACTATACATTAACTCTGCCTAGATACTAACCCATGCCAGAAAAGTGGTTATCTCCTGTCCCTGGGAAAAACACCATGGTGGTTATGGTATTACCTGATTTGGGATCATGAGGCTTGGAGTTCCCTGAAGCTGGGGCAGGGGGACATAGTCCCCACCTGGGCTTCTGTGGTGGAGCCTGCCCTGGCAGCAGGCAGCTCCCACTGGCAGGGAACTATCTCTTGCCGCCTGGTGGATGGCTGATGGGTAGCAGATTTTGCTCCCAGTCAGGCATCTACACGAGTGCTATAGTGCCATTAGTAATCCTGAGTAAATTTGCTACTTGTATTTGCAAGTAGAAAATTTACTTGAGATTAGGGAGATTTACTGTGAAGCAGGCACATGCATGTGTAGACGCTCATGCTTACTCTATAGCAAATGGCACTAATGCTAAGTTAAGCCCCCAAGACGGAGTATATCCTACTTTACTAATACCAGGAGATCTTTACCACTGAATTTATTCTTGAAATACATTGAGAAACTGAAGTTGAAAGTCTGGAGAGAAAAAAAATATTGAGTCCAGGTTTCCTTCCTTAAGCTATTGATCTTCTTAGAACCCCTGTCTCCCAGAAAATCAGGACAGCTCTCATGCTAAAAGATAATAGTCTTGCAGCTGTCACAGATAGGGTTCCTTTATCATGATCACACACTAGTAAATGCAAGCGAGAAAAATCAAGGAAAAATATGTTTAAATCTTCTTTTTCCCTACAAGTAACACACAAAACTAATATGTGTTGCCAAAAATGTCACAAATTGGAGCATTTCAATTAGTTATGATCAAAAGACCAGAACCTAAAAAGCAAATAAATAACACAAAAAAACTCAAATAGCTCACTTCTTTCTCAAAATCTTTTAAAATATGTCCTGAAGGTCAAACACACTCAGCTTTATAGACCAAAGGTAATAAAGGAAAGACCAACTGTAATGGTACTGAATATGCTACAAATTCAGAGCAGTGGCCCTTATCCCACTTTTCATTACTCCTCTCTCTCTCAGCTCCTGTACTGATATACACCTAAAAGAAATGTTCTTGAAATTGATGTTCTCTGTTTTTTCCTAGGCTCCACTGGGCAATTGATATGCAGCTCATGGTTTTCTCAAGCAGAGGGGATAAAATCAAAACTGAAGTCTATCACAGATCTTAATTGATTTTTAGTGGTGTAATTTTCAATAGATATTATTTCATGGGTTAAAATTAGTTTGAGTATATTATCTCAGTTTGTGTTGCAGTTCTAGCTATTTTTATGTTTCCTTTGTATGTCCATGCTTGCACTGTTGGTACAAATAGTTAATGTGAATTGCGTTTGCAGAGTTTTTATTAGATGTTTCATTTCAGTGTCCATCAATAAGAGCTCCAAAGCTCCTATAATACTGATTTAAATCAAATATCTTTTTCTAAGTCATTTATATATGGATCAAAATGTTAGTGAACTGTTAGTGCAATAGAAAAGAAAACAAAACAATAAGTAATGTGAATATGAAATACTTCTCTCCCCCTCCCATTGAATATAAAATGTTGTTCAGGTTGAGTTGTAGATGTTAGAAATGTTAATAGCCTTTTCACATGTAAGCATTAGTCAGTGTTTCTGAGAAAATCAACTCCTATACTAGGTGCTTTGTACCTGATTTACTGATAACAATCCTTGGTTCTTTACCTTAACAATACTTCCTCGTGATTGCCATGACAATACCCTCAATCATATCTTTGTAAAACAGAGGATCAAAAGAGCTAACTTACATTTTCTTTAAAAATATTTCACTTTTTATATAGTTCCCTCCAGCTTTTTCGTTATGGAAGTGAGAGACAAAGCTAGGATATCATGAAGTGGAAATACTATTTTTGGCTGGTCTTAAGATGCCCTTATACACCTAACCAAACTAAAAAAAAAAGTTAGATAAGTTACAGAATAAGTAATGAGAACTTGGTGCTATCTGGAGTATTAGAGACAATGCTATGGGTACCTAGATATGTTACATTTAGATCAATCTAACAAGAGTTAGGTTGATCTAAATGCTGATCTGTACAGATGTTTGGGCTGTTTAAAAATGGTGGGCCCAATCGAAATTAGCTTACCTGACTAGGGGTGCATCTACATGAGATGTTTACTACACAGATGACAAATTAACTGCCCAGTAAACTTTTTAATATCTACACGTGTCCCTATTAGGAGGTACAAAACTAATAAACTCTGCAGCTAGGTAGTACTTGTTGCTTCACAGAAAAAAACGTGTAGATGCTGCCCTGGCTGTTTAGGGCATGAGGGTGCTTCAGTTCAGGGGCTGCCCGCTGGTAAGCCCCATTTGCACCTCAGCCAGGTCCTCCTCAGTACACTGAGCATGATCATACCAGACCCAGGCTGGTAGGTTGATGTCCTGGGCTCCTTACCAGCCAGAGCTGCTATGACCCTACTCAATGTGCCTCAGTCCAGAATAAATAGGTGTTAACGGCATATTTAGATACACCTTAGGTAAACTAACTTGGATCAGGAATGGGTTAGACCAATCTACTGAACTTCTGCACACATTTGGAGTGCAGCCCTGGGGCTGGGAAAGTCCAGCCACTTGACCCAGCCCTGGAGCTGTGCTTCTTCTACCCTCCATATCCTGACAGGGCTTTTAGCCCCGCCAATGCCTCCCACCCCCAGATGGACAACCTTTTCCCACAGACCCACCAGCCATCCCCCATAGACCTGCCAGGCCCCCCTGATCCTGCCAAACCTTCTCATGGATCCACTATCATTGCCACCCCCATCATACCAGCCAATCCCCCAATCCTGAGTTACAGCAGGTTCCCAGCATGAGTCCCAGCACTGATAAATGTCTGCACATGCCACTCATGTAACTTAAAGTAAGCCATGTGATCATAGACTGGGTTCAGTAAACATCTGCACGTACTCTTCATTATCCTTAGTATCACTGTCAGCATCTTTTGTTGGGACACAGAAAATCACATGCATTCTTACTGAGTATCAGTATATCTGGGATGATGCAAGGACTTTTTTGACTGAAATCTTTTAGTGGCCCAACTGTATAGCTGGAATGAAGTTAGACAGGTTTTCAAGTGCTAAACATTTTTTCTTGAGATCTGAGTTGGAAATCAAGCAGAATTAATTTCAGGAACAGTGGGTAGTTTTGAAACTGGAGGGGAAAGAAATTTCCAGGGGCAGAAGACAATTAGCAAAAGAAAAGAAGCTTGATTACTGGGAAATCAAGACCTGTCAAGGGGTGAGAGGATCATTATCACTTGCACTGTGTGGGAAGAATTTCAGGAACTAGGTAGTTTACAGTCTGTCAAAATCAATATTGATGTTCAGTCCTTGATCCCTACTGTCCAGCCAACTTATGATTTTTCATTCCCCAGCTTTCCTTTTAAAATATTTTGTACATTTCACTCGAGTACAAGCATAGTGAGGTCAGAAAGGGAGTAGCTGTCCTGTGAAAAGTATGCTTCTACTGATTTATGCATCTCTGTCCTTTATATTTTTCCTGAGAGAATTTATTCTGAATAGTTGCTGATTGTAGTTTCACTCACGTAGTTACTATTAAGGCTTTGGTGAATTGGATCATATATATATTACATTTTGGGAAAGGTATATTTAGCATCCATTGGTTCTAATGGGTTCATTTTGTGGTGTGCTGATTGTAGCAGCAGTAGAGTTGTGTTGGCAGGGTTTGGCAACCTTCGGCACACATGCTGAGCATGGCACGTGAGGCCATTTTCCTTGGCATGCTACGGCCAGCCCCAGCTCTGGGTAGCTGCTGCCAGGGACAGAACCTGGGCTGCTCCAAGCAGGGCTTGCAGCACCCCAGCTGCCTGCTGGGACCAGCCCAGGCTCCCAGCTGGCAGGAGCTATCCAGAGCTGGGGCTAGATGCAGCCAGAAAGCTGAAGAAACCTGTGCTGGGCTCTGGAGCCATGGCATCAGCTCTGTAACAGCGTGTACACCCACGCCTAAGAACAGGCAATGGGGGAAGGGCCTGAGGCAGCGCAATCCCTGTCTCTCTCCCACTCCTGGCACAGAACTGGTGACTTGGCTCTGGAGCCTGGTGCAGCTGTTTGTAGCCAGCCTGGGCTCTAGGCAGCTGCAGCAAGCAGCGGGTGGGGGACAAGGGGCAGCAGGTCTTGGGGGTAGGGGCTTTGGGTGGGCGGCAAGGGTCACAAGAAGGGCATCTTGCAATGTACCCCCCTGCCCTCATTTTGTTTTTCTGGCATGCCGGCACTCCAGCACCTTTCAAGGTAGGCATTGTGGTGTTTTTCAGCACTTTGGCCAAAAAACATTGCCTACCCCTGTGCTATGGAAAGGCTATGTCCCATTTGATGTCTGTTGAGTAGTGGGGAGTTAGTTGGTCCAATAAAAGATATCACCCAAAAGAATCCTTGCCTCTCGCATAATTCCTGGACCATAAAGGCCACAACATCACTCTAACATGACTATAGTGGGGATGTATTTATGTGATAATTAACTCCTTAGTTCCTAGACTAACATCTGTAAGAAACATATCGTGATTGAAAAGATTGTAGGGAGACTCTTAGCTCCACTGATGTCACTGACCAAATTTGATTTTAGTGGGACTATCATTTCATCTTAATTCATGCATATATTAGGCAAATCAATCATAAAATGTACTATATTTAACTACTTACTTCATTCTTGCTTTTCATTACTTTAGGCCAATATAATGATAATGACTTTTGCTCACAGAAAACAGATTCCAAAGTACCTTAATACTATACATATTATACAGTGAAATTACCCATAAATGAAATGCAGCCAATTCAGGACAATTGTTCCTTAACACTTTGCAGCAATCCTAGTTAGGACTGAGAAATAATATTATATCCAAATTAAAATGATGGGGATAATTTTGGCAAGTATTATTAGTCATGTTTGAATTTAATCAAGATAGCTATCAGTCAAGATATCATAATCCCAAATCTTGACTAAGTAATTAAACATTTTTTGTAGAAATGGAAATGGATTTTGACTCATATTATAAATGTTTTGAATAATCTGATGTAGATAAAAGAAACATATGTTCATTGACAACCCTTAAAGGAAAAATGTGAAGCTTCTAATATTATACAACATTATGGTGCTAAAATGGTGTCAAAGTACATAATAGTTATTCAAGTGCTTAATATATCTTTGATGGAAATGAATATGAAATCAGTACTAGGAATGGCTTTTCCTTTAGAAAATGTTGGAAGGAATGACAGAATAACTGTTCCGGATACAAATCAAAAATAATTTGGCCAAGTTATATACAATTAAAGAAATTTAACAATGTCTAAATTATATTGACATGCATATTCAGTTGGTATAAAATAATTCTGCTCAGCTTACATGAGTGGAGTTGTGCTGACTCACATCAGGCTGATCTGGCCTGACACAAATATGAATGCTTAAAATATGTTATTATTTGGCTTTTAAAGGCAGATGAAGGAACAAGACTTTACTGTGATTGACAACATGGGAATAAAAATTATAAGGAGAATTCTTTGCCCCCTCTACAGGGCACACTTAAGGCATGATTAACCAGACAATCACACCTTAAGTTGTGACCCAGCTATATGTTCAACCAATTAATGGCATGATAAAACAAGCAATGAGCTACAAAATTATTCCACAGAACAGTGTGTAATACTGTAAAAGCTGTAGTATCTGGCATCCATGGGGAATGGGGGGTGCTGGTTAATGAAATATGCTGGTTATCTGAGAGCTTATCTCCAGTGGGTTGGAGGCGTCTTTGCCAGTACACCAAGGTTTTCACTCCCTGGCATCAGTTTGCTGGGGGACAGAGATGGGGGCCCCATGCAGGCTGCTTGGTCCTCAAGGAAGAAGTGGGACTCAGCAAAACCGGAAGTGCCATGGTGGGACTTCTGGTTTCACTTTTGCTGTGTCAATCCACTGCCATAAACAACAGATGCCATCTATGACAGATGCCAGTTAATGGAGCATTCCAGATGGTAAAGTACAGGATAGCACAGATTTTACTGTAACTTGGTAGCTTGTTCTGATCCTGCCATTAATTGGTTGCATGGCAGAGTGCTTCCATGTGACTGGGAATACCATCAAATGAGGGACTTGCAATCACAGGGGTGTACCTGCAGCAGAGGAGGCTTGCAGTGATGGCATGTTGCTAGCTCCAGGGATTGCACTGAGCCTCATAGGCTATGGGGCTTGCAACAGGGGCAGTCATTGGCTGGAGGGGTTTAAGCAGGGACAATGGAGAACATGCTGATGCCACTGCAAGCCCCGCACCTCATTAGGCTTGCAGCGGTTGCAGCATTGTTCCCATTTCCTCCACTGGGGGCTTCCTCCATGAGGCCCAAGGCCCGCAGCAGACGATGCTCAAAGCAGAGGCAGTGTTCCCAGTGCTGCCCCTGCTGCGAATCCTGCTGCCATCATGGGGCTGCCACCTCTGCAGGCCCCAGAGCTCATAAGGCTTGTAGCAGAGGCAGAGTGGGGAACACTATTGGTACTGCAAACCCCTCCAAGCACTGTCAGCTAGACTTGTCTGGTCATGGCAGGTGGAAGGATTGTGTGTATTGCACAACAGATCCTATTGTGCCTTTACCACATGTGGCAGGACTGGGGCCTTAATCACAGAAAACTACATGTATGAACCTCCACCATTACATTCAATTACATTTTTGCCATTCACTTCAGTGAGAGTATGAACAAGCACTAACACTGATATATAAATTACTATTACTTTGCTATCTACCTCCATGAAATGTAACAAGCCACCATGCAACATTCTTCATAAAAATCTATATAGCCGAGAGCTTTTCCCCCAAAATGTGACAATTGTCATTACAACATGGCAATGTCTGTAAGTCTCTTTATCCAAGTATGTATTTTGGGATGTTTGAAGTTAAAGGGAATTTTCTACCTTGGTTCTTAGAAAATGTCAGGTTTTAGCTCTTGTCTTTTTCTGATTTTTTAAAATAACTTTTGCCTCATCTGTGTGCTAGTAAGTCTCCAGAAGAGTAAAATCAATCTGTATTTGAAGTGACAAGTTAGTTGATTTTTACAGTCTATCATTAATATTAGATATTCCAGTTCTCAGCCTGTTGTAGTCTTGGAGCTCTTTGACACTGTTTTCTGTTTATTATAGTTTTATTATTAATCCTACTCACTAACCAGACAGTTTACAATGTCACAATTCATTTTTCAGAAATTTAAATAATTCAGTCTTATTGTAGGCTGAAATTAAATTCTAGTTCCTTGATTTTGAATATAGCCACCTGAGAGTTTGCTTCTATTTTCATAATTTATTAAGCGCTAGATTATTTTCTTCATTCCATTGGCTCCAATGGGTTAAGATGAGTAGATGGGCCTTATATTGTCCTCACTTCAGTGGCTGTAAAGGCTGGCCTCCTATAGAGGGAGATGTGAGTCTCTCTTCACAAAAGCTGATAGCAGGAGGAAAGATTTGCTGCTTTTTGCAGCCTGGAAAAGAAGATTCCTTCTCTCCATGAAGCTCCTCTGTGTCTGGTAAAGATATTTAAACTAGTGACTCAGGCAAAGACTTTATTACTGATGGTAAAAACTGATTCACACCAAATTTTTGTCATATGGAAAGGAATCATAATCTAAAATGGAAAGGCTAAAGTTTTGATCTAGCATTTCTACCTTGTGATGAGCCCAAGACACAGGAACACTAGATTTTGTAAATCTGAGTGCCACAATTGTCTGGTGAATTGGAGATGTAGTTCTGTCAATTATAAAGATAATTAAGCATGATAACTGTCTTGTTCAGGTCCACCTCCAAAAGTTATTTTTTTTGAAAAGCAATATATAGCTATGTATTGTTTGCAGTATATGTAAGAAAGGCCTTATATATTTTGCAATATGGGTATCCTAATGCATCAGTTCTATTCCATTTTCTCTCTTTTTCAAGATCTGTTTTTATTTAACATATTGGTGTTACGTTCCTTATTCATAACAAAATTGAACAAAATTGAGCTTGATTTATGACACTATTAGCATGTATTTTTATTCCTTCTCTCCTTTTCCCCTTTATCATATCCCTGATTACGTTATGAACATCTTTTCATTGTATTTTTTTCTTCCTGTTCAAGCTATTTCCTTCTTTGTTCATATGCTACATTCTCTTTCTCATATTCTCTCCCCATTAACATTTCTCTCCCTCTTTAATTTTATCACCCCCAAAATCGCTAGCAGTTAGTCACTGTTTTACCTTAGGTTCTGTCTTCATGGCCCAATCGTGCTTACTAATGCTTCAGACACACATCCATTTGGCCTTGCACACAGAGAGATGCCAGGGTTACCGATTATAGGCAAATATATGGACTGTCCAAAAAAATACAGGCTAAGCTAAAACTGCCTGTCTGTAAAATCTGTTAAAAAAAATATGTTAAAACACAAGGCATTTGGAGCTGATTGCAGTTTCTTTATCAGAAATGAAACTGGAGGTAAACATTAAAGGACATAGCAGAGCAGCACTACTTGGTGTCTGAGAAGGAGTGCATCTGGGTAGTGGTAGGAAGACCATGCTTCCTTGGGTATCCATGTGAGGACAGAAATTTGTAGCTGGCAGGGATAAGGACAGAGATTGGCTGGGAGGCCACCATAGAATGGGGCTGAGTAGTAGCCCCTGGAGGGATTTCTAGTCAACAGTTTTTTAAATCTAATTTTAATTTTCAAAATCTTTACTAACAGACAAACCATTTTACAATAGTTGGTGCTAAACCTTTAAGTTTGAACCCCACACCTAGAGAAACCAGACTTTTGGTACTACCATCATATAGTCACTCTGAAGAGAAAGGTTGTTTTCTTTTTCTTCCTCCTTTGCACAAAGGAAAAAAAGAGTGGATTTTTCTGAAAAGATAGTGAATCTTTCTGATGTATTAAATGCACTGACCTAGGCTGAAATCATTATGTTTGGGCTAGTTTAACCTGAGTTCCAGTTAGCCACTAGGCTGGGGCCTAAAATCTTGAGTAAGCTTCACTCTCTCAACACTTTCTCTACCCAGAGTGCAACATGACCCGTGTGCACTTTTTGTGAACCAGAGAATTCTGACAGTATTGGAGAGTGGGTACTCAGGGACAAGAAAGGAGTTGACTGGAAAGGCAACAGAAGCTGTGGTCAGGCAGAGAGACAGCTCCAACAGGAAGAGATAACATTAATGTATCTATATTTTATAACAGATTTTTTGGACAAGCCTGCAACTGTATGGGCACAGGTAACCCCTGCTTAATGGAATATCTCTTAAACTATAGGCGATGTCCAGGTAAGTCAGCCGCTAAAGGTTTTCAAGCCTACTTTTTAAGGTGTAGGTGTGGTTGCTTTCTGTCTAGCAGAATTAACCTTTAAACCAAATTAAAATTTCAACCAACATGAACTGAATTAGATGTTGACACAGTGAATTGAGGCAGCAGGTATGTGACAGGTGGCCTTCCCGGGGCTAGGTCACAAGTCAGCCTGCCCACCTGTCTAGGGAAATCTGCCCCAACTCATCTGCCACGACTTGAATGTTATCATAATATATTAAATGGGAGGCTACACATTCACTACCCCGATACCAAGGGCCACTATTCATAGATCCATACCTTTCTTACACCATGGCCCATGCCTTGCAAATGGCATCCAGAATATTATGATTGCTTCCCATATTCAGGCCGGGCTAGACTCATATCATTGTTGGACCTCTTCCACACACACTTACTCAACCCCTCTCTCAGAGGGGCCTCTTGCACTCTGCCCCTCACAAGGTGCTCTGTTGCCTTGAGTGACCTTTGGCCATCAGGCTTGCCTACTAACTCTCTGGCACAGCACATACAGAACCTTTGGTTCACTTGTGCAACCCTACTCTATGTGGCATCACCTTGTGCCAAACACTGGGCTGATTCTACTGTTACCCCTTCACCAGGCAACTTGCTTGTGTCCTAACTCATGGTGTTGGCCCATGTACTGCACTTCTAACTTCCCTTGCAACTCTACTCAGTACACCCCTGGTGCAGTCCTTCAGGCTACCCTCAGTAGCCCTACTCTGCACCCCATGTGCTCAGTCCTTCAGGTGCCTACTCTGAACAGGCCCCCATATCACCACTGCCCTGCTCTGGGGCTTCCAGGGTTTCACACCCCTGCAGGGCTCAGGTGCCTCTCTTAGATGCCTGGCCCTTCTCACTCTCTCCCCAACTCATAAATACCAACTGCTGTGTGGGGGATGATGTTAAGGCACCCCTACCTGCCTTTTACCCAGGAGGCAACTGGCCTGGCATTCTTGGGGACTCCCTCACCATAAGGAGTCCCACAAGACCATCCTTCCCTGGCAGTTTCAGGTCATGCCCAGCATCAGGAGCCTCCAACCATCTTTATAGTTCCTGCCCTTAACTCCAAAATGTTCCACGAGCAGGAGCTCAGCTGGCTGATACTACTGCCTCGGCTGCTAGCAGCATGAAAACATGGCCTATAGAGGGTAAAATATTACTGTCAGCAAAAATACCATTTGTGTCAAAACTCATATAACTACACATGGGGTCATGTGGAATTTCTTCTTTCACCTACAGCATACCTTATTTTTTTCCAGGATCAACAAATTTTCTTTTTATTCCCCTCCCCCTATCCTGAAAATTCCCTCAAGAAATATTCACTTCATTTTTTTTTTACAAGGTCTCTGTTGCTGTTTGCAAAGGAAAGGAGCACAGTAATTCACTATGTTGTTGGAGGATAGAAAGGAGAACAGTTTGAAAGAGTAAAGCATAAAGAATTAAATCACAATACCTACTGCAATTAGAGATAAACTGACTAACTATGATTTGGCTAGCTAAGCAGAAGGTAGAGGCCACCTTGCTTGTTGCAGGTATACCAGGTTGCCATGTACCAGCTGCAACAATCCCTGGGAAACCAAATACTTGCATCTGTAAGATTATTTCAGAACTTTAAATGTTAAGATTTAAAATCTCTGGTATAGGCACAGATGGAGACAATGCTGTCACTGCAAAGGTTGCCACTAGAAACAGATTGAGTCCAGTAATCAGACTGGACTACTAATGGCTACAAGTACACTTTGCCTAACCACTACTGGCAGGATGCTTTCCTCACAGTGATAAATGTACAGGCTGTGACTTGCATCTCATTTCCAACTTTGGCAGGCCAAAATAATCTGTTAATGAATGAAGACATCTCTAAGCATGTAGCTGGATGCCAGCAGCAGTTGGTAATCCTCCATATCCATCTTATTTCATTCAATTTACAATTCCACTTGTAATCATGCAACAAATAAACTACTGATGCTTAGCCAGGAATACCCATATGACCCTGGAAATTGTTTGAAACTTGAAGAACACAAAATATGCATGTCATTCATGTTTCTGATATTTTTCACTCTACAGTGTAGGCAAACAATGCATTTGAATTCTTTTTTGTAAATAAAATACAAACTTTTATTATTAAACATGCTATGAAAAAAGGTTTTCAGAGATGATTATTAAAATAACATTCAGTACATGAGATGCTTCTGCAATTTATTTTTTCTGACACCAGAGATCAGACTCAGCAGCAAAGTAGATAAAAAAACAAGAACTGAATTTCAGTAAGTTCCAAAGTTTTACTATATAGTGATGATGTCATTAGAGAGACAACGTTCCACAGAAAGCTTTAAAAGAGTTGTTTTTCATTTGTTTCTCTTATACACTATTAAGTAGACCAATCAGAGAGAGAAAATAAATAATTTACTAACATTCACTAGTTGAGTATTCCTAATGGACACAAACAAATTCTTTTCTTCTTTCCTTATGAATGTATACATTTCATGGATATCACCAAAAGTCATACAAATACGAGATTACAAATTTTGCATATGGCCTTTTGGGCAGCCTATTAGAAGTTGGATTGCCTTTTAATTACTGTAATTTATGGGATATGGAATTAGCTTTTTACAGCTCTGTTAGAGATTCAATTGTGACCTTGAACAAGTAAGATAGGTTAATTCTAATTCATATAACTAAAAAGGGAACTAGGCAGGCTTTAGCTGTGTCATTCCACAATGATTATCCAAAAAGCTGAGAAGCAAGAATTGCTTAGGGAGATTTTTTTTTTATTGTATCAACTGCATATTTGGAAGAAAGTTAGGGCCTTGTTACATCTTACACTGTGACCCTCACAAATGTTGATTGGTGTTAATGCTAGCTCAAGTTTGGGGCAGTCACACTTTTGTCCAGTAGGGGCCTAGAGGACTGAAAGGTAAGAATTCCCAGCCCCTCCCCCCTCCCAATTTTGAATTTCCCATCAACTTCTGCCCTCCTCTGGGTTGCCCAGTTCCTTCCTGCACCTGGGACTCGCCCTCTCCCTCAGGGTTCCCTTCTGCCCCCTGCCCCTGGGGCTTCCCACCACAATGTTCCCCACTTGTTTGTGGCTGCTTGCACTGTACGTCCCAAGAGATCAGGCAGGAGAGAACTAACCTGCCTGCCCAGTCCCCACTACCAGGCTGTTGCTTTTCTCCAAGCTGAGCCCACTCAGAGAGCAGCAGCAGTGGTGGTGGCAGTAGTGATGGTCAGGCAGGCGGGTTAACCCTTCCTGGTCTGCTTCCCTGGGACAGACAGCACAGGCAGCCACAAGTATGTGGGGGAGGGGGAGCAGTGTGTGAGGATATGGGGTGCTGGGGACAGCAGGGAGAGGGGGAAGTGGGCCTGATTTGGGCCAGTGGAAGAAAAGGGGTGCGTGCGGTGTTTACACTAAGGTATAATTCAAATTGGATAACATGAATCAGAGATAATCTTGCTCTGGAGTGGCATAACCTTGAGCCACTTAACCAGGGCTTAAAACTAGTTTTGAGTGTCAATGTGTGAACAATCAAGGGGTTAAGAACTCCAGGAGCCACCCAAAGTTACCTTGTAACAAGGCCCTTAGACAATTTTATTTAATGCAATCCTTGCCTTTTATATAATTCCTGGAACATCACAGCTACAACATCACTTTAACACTACCAATCCAAAAAGCCCTCATTCATAACTTTAAAAGCACCTAAACTCACCTCCATATCTGACCTGAAAGTTCTCTAGGCAAGGTTGGATAAGAGGATGGAGAGGGTTTTAGCTAAACTATACTTCAAGGGCTTCCTAGATACTGAGAATAATTCCTTGATTATTCTATCATGTATAGAATAGAACTGTAATTGTTTAAATCAGAGTTTCATTTGTAAGGCATCTTGTGAAGGCAGCCTCTGAACTGACTACCCTAACTGAAGTATTATAAATGTGTATTATAAATGGTCAAAGGACCAGATAAGTTTTGGGATCCTCTCAGCAACATCCTGGATACAGACTCTTGGGAGGCAGTAGACTTCCCAGGCTAAGGGTTCAGGGTGACATATTGCTTCCTCTGTCCCCCTCAGGAAGGAGTCTCCCACAACGACCATTCTGTGTTTTGTCTTAGGAATGATAGCTGGTTGCATTTCTTCCTCACTGGAAGGAACTGGCAGCTCTGCCAGCTCTACTGGTACTCCAAGGGATTCATACCTGTTGCAGAGATTCAGAGGGGTGATGACCCTGGTGCAGTGAGCCTTGAGGATGGAGACAACTTTTGTTCAACCCCCTGGCTGGATAGTATGGGAGTGCCTCTTGGCCTCCCTTGTCTTGGCAGGCAATCTAGGTCTTCCTTCTTCTTTCTTGGGGTGAAGGGCCTGGCAGTAGGAGTCAATCTCCTGTTTGCCATACCTAATGGCATGCAGCCTCTGCACCATGGTCTGGAGCTCCACTATCTAGCATTCCAGAGACTCCAGTATGGAGCAAACCTCACAAGAAGAGGTTGTAATTCTCTTGGTCCCATGTTCCTGGAGTCGTGCAGGCAGCCCCCACAGCAGGGAGGGAAATCTAGCTGCTGGCTGTGAGCCTGCAACCGGCTTCCCCTAGCAAGAGCCCCTCCTCCCTGCCAGCTCCCTGCCAGCCCCAGCTGATTTCAGAATGGGAGGGGGGAAAGGGAACAGAGGGATCATTCTAGGAGTTCCCCAGACAACAATGGAAGGGGGTGGGGGGTGAGGGAATTGGAGCTCTACCACTTCGGGAGGACTCCCATACACCTGCTCCACCCTCCAGTGGGGGCTGAAAAAAACCTCAAACCAAACACCCTCTGCTCCCCACACTCCATACTGAAAACAGCAATAGGCAAGGAGGCAGTGGAGACACAAGTTATGGAAGCTGCTCTGTTTTGAAACATCTTCATCTGAACCCTTATGCAATAAGAGTTCAGATTTTCACCTGATCGGCCATTTTGTGAAGCACCCTGCAGCTATGCACTTGTGTTTGATCATGGCTATAGACTGCTTTCTGTGGGCACATTGGACAAGAACTGCCACTTTTGTCTGTGTCTAGAGTGTGTATGTAACATAAAAAGCCATTGGAACAGGAATCAAACTCAAGACAAGGCAACATACAAAAAAAAAAAAAACCTTACAGTATGCCAAGAGTCAGTTTATTCATAAAGGGGTTGTATGTTTTTTTAAATATTTAAAACTTTATGTATAGCCTGTTCTGGGATTGGCTGGAGCATAGCACCAACATTTTTATTCTGTAAGAACCAAATCAAGCATGTCAGTATGACTAAGTGAGCAACTATTCACTGAACCATTGTCATCAATTATATTTACAGAGTTTTGGTCTAAAACTTATCTATTTTGGCAAACTTTGGCAACCTACACGTGTGCCCAACACCTGCCTTGATGTGCTAATTATCACATGTTGGAGCAGACTCAGTTAACTGAGTTTGCTGGGGCATGCTAATTAGCACACTCCAGCAGCCCTGGTGTCATATATATTCAGTGTCCCCACTTCACCTCCATTTTGAAGTGCAGGACACTGAATATACAAGAATCTGTGGGCACTTTAATTAGAGCAACTCCTGAGAGCAGCTGTAATTAAAGTGCCCCACCCCAGATCATGTGTAAAGATGTCCCTTCTGTTTGAAGAAAGTGTTATAAAGCATTCCCCAAGTGAATCAAACACAAAAATGCTCTGTCTTTATTAAAAGCCACCTTCTATAAGAAACAAATTTTTATTTTTATTTAATTCTTAAATGTTGACTGTGAAGCTGACTGTACAGCACACAAAAGTGAATACTATTTTTGCCCTGAAGATTTATTAGTGTCTCCTGGCTGATTATGTAATAGGAATTCATTCTTGAATTCTTTCGTCTAAATAAAAATAATGCCTATGGAAATGAATGTGCAGCCTGCATCCCGACAAGTCTTATTCAAATACCTCCTCTCTTTCTTGATAATTATAGTCTGCCGGAAGAACAGCACATTATCCTGTAGTGGCAGTTAGGGTGAAAATTGGGCTACTATGTGTCAGTAGGAAATATAGGAAGCTTCTTATTCTATTCTGACTTCTGTTGTTTGGTTCCCCCACTGCTGGGAGCAGCAGAGTGAAATTAACACATTCTCAGATAGTCTCAAGCTGGTTAATTTTAGCTTACTTCTCCTTTTCACTCTTCCACCCATGCATTCAATTTGTTCATACCCAGTCAGTTCTTGAATTAAAGTATCAAGACCTCAAACATGTTTTAGTACAGTGTTTTAAAACAACCTGCTATTTTATACTGCACCATTAGAAGCAACTGAAGGTAGGGCATATGATAAGAAGAAGGATAAAGAAAAGGGGATATGTATAAGCTACTTGATGTAAATTAATAATAAAAAATCCTGAAAATGTAAATTAAAGAATTTTAGGCAGAATTCAGGCCTTAGGGTACTGACCAATGGAGTATCTGAAACTCCCCAAATGCTTTTAAGGCACTCTGGAATCGGAACTCTTGCTAGAGATGGTATATTTTATTAGATCAACTAGATATTTACCTATATATATCTATCTATATATATATATAGCTATATATATATTTGTAAGCTTTGAGGCGCAAACACCCTTCTTCAGGCATAGGGCCGTGCAAAGATTGTAAAATCTAGATAGAAATGAAAATTCATATTTCACAGAAGAGCTGAAAGGTGTTGTAAGATCTCCTGGTTGCAAAAGTTCATTTTGTGCAAATTAAGCTCAGATAAAAGTTACAGCAGTGTATTTGCCTCAAAGTTGTCTGATGGCAAGCAGGATGTTTAAGTCACTCTAAAATGTTAGGGAACATATATGGTTAAGAGTTTCAAAATGGATTTTTCAGCCTCAGAAATGCCCCTCCAACCAAATGGAACAATTCTGAAGCACTTTGATTGCAAATTAATGTCTCATCTGAGGCAGTTCTGATTGATCCGAGTCAAAATCTGAGACAAAAGAGGATTGTCAGAGCCCTCTGCACATACAGGTCTTCTCTGCATTTCTGCTTCTATGCCAGTAAGCGGTCAGGGAGAACACACAGTCTGATAGGCTTGTCCTGAAATAACTGTCAATTAACTTGAATGAGATGACATTAGTTTACAGGTGTACATGGCATTGTCCAGGAGAAAAGTGTTAGCACATTTTGTTGCACACTTCACAGGTATTTAAAGCATGATGATGGGTATGAACTTCTGCAGGATGAAGGGGCAGGGCTTTCATCTCTTTACACCTTCCACATAAAATTGTATCCTTTAGCAGAGTGCAAGAAGGAATTCCACAGTGCTTTGCTTCTCCTCACTGCACTCTTCTGAGGATGTGTTTCTTTGGCTTACACTAAGCTCTATTGCTCTTGAATTTCAAGCTCTGGCTAGCATGCAGTCTTGCATATTTGCAGACAGTTGATAAGGCATGCAGTGCCCCCATTACACTGGCCCTCACATGCTAAAGATTTGGCCTTTCCTCCACCAGATTAGTGGTGAGGACCCTTTTGGGTGGGCAAAATAAAGCCCACCAAGAGATTTTGTCCAGCCTTCAGTGGACGTCTGAGCCTCCTCCAAGCCAACCATGGGTGGGACAGCTCAGGAACTGGTGTATAAAGCCAGTTCCACTACCTGTGGGGCTGGGGCACTGCAGTGGCTGGACTCACTTCCCAGCAGCCTCAGCAGTAGCTTCTTCTACTTGCTGCTGCTGGACCCAGAGACCATGTACCCTACCACCAGGGCTGCTACTGCCAGACCCAGAGCCTGTGCAGCCCACCGCTAGGGGTGCCAGATGGAGCAGGTAGGCAGGGTCTCCATGAAGACCAGCTAGGATCTACATGGGCAGGGCATACAGCCAGGAAGATGGAATGGGGAAATGGGGAACAGGACAGGCATGAGGGGGCAATAATCAGGATTGGGAATTGTGGGGCAATGACAGTGTGGGGCTGGGGCCCTGGGCAGAGCTGCAATCTCATGGAGACCTGGGGGGACTGTTCACATGACTAGAGCATAGCCATAGAGTGCTAGACCATGCACAGAAGGAAAAGAGAAGGGAGAAAAGGAGGAGAGGTAGCTCTCTATGTGAGGGAGCAGTATACCTCTCTGGAGGCTAACATTGACTCCAAAGATAGGTAGCTTGAAACCCTCTGAATCAAGCTATGGGGCAGGGGGAGAGGGGTTGGTGAGAGACACCTAACTGTCAGCATTTACTACAGACCACTGAAACAAGGGGAGAAGCTGGATCTGGAGTTCTCTTGAGAACCAACAGAAGCCGCATGCGCAAGGGGCTTGGTAGTCATGGGTGATTTCAACTACCCGGACATAGACTAGGAGGAACACTTATCTAGGTCAGATTGTTTATACAGTTTCCTGACTGTGATCAAGGAGCTCTTTCTGACCCAGAAAGTGCAAAGGCCAACCAGAGATAATGCTCTCCTGGACCTGGTCTTAGCCAAGGGAGATGATCTAGTGTGTGGCTTGAACATTGAAGGTAACCTGGGTGACCGTGAACATGAAATTATCAGGTTCACCATCTGCCACAAGGTTAACAAATCAACCAGCAGGATTGCAGTGCTGGACTTCAAGAATTCTGACTTTGACAGGCTCAGATCATTAGTCGGGGAGGCAATGAGGGACCAGGAAGGGAAAGCAAATGAGGTGCATGAAGAGTGGTTATTGCTCAAGGACACAATCCTTGAAGCACAAAAGAACACCATTCCTGCAAAGGTAGCAGGAGGGCTGGTAAACCATCTTGGCTTAATAGGGACATTGCAGTCCTCTTAAAAAAGGGAGAAAAAAAAAAGTATATGCACAGTGGAAGCTAGGGTCAGTCCTCAAGGAGGACTATAGTTTAGTGGCCAGTACTAGTAGGGAAATTATTAGGAAAGCTAAGGAGCTGGCTGAGTTGAAGTTAGCCATGGAAGCACAGGACAATAAGAAGTCCTTCTTTAGGTATGTAGGTAGCAGAAGGAAAACAAATGGAAGTGTGGGACCCATGCTTAACACCTTGGGACAGCTGGTAAGCAACATTCAGGAACAAACTGAGTTCCTGAATGCCCACTTTCACCAGACCCTGGGGAAAGTCAAGTGAGATAAGGCTCATAGGGGGCATGCTGGGATTGTCAGACTCCCCACTGTGGAAGCTAAGCAGGTGCAATACCAAGTAAAAAAACTAGACATTTGTAAGTCAGTGGGACCAGATGGACTCCATCCAAGAGTACTGAAGGAGCTGGCAGAGGTCATTGCGGAAACTCTGGCAAAACTCTTTCAGAATTCTTGGCACATGGGGAGATCCCTGAGGACTGGAAGAAGGCTAACAATGTAGCCACCTTTAAGAAGGAGTATAGGGAGGGTCTGGGCAACTATAGGCCAATCAGACTAACCCCTATCCCAGGGAAAATCCTGGAAAAGTGCATTAAAGAATATATGTGTGATACAGTTGCGGAAGGTAAGATTCTGAATTACAGCCAGCATGGCTTTGTCATAGGTACGTCTTGTCTTACCAATCTCATCTCCTTTTATGACCATGTCTTTCACCACCTGGACAAGGGAGACAAGGTAGACGTTATATACTTAGACTTCCAAAAGACTTTTGATCTAGTATCCCACAATATCCTTGTGGGAGAACTGGAAGATTGTGGGCTCAGCTGCTCAATGATTCAGTGGGGGTGCAAACTGGCTACAGGGTTGGACCCAGAGAGTTCTCATGAATGGATCTGTGCTGTCTTGACACAAACTGGCTAGCGGTCTCCCTCAGGGTCCATGCTTGGACCGGTGCTTTTCAACATCTTTATCAATGATTTGGATGGGGGAGTAAAAAGTTTGCTGGCCAAGTTTGCAGATGACACTAAGTTATGAGGCAGTGTGGTCATGCCAGAAAACAGGCTGGAGAGTTGGCCAGACCAGAACAAGATGGAGTTTAACACTTCCAAATGCAACATGCTTCATCTGGGGGAAAATAACCCTCAACATACATAACGGTTCAGAGGTGACAGCCTGACCTGCACCACAGCTGAAAGGGACCTAGGGATAATGATTGACCACCACATGAATAGGAGCCATCAATGAGATGCAGTGGCCAGCAGGGCAAACAACATGCTGGCATGCATCAACTGATGCATCTCGTGTAAAACTAAGGAATTGATACTCCTGCTGTACTCAGCACTGGTGAGACTGCTGTTGGAGTACTGCATCCAGTACTGGGCACCGCACTTCAATAATGATATGGAAAAACTTGAGAGGGTCCAGAAAAGAGCCACCGATATGATCAGGGACTTGCAAGGCAAGCCATATGAGGAAAGGCTGAGGGACCTGGACCTCTTTATCCTAAAGAAGAGAAGGTTGAGAGGGTACCTGATAGCAGGTTACTGCTATGTCAGAGGAGGGCATCAGGAGCTCAGTGAACAACTGTTCACTAGGGCATTGCTGGGAAGACCAGGATCAATGGATATAAACTCCTGGAAGACCACTTCAGGCTTAATACCAGAAAAAAACTCCTCCATGGTCAGGGTGTCCAGACTGTGGAATAAACTCCCTCCAGAGGTGGTGCAGTCACCTACGCTGGAGATTTTCAAGAGGAGACTGGACAGTCACCTCACTGGGGTCACTTGACCCCAGTTGTCCTGCCTAGAGCGTGAAGGGGGGTGGGGGGGGCTGGACCCGATGATCTGCAAGGTCCCTTCCAGCCCCTAATAATCTATGAATCTATGTGGAGGATTGGGGGAGGGGTACTGACCCAGTCCAGAACAGCTCACTAAAACTCCCCAAGTGGCACTCTGGTCAAAATAATAGTTCACCCCTGCTCAGGATACCAAGGTACTTGGATCTCTGCTTTCTAGCTCCTTAGAGAGACACATCATGGATTTAGGATTATTTTATAGTGCTTCACCAGGGAATTTCCTGTACATCTGCACAATGATGAAGCACTTGAATTTTGAAGTGCTTCATATTGGAGTAGGATTTGAAATATTTCAAAAGACTTATCTTAAACTGATCTATTATAAAAGATTCTAATCAGCTTAGGAAATAGCATAGTACCCCCTACACATGAGTCCCTACAAGTACCTCATCCTTTGCCCTTGACCTTTGCCAGACAATTTCCTTTTCATTGCTACCTCTCAACAATTTATAATATAATTTATAATATAGGATATCTCTTCCCTCCTCACTCTCTCTAAAAGGCCAGTGATTTTCTATTCTTCCCTTTTGTGGAAGAAATCACACTTTGCATTGTGGTTGAATCAGAACTGACAGAGCCAGCTTTTCTTTATTTAAGGCTATACTGTGATCACAGGGAGAATTCCATACAGCAAGGGGAATCACCCACTTGTCTGTTTCAAAGGATTTCTCAGACTCTCTAAGTTTACAAGCGTATTTATACTAA
>NW_017728912.1:420881-431252 GCF_001723895.1 Crocodylus porosus | reverse complement strand
GGGAATCACCCACTTGTCTGTTTCAAAGGATTTCTCAGACTCTCTAAGTTTACAAGCGTATTTATACTAAAGACAGAGAAAGAGATAAAAAATACACCTTGGAGAAACAAAACAATACTAAATTACACAGAAATTTAGGACGTTTACTTAAACAAACTATCTATGCACAGGGCAAGATATCAAGATAACCTAAGGATAACCCAAGGTATGCAGGATTCCTTATCTCAGAACATTTGAATTAAGCAGTATCAGCACGTTTGGTCTTTGTCTGTTTTTCTAGTCAAGTAAGCCAATTATTTCTACACTTTCTTTCACAAGACGTGGAAAATATGTGATACAGAGACTTATAAAAAATACCTATAGATTTAAACCCACCAAGATTTTCCTGCTTGTCAAAAAGGGGATATTTTTTACATGTTCATGCATTTCATAAATAAATATTTAGACAACACTTGTCCATCTATTTCATTACGCTCTTTTAACCATAGATAACATTTTCTCTCGGTCCCTAGAGTAGAAAATGTTGCCACAATTAGGCTATAATTTGACTTGATAAAGCAGTGTCTTTGTATCCAGCTAATGATTAAGGTTCATTGGCTGAGTAAAGTACTTGAACAGTATTATTCTTGGTTCTAGCCAATGTCATTAGTTCCTTGTTTGTTTTTTAACACCAAATTTATAAACATTTTTTAATGTTGGTGAAATCTGCTTTCATAAAATACCTTATGCTCCTGAGATCCCTTTCAGACCTACTTTTCTATATTAGTTGATAATTTCATACAAAAACACATAAAAGACTTGGAAGGATAAGCATTTATACAATTTTATCATTATGTACCAATTCTGCTCTCTATGTGTGATTTGGAATAATTCCAGTTTATTTTACTGAGAAAGCATATGTGGCTGTGTATGTGTATTTTTTTATCTTTGATAAAAAATATGGAAGTGAGTTTCCTGAGAAGTGGTATATAATGAATGACAATTAACATAAATATTAGTGGCATAATCCAAGTTTTGCAAGCATATACTTTCATTAAAAGTGAACTTTTTAATATGTGCATACCTTTAAACCTTTGGTTCTTAGCTCAGACTAGCTCTGTATAGACTTTTCGTTCTATAGGAGTTAACTGGTGTTACTATATAGCCTGGTGCATTATGATGGCTAGAAAATGCAATTTAGAGATTTGCTTTTAGGAATTGGCTTGTAGGTAAAGCAGATACATATTAAAACAATGGTCCATGGCAATGGTAATGGTTAATTGATTTCTAAAAGCTTGTTTGTGACAGTTTCTTCAAGGTTCACTGTGTCTGACACAGGCAAGCAGCAAGCAGACACTGGCTGGGAAACTGAAGACATGTACCACACTGTTCTATAACAGGAGATAAGGTGGCACCCAGCTTATCCCAGCTGCAGATGAAGTGGCATCATCATAGAGGAAAAAAGATACAAAAGGAGGGATTTCAGAGCAGCAAAGCGTCCCCAAGAAGGGAACCTGAGGCCATAATGGACAGAGGGCATACCACCAGCTCATCTCAACTACCCAACTGGCTGGGGGTGGGGTGGACTTCAACCTCCAACCTCCAGGGTACTGACAGCTGACATTCGAAAGAGTACCTCAGAGTGAAGCTTGGATACTAAACAAATGTACCTTGATTCTATGAACCCTGGGACTGGTAGCTATATAATTGTTTGCATTATTCTTATCTGCTATTACTATGTATCAATAACATTCACCTATTATAGAATGGAGAGGTCATGCTCAGTCTGAGGGTTTGGGTCTGTCTGGAACCTGGGCCATAAATCCAGTGCCAACACAGTATATTGATAACAAGCTGTCCAAAGAGACTGGTAAGTAAATTTATAACGTCTTTGGTGAGCCATGAAAAACAGATTAATTGCAGCTAGACTATAAAGGGTTATATTTGTTCTAACATGAATTTGAAAAGACAAAGGCATGAAAGAAGATGGGAAAGTATTAAGATGTTTTGCCATAATATTTTATAACAATTTAAAACAGTTATGATTTTTTCATTGACTAGATGTTTTGGAGTTGGTTTTAGCCCTTAGCTAACCTTTTGAGCTTCTTCTTCTCTAACTGGAGGAAAAATATTTAACTGCAATTTCATGGGTTTCACTGTATCTCCTACTCTAATGCTTACTGATGGTGTGGGAATTCACTTGTACTTGTAGGCTTATCAGTGCCTTTGACTAACTCAACTCTTTTCTTTATTACTCAAGACAAACAAAATGACTTCCACAGTATTAGGATGAATGATGCTTGAAACAGACATTTTATTTGAAGAGCTATCAGCTGTGCTGTGATGCATCACAGCATATCTGTTTCATTTTTCATTGATATCTACAGGCATCAGCAGAGTTATTTTCCTGCACAGTCAGGTCCCTGCTGCTTCCATGGTTTCAGAGGCCCAGTTCCACAGGAAAATGGCCTTGGATGCTGTGTCTCATCTGTTCATTCCCACCTCCCCACTCCTGCCACTTGAGCAGTGACCAGGGGTGGAGGGCTGGGGAAACCAGGCAGACCCTGGCTGGGGTCCCTTGCCAGTAGGAGGGGGAGGGAGGATGTAGGAATAAAACCACCTTCCTCCTTCAGCTTAGGCTGTTGGCATCTGGCCATGTCCCCCACTCCTGCTGCTAGAGCACTGTGTGGGAGTGAGAGAGGAAGGAAGCCTGCCAGGAGCTGCTGTGCCCCTGCCAGGCAGGCCCCAGCTGCAGCCCAGATCAGGGTGCCCCTTTCCCCCACCCCAAATTTCTCATCCAGCTGGAGCAGTGACAGTGCTCCAACTAGGGAGGAGAGGAGTCAGGCCAACCCTGCTCCCTAGGATGTTGGGTGACTGTGAGTTAACTTAAACCAGGAATGGGTCTGGGTCTGGTTTTGGTAACCAGTTTGACCTAAATCAGTTATGTATCATACTATGTTCAACTAGTTTTGTCTTAACCTAGCTTTGACAGAGATTTATGTGCACTGAACTTCTGTTCTGTTACAGGTTTAAACCAGTTTCTGATCACTTCAAATGATTTATGTGTAACTTCTGTCCCTAGCCTTAATGTTGAAAACCTAGATGCCTACAAACTTCAAGCATACACAGAGTTAGGCAGTAGCTGAGCCAGGGTTTAGAACATCAAAATTTTGGACTTCAGCAGTTAAAGTGTCAGTCAATCATCTAAATCCTACTTATGTTCCTTTGTAGTTTTTGTCCTAAATGTCAGCAAACAAGGTGGAATCCAATATTATTTGTTTTCTTAATGGTAATACACCTTAATAAATGCAGAAGTGGAAAGAATGAAGTATGAGGAGAAGGATTCAAAACCTTGAGGACTATTATTTGCATGGTATAAATTACAATTTAAAATTGCAAACTCTTTTATTCTGTGTTAATGACAGAGTGATAATAATAGAGTGATAGACTAACCTAGACATCCTTCTATTGAACTCTTTAAGAGGATAAAGTGATTTGTTAAGTGGTTAAATATTGTAATGATTAATAATAAATAAGGTAACCCACATTTCCTACCCAGGAATAAATGTGTTTTTATCTCTTGCTTGTTTTTAATGGACTTAGGGTCACTAGTTCTAATTAGTGAATTAGATATTTTTACTACATGCAGATATTCCTATATACTAAAAAAATCAGTGAGATCAAGAAAACTAATAATGTATATAGTATGTATGATAAGAAACATTTTTTTATCTGCTGTATAACAAGGTACATACAGAGAAACACAATTATTTCTTTTGTAATTAATTGTTTTTCTTGGTAATTAACGACAGATTACAATCTAATGATAAGAGGGAAACCAAATTATACAGAATTCCACTACCTACTTAGAACATACATCCAAAAGATATTTTTAAGTATTATTTTACTCTACAAATTTTAAAGTAGGTTAAAAAATGATAACCTATTTGAGAAATCAGTTACTACATACAACATACAACTGTTAACAGTGCAAATAGAAAACATATTCATAAACTTGGTTTGTCATTTCAAAAATATGTAAAAATCATACCATCTTTTCCTTTTATCTTTTTCTTCTGTACTTTTAGGGGTAAACTGGTGGCATTTTTTTCTTCTACTTTGTTTACTGCCCTTTGAAATTCTACCTCTTGAGTGTCCTTGTAACATCTGTGCTAAAGCCTACAGGTTTAGGATTCCATTTTAGTAAACTGTGTCTGAAATAAAAGCTTTGTAAGGAAATATTCCTGACAGTGAAAATTCTTTATGTTCTATACAGAAATGGCCATTACAGCTTAACATGAAGAAAGGGCAACACAGAGTTGTTCCTTTCAGCAAAATTGATAGGTTGATTGTTAGATTGTGATCAAACATAATATAATTGCATCTGGGATGTATGCAATGGATGTACAGCAGTTTTACAAAAAATGGAAAGTTTTACAGTCTATGGAACATTTTTGATAGGTCTCGTTCCTCTTAAATGTCAATGTCCAAATCAGAAACCATATTTTAGAAAATGAAAGTCATCATTTAAGTATCTGTTAATGTCCATTGAATTTTCTTTTTTTTACAAGTTATTATTATACCTATTTATATCATACCTTCTCTTCAAACCAATCATTCCCTTCCGTATGTCCTTAGTGTATGTAGCTCTCTGATAATTCCCATTATCTTTTTCTGGGTCCCTTCCATTTTGCTATACATTTTACAGCTAAGATGTTCAAAACTAAACTCACACATTCAGGAGAATGAATACATTTTTTATTTTACAAACTCATTACAATATAAAAAAGTACTTTCTATCCTACTTATTAGGCATACTACCATTTGTTTTCTTGATTGCTGCTCACATTGGGCAGGTATTTTCAATGTGCAGCCCTGCAGGAATGCCCAATTCTTCTGCTGAGTTTTTACAGCTAATTTAGAGTATGTGTGTGCACTCATATTTACATTTATATAAATATGTGTGTACAGATATAGATATAAATATAAATATAGATAGATCTCTATAAAGTGTTTCAGCTTATTGCCTCTGGTATATGTTAACAAAAAATTCTAATTGCATTTTGCTGGGCTTTCTATTTCCTGGCTATGCACTAGGTAAACATGCCCCTAAAGATGTGATTAATCCCACTGATGTGTCAAAGGACTATTGGCATGCTTAATGCTAAACCATTCTTAAGCAGGGTATTGGATCCTTATAGAAATGCCAGAAACAATGCTGCAAAAGAAAAAAAAAAGTGTTTGTTTCAATAGAACACATACCGAAAACAGATTGTTTAAATTGACATAAATCTCTAGGAATTTTATGACTTAATCTCTACTAGATAATACTTTACTTCCTCCTTATATTTAATGCTTTCCCCCTTGTTTCTAGAGATCCACTGTTTAAAATGTGATTTGATTTTATTTTTCTTGTCAGTTTAAATAGAGTTTTACATCTTGTAATCCTCCAGTGAAAGGTATTTTTTCTTAATAAATATTTTTTTCTGAACTGTCTTTAAATGAAGTATCAACTTATTTTAATGGAACATGTCTAAAATATTAAAGCTGTTTTCCCCCCAAAGGGTTGACTAATGAGCTATGAGTTATTTAGAGTTTACTTGATAAGAATTCACCCTTAAAAAATCAGAATAAGTTGTTCCTAAATAAGAACTGTATCTAATTAAATATACATAATTTCATTCTTTCATTTTCTTTGGCAAAGCATTGCAAGCCTTAATATTACTGTAATCAGTATATTCAAAATGAAGCAATAAAAATTGAAATTAGGTTTGAAAAATGGAAATTAAGCAAACACTTGCAAAGAATTCTGTTCTTTTGTCAGGATGCCAGAATAGAATTAGAAGTCAAGTTTATGAAATTTATTAAAGAATTAGTACAGTTACATGAAAGAGAAAATATGAAATTTGGCTGTTTTAATTATGTGCCCAATTTGGTGCTATTACAGTACTTTTTCTTGATTAAAATATTTAATGGGTACATTATACAGAAATATCTGGCATATTGACAATCTGAAGAGTTGACTGAGCCAGCTACTGAAGTCACTGAAGAACACCATCCTCTTAATCATGAATATTTGGTACTTCTAAGCTGCACTGTATATGAGAGAAAGCTGGCCATAAAAATGCCACTGAAAGCTTGTGATCACAAATTGTAGAAACATACATTAATAAGGATTTAGTATGGGTATTAATTTAGCAAGAAGAATTTTAATCATGACCTTTTAATTTTATAGAGCTTTTTTGTTTGCGTGAACTATTTTTGAACCCATGTAAGCAGATTAGATTCAGAAAACAATCAGGTTTTGCACTGTTCTTTGTCATAATGTTCTAAATTTGCAGAATTGTTTGCCCATGTATCCACGCATGTGAAATCAAAGTAAATTCATATATGAATTAGACAGGCAAAGGCAAGAAAGCATTTCTTTTGCAAGAACATATATCTTTTGCAAATAAAATGCCAAAACACCCCTTCAAGTCTTTGGCTGCTTCACTTTGCCTAAAGGTATTTGGCAAGAATCCATCTCTTCTCTTACTCTTTCCATTATTCTGGCAACTTAGAAGAATTTTATGCACAATTTGATTTTTCACCCTATACCCCAGAAATGGAGTCTTTTATTAAAGTTTGTTTTCTAGTAGTCTTCCTCTCTCTGACAGATTTTTAAATATAGCTTTTATTTAAACATCATATTGATGCATAATATCAAAATGTTATTGTTGGATACAGTGCTCTTTGTACTGAGCATGGCATTTTAAATGCAAGCTAACAGCCCAGGGAACTCTGGATTGTATCTCTGGTGTTAGAAAGAACGACAGCAACATGAGATGTGGTCTTGGTTCTGCTGGTGCTAGACAAAGGGTGGTTAAGTGGGCAGCTTACTTCCAAGAAGATATGATGTAAAGAATTAAGGGAAGTATACTCACATAGAAACAATTGGAATATCCTTGAATGGAAGTTATAACAAGAGGGAGTAATAGATCTCTTTTATTAACTATATTTCAAACTATAGTTTGATTAAAATGTCTTCCTTTACATCTTATAAAATATTATATAATGCTATTTAGATTAAAATACAGAATATGGTTCAAAATTAAGAAGTGGATAGACAAGACACAGATTCTAATTGCATCTCACAATTCAAAAAACAGGTTAAAAAATATAGCTGGAAATATACTTCAGATGTATTCTCTCTGCCTTTTGAATCACAATTAAATGTTTGTTTGGTTTTTTTTTTATTATTCCCTCTCCCCCTTCACCCCTTCAACATAAAAAGTTATATATAGGCCTCTCTTTCAGAAGGCACCACACAGAAAATAATGAGGAGGAATTATCAACTGCACCACACAATTTATCCAAAATAATTTGCCCCAGATTTTACTCTGTAATAAATTTATCCAGTAGGATAACTCAAAACACACCACCAATTTTTTAAGCTAAATGGTTGTAGTTGGCTTTATTACAGTGCATGGCCAATGCTTGCATTACAGGGTTAGATTTTGCTGGTAGGTCACCATAGCAGCACACTATAACTGGAGAGTGCATCACTACAGTGACGTCCCTGGTGATCATGTGTAGACCTGCGTGATCACTACGTTGCCATAGCATGCCATGCAGTAATGTATGACATGGCTATATTGCCATAGGGTGATGTGTAGATGCATCCATATAGTATTTTCCCAATTAGGTCCAAAGGCAATATGCTTTTGGAAGTTTCATTCTTCCTCTAGTATCATATATTTGTTCATGATTTGACAGCTCCTCATATAGAAACCCAAACTGGTTTTGGCTATTACTTTGCCTTGCAAATATCTATTCTCTACTATATCCTTGAAGTTTGGCTCAGTGTTGTTCTTTTCCGTATTTCTCCCATCATTGTTTAATTCTGATTCAGATTACTTTTCCTGGTAAAATAGACCAGAAGATTTCCTCAAATTATTAATCTCTTTAGAGCCCTTTGTGTTATATCTTTATCTTCTATGGTGGTCATATTGTTTCTGAACCTACAATCTCCTGCATAGTAATGTGCTATTATGGAACTTTCCTAGTTAAGTAACACTGAACAATGACTCTTGCAAGCCTCTGGCTACAATTCATTTTTATCACTATTCTTTGCTTTTGGCACATTTTCAACACTTTTCATTTGATATGACTGTGCACATATTCAAGAAAATATTTACTTTATTTTTGCAGGTATAAAACGGTACATTGAATTGTTTGTAAAAATAGGTATGTAGCACATCCATTACATTTTATTTGGTAGATAATGTTAGACTTCTATTTCAAAAGAGTTTTTTCTTTCTTACATATTTATTCCATCTGCACTCTGACCTGAATACAGTTTTGCTGTACTAGGATCAGGATGCTGGCACAGGTCATTGACATTGTAATGTGAAGCAGCAGTGAAGCAGAACAAAGCTGATGCAAAAGGAGGCCATTCAGATACTTCAGGCCTACTTCAGTGCTCTGACCCAAATAACCTGATCTGCAAATAGCAAATAACTTCTCCTGTGTTCTGAATCAGAAGGGGAAAATAAGCTATTTGGGTCAAAGCATGCAAAAAGGCCTACCCAAAAGACTAATTCCTTCCAGACACTGGGGTTTGCATATCTTGTAGATCTATTTAATTTGTAATTTTCCCATGGCTCCAGACAGATGTGTCAAGCAGAGCTTAACATTAAAACATTACCTAAGCCACATTGATTTTTAATATCCTCAATTTAAAAAACGAGAAAGAAACAGCATTTTGTAAAACTAGCGCACATTTTTTTTGAAAGTCTGAATTGTTTAGATAAGGATTAAAAATAAAAACTTGAGCTTTATTACACAATTTTGCCCCTGTATATTTCTTTGGTGTGCACTTCTTTCACTTTAATGATATTGTCTGTTCTTGTTTCCAAAGTGATCCAAAACACTTTTCATTAAAAGTAGCTTCTGTTTACTCTGGTGTGTTTCTCACTCTCAAATGAAGAGAAGTTTTGAAGTTGCACACAAGAGATGAAAATAGATCTCATGGGCATTTTGCTACATTTGAGTATCATTTATGAATTTCCTGTTCATTAAATTTAATATTCCCAAGAAACGTTATCACTAAATTTACACTCCAGGGCCAAAGATACAACTAGATTTGTGCTACCATGCAATAGTAAAGAAAATCTAAGTCAAAGACATTAACTATGAATTAGGGGTTTACATTCTAATTACACAAAAACCCTGATAAAACTGAAAGTAGCAAACTAAGTAACCTAAATTGCATTTCTGTTTTCAATTTACATGGGAACCAATACCAACGTAAAAATATCTGGCCTGTCAAAATACTTTTAAATTTCTAATTGGTGGAAATGTCATTCTAAAAGTTCAATTGCATTTAAAGGCCTGAGCTCACTTAGGTGCTTAACAGGTGGAACAGAACCTGGCCCTTGATGCAGAGGAACTTTTTGAAGGTAAGATAATTGTGTGGTTACTGTGTTAAAACCCATTTATTTAAATTTCATAGCTTATTCTATTCTTGTGTTTATCTCAACATTCCAGATTAGGCAAAGGTCAAAATTCAATTTTAATGATATTTGGTTTTTTAAGTGATTTTGAATCCTCTTAGGAATAGCAGTAGAAAACATGAATGCATCTACTTGCATAAAATTCTTATTTGAATATGGCAAAGGTTGCAAATTCAGAACTTTTTTGCTGATAATTTTAATTTAATTGATTTGAAGTTCAGCTATAGTGCAAGACTGTCCACATTATTTAAGTTCGACACTAGCGCTGCTGAAAGAAGGAAGGTCTCCATTAGTTACAGAAAGGACCAATATACAGCCACATATTTGCCTATCCAAACAAAGAAGATTACTGTGGGCTGGGAGTCAGTCAGAAAGAAACAGTCATAAGATCTGGTGTAGAGGGCATTTAGATTCTGAAGAGTCAGGGAGAAATGTCCTGTGCCATGCTTAACTAACCTGATTGCAATTACTGCAGCCAACACCACAATGTGCTTGCCTATAGCTTAATTATTCAACTTCTGGAGACAAGATGATGGTGAATAGCTAGATCTGTGACTAACTAGACCTTAGATATTAGTTCCCATTAGTACAGAATGATATTTTCCAAAAAAGGATCTTAGCAGTTCAAAACCCACGAAATGTCATTTTTAATGAGTTCCAATAACTGCAATAGCTGGGACACATTGTTCCACTGCTCCATTTCATAGATTTCATAGACTTCGTAGACATTAGGGCTGGAAGGGACCTCGGGAGATCATTGAGTCCAGTCCCCTGCCTAAAGGGCAGGAAATCACCTGGGGTCATAGAATCTCAGCAAGATAAGCATCCAATTTGCTCTTGAAGCTCGTCAATGTAGATGCCTGAACCACCTCCGATGGCAGGCTGTTCCAGACCTTGG
>NW_017728912.1:402547-420653 GCF_001723895.1 Crocodylus porosus | reverse complement strand
CAGGTTTTTCTTCCCAAGGTGGAGAACCTTGCATTTTTTGGTGTTAAACACCATCAGGTTTTCATCCGCCCATATGCTGAGCCTGTCCAGGTCAGCCTGGATCATCCACCTGTCATCTGGTGTGGATGCTTTGCCCCAAAGTTTGGTGTCATCAGCAAACTGGGCCAGTCCACTTCTGACTCTAATGTCCACATCATTAATGAAGATGTTGAACAATATGGGTCCAAGGACACAGCCTTGGGAGACCCCACTGGTTACAGGACACCATGATGAGTGACTTCCATCAATTACTACCTTCTGGGTCTGACCATGGAGCCAGTTTTCCAGCCAGTGGATCATGGTGGACCCAAGGCCACAATTGGCCAGTTTCACCAAGAGGTAATCATGGGATACCAGATTGAAGGCTTTGTTGAAGTCAAGATATATGACATCAATCTCTTCTCCCTTGTCCAGGTGATAGATCACCTTGTCATAGAAGGAAATGAGATTGGTCAAGCAAGACCTACACACAACAAACCCATGCTGGCTATCCCTTAGGATGTTGGCATTGGCTAATTCATTAAGGATGGCCTCTGTAATGAACTTTTCTAAGATCTTCCCCAGGATAGAAGTCAGGCTGATGGGCCTGTACTTAGCTGGATCCACTTTCCTCCCTTTCTTGAAGATAGGAACCACATTGGCCTTCTTTCAGTGTTTGAGTGCCAGGAGTTTTCAAAGATCCGTGCCAGGGGCTGGGCTATGATGCTCTCCAGCCCCTTGAGTACCCTGGGGTGTAGATTGTCAGGGCCAGCTGACTTGAAGGTATCCAGCTTGTCAAAGTGTTCCTTCATGAGGTCAGCATTAATGGAGGGCAGGGGATCTCCCTCACCTGGATGTCCCTGTCCCGTAGCAGACATGGGCATCCCATGGGACTGATGAAAGACCGACACAAAGTACCTATTTAATAGGTTGGCTTTTTCCTGGGTGTCAGTTGTCAGTTGTCCCATCTGGTTCAGCACGGGTTCAATGTTGCCCTTGCTTTTCCTCTGGCTCCCCACATATCTGAAAAAGGACTTTTTATTGTCCTTGATGCTTGAAGCTAGTTGGAGTTCAGTTGCAGCCTTGGCTTTCGTGGTTTTCTCCCTGAAGGACTGGTTCAGTGCTAAATAATCCTCCTTGGAGGTGAATCCCATCCTTCATCCTTTGTAGGCCTTTCTTTTTAGCCTCAGGGGGTCTGCTAGATCCCTGGAGAGCCAGGGGAGCTGCTGTGCCCTCTTACTGCCTTTCCTCCAAGATGGATTTGCTGCAGGGTGCCTTGGCTCAGGTACAGGGTGTCTCAGTGTGGGGATACATTGAGACAGAGTAGCAACCAGCCAAGGGACCATCCCGCCACACTGTGCCCCAGCCAGCTGGAGCAGGAAACTTTGTCCTGGTGCTGCAAATTAGCAGTGCTGTGCATGGTTTGATGTGCAACACATGTAGTTTGTAGTGCCACAAAGATGTTTGCAGCACCACAAAACACATGTGCTTCCATGTCTGGATCTAGCTAATGATGCTAGAGCATGCTAGGTCCAGAATCAACGTAGTATTGATATTTTTTGTTTCAGAGTAATGTTTTGGGACATATACTTTCTTAGAGCTTCATAGTTTGAAGTCTCCAAGGGCTTCTTACATGTTATATAAAAGGTGGTAATGTTACTGAAGACTTGCTGTGTCGGAACCAACAGCTGTGAATGCATCTGAGGACACTGAGTTTGTTTGATTCCAGATCTGTCTCTTTCAGAACAAAAGATCTGCAGTCCAACAAAGCTTCCTGGAAAAGGGTGATTTTGAGCTTTCTCTTATGTTTCTGTGATGCCCAAGGCTATACAGGCCTAACAGCTCTGTTTGGAATGTTCTTGCCCTAAACATTTTATGTAGCTAACAATGACAGACATTTTCTTCTGAAAAGATGTACAGCAGCTTAAATCCTGACCTATCTCATAATCTGGCATATTGTCATCAAATACAAGAATAGAATAAATTATTAATTTTAAATAAATGGGTTTTAAAAACAGTAAACACATAATTATCTTACCTCCAATAAGTATTATATCAGTTCTGTTCCATCTATTAAGCACCTATGTGGACATAGGCATCTAAGTACAATTCTATTTTGTCATGTTTAAATCCTGAAAATCTATCAGTGAACCTACTTTTGTACCATTTTAAGACTGAATCACAGAACAGCAACAAAGAGGAGCAGAACTCACACATTATTTTGCATTGTTTTTTCTGGGATTTGAGCATGATGGTATAAAATCACACTTACATTCATTAACCCACTTAATAGGTCAAATAGAACCTGGTCCTAAGTCTTTCAAGAAAGAGTAAAATTATGGAAAGTATGGCTCCAAAACCTCTTATGTAGTCTGGAGAGCAAGTTAAGGTGGTTATATAAATGCATCTCCAATTTTGTTTTAATTATTTGTTAACCTACTAAGTACTTTTCAGTTTGAGGGATTAAACAGATAAGATTGTTTTGAAAGATATTTGAACTCTGACTATGAATTCCTATAATTCTCTTCCAGAATCTATTTGACAGAATTAACATTTCATTTTCCACCTCTAATTAGTGCACTTTTATACTAATACATTTGTGTAGGCTGTCAGTGATACTGCAATAGTTCAAAAGCCTAGTGATACTTGTCAAATTTATGGACAACTATATCTAGGGGCACAGTATCACAGCTGAAAAACTGGGGTAGTAGTGATGCATGGTGGTGATTTCCATCTGCTGGCTTGGCTGCATAGCTGCTGTATTATCTTTTTTTTGGTACCCCTTCTTCTCCAAGTCAGTGCTCAAGAACACTGCCCCAGGAGTGTCATTTTCATTTCACTTAGTGGTTACATCTACACGTGCACCTGACTGTGCAGTTGATACTATGTAGTCATTTATGACTAAATGACTGTGTAGTAACCACTGCTACTGCACAGTCCCAGTGCCGCAAGAGTCACAGTAGTACTGTGCAGTAGTGGTGGCATCACAGTTTGTGCCCTTTGATGTTACATCTTCATAGCTTGTTGCTATGGCTACATAGTGTTTTCTGTAGATGCATCCAGTATGTCTATATTACCTGGAGATGACTGCTGGATACACAGGTGATGCCACACTATCTGTATTATCACCAGGCAAATACAAAATTAGGAATAGAGTTGAAAGACTAATGACCAGGGATCCAGGTTTTCTGTTTCCCATGGAGAAACAGACTCCCCCCATAAATATCCCCTTTTAACAGAGTAACAAGCAGATTTTTCATTTTAACAGTGATACCCATGGATTTTCCACTTTTGCAAAGAGCCCTTTGCAGCCTGGCAGGATCCTCTCACTTTGCCTAAGTAAGCCCTGTGGGGTGGGTGACAGCCAGGGCTGGGGGGAAGGGATTGGGGGCAGGGCAAGGTTGTGTGGGTGGGGGCTGAGAAAGCAGGGAGGTGTCTGTGGGAAGCCCCATGTACAGGGCTAGTCCAGCCTGATGGCACATGGACCAAGGGCTGCATGCCATCAGGCCAGGTGGAAAGCCACACATGATGACATGAAGCCCCATACCATTGGGCTGGGAGGTCTCCTGCTTGCCTCCACGGGTGGCTTGAAGCCCCATGTGGGGGTATGGAGCCTGTCCTCATCCATGCACCATTGGGCCAGGCTGGCCACTCTGTGCCTCCACATGGGGCTTCCAGCACTCCAAAAGGAACCTACACATGAAGGCATGGAGCCTGTCCAGCCCAATGGCGTGCAGCTCCCACCTGCAATGCCATGATCAGCACATGCTAGCACAGAGCTAGCCTGACATGGTCTGAAGGTCTGAACCGACCTGTGTGCCAATGGGCCAGGTCGGTTCCATGTCAGTATGTGCAAGCCCTGGGACTCAGGCAGAACCTACTATGGCCATGACTGCTCCAAGGACTTGCTGCCCCCTGCTGCTGAGCTGCCAGCAGCAGGGGCTGTGCACCATAAACCCCACACCTACCCACAAAACACACATCCACCCACCCACCCATTCACACACAAACACCCCTTCACAACCCCGTCTCCAAACCCTGTACCTGCTGACAAACTCTATACACAGACCTACACCCTCCACACATTCACAAGTCCCCCCACACCCACTCCCCAACCATAGGCTACCTGAATATATATCTAAAGAAGATTCAAGTGTTATATTTAGTTTAATTTATTAATAAATAAATAAATAAAAAAAGGCATTTATTTTGCATAATTTTAAGTTTTCCTGCACATAATTTTGGATTTTTCTGCACAGAATTCCCTGGGGTGTGCAGAGTGGTCTTAGTAGGAGCTATGATTTTCCATGATGAAAAACCCAAAATCAAATGCAAAATATGTAAGTACAGTAAAGGTCTGTTATCCAGGATCCCCTGGGAATGGGGGAAGAGAGAAAGAAACTATAAGAGGTGCCCCTAGAGAGAGAAACTATAAGATTTTTCAGTATAAAAGAACTTGTGCTGCTCAACTTCTTCAGCATGCTTGAAAATCTGTCCCTAGATGTATTGCCCAGAGTCATACAGGATGCTCAAGACCTAGTTAGCCCAACCCATATATTCTAAGTAAAGTTCCACTGTTTTAATAAGACCATCCTTCCCCACCAATATTTCCCCCCTCTTCAAATGGATAGTATGAATCTTTTCTATGAAAGGATTATATAGTACATAAAATTATTAAGGTAACTTTAGGAACAAAATTTAGGAGCAGCTTACTCTGAGTGGGAATAAATTTTAGCACATGGAAGTGGAGGATCTCTTCAGCACATCCTATTTTCAGCTGTAGGGCTGTTCAAAAAAAGGTCAGACCCAATTATTTTTTTAATAAAGAGAAATGTGTGTTTATTCATTCTCCCTCTCACTCACAAATGGCACAATTGTTTTTGCTCAAACTTTCCATTAAAATTCACCTCCAGGCAGAGACCAAGCATTGAAAATTTTCAGCCTGAAAGGTGAAGGTTTCAGAAATTAATGAGCAACTGAAAACAGGGATTATAATAGAAACTTATGCAACCTCATCTATAGCAGGTCATGACCAATACGCTGCTGTAATAACAAAGTTTATCCTAATGCATCTCCAATGATAAGGCAAGAACCTTAAGGAAACTTGTATATTTCAAAGCTCAAAGCTGTCTTTAAATACCTAGGTAATCTAGTTGGGTTGAAATCTACAAGGTTACAAGATTTTGTCATACACTTCAAAATATATTTTAAAAAATCCACTCAGTTACCCATTTTGGTATGTGTTAATCCTCAATTTTCTAGGTTTGCTAATTTTCAAGACCTCTAGGCCTAGGCTGCAGAGTGCGACTAAGGCAGGAAGGTCCCAGAAGATTCTGACTGAGTGACCCTAGCATGAACTTTCACAGATGCAACAGCTAGCTTAGCCAGCAAAGCAAAAAGAAAACCATTTATATATTTAATTGGGTACAATTAAACAGAGCACAAGGCCCAAAAAGAAACACCACAAGGAAGAGCCATACATCAAATTATCAAAATACACAGTATTGTAGCTTCCTTTTAAAATAATTAGAAGTAGTAATTGCTGTGTCCAAATGTATCGAATGTCATTTTGCTATAATATATTTTGCTATTATAGAAATATTTTTGTTAGACTACTTCGATAAGTTATAGAAATAAATCAGACTTGTCAGACCATAAAATAATGTAGAGAAACAGCAGACCAGTGTTAACAACATTCCACAATGTGAAGGAAAAGGAGATAAAGAATCATCCCTGCTTTCCCAAAGATATACATCTCAAGTAATCGACACCTTGCAGGTCCATAAGAAATGTAGTTAAATCCAGTTGTAAAAGTTGCAGTGAGGCAAAGAAATTTAAATACAACCAATTAGAGATTATTGGACATAGGCCAAAGGGAAATTTGGACTTTTTACATTTTGGGACTTCTACCTTTGAACTCTTAAATTTCGATTTCTCTGAGGTTCAGCCAACCAACTCCAGTTCCCCAGGGGAATGGAGAAGCTTGGACAGTGGACCTGTTTTCTCCCTGAATCCAAGGTTACTTAAGCATTGTCTTTATTGATCTAAATAAGTCTTTGATATTGTGTAACCTAATAAAGCTTTTGAGTTATGACTGGAATTGTTCAGACTGTATCATTAGTCTCTCTCTCAATCACAGTTCAAATCAAGTGTAACAGAAGATACCCCAAATATATAGAACAATACAGATTATTGATCTATTACTGTGGCCCTCAATTCCATTAAACAGACAAGAGAAGGTGCTGGAGCAGCTAAAGGGAATAATCTGGGAGGGTAGTTAAAACAGCAGAAAACAAAAGATTATTGAAATGGTTGTGTCAAAACAATGTTAAGTGTACAAAAAGGAGTTAAAACAGCATGAGGTAAGAATTAAGTTCAAATGATTACAAAGGGAGACTTATATATCCACATGGTAAAGCATGAATAATGTATAAAATATCAATGTGCCATTATTTCATGAAATGTTCACTCTTCTGGTTAAGCACTTGACAGTTAATTAGTTTTACATTATCTATTAGTTTCCTATATTCCTTAAATGCTTATAATATATATGTTTCATTGCTGTGATTTGTACTGCTTGATGTCTAATATTAAAGTGTTGCATTAGAATCTGTCAGAAGTGCACAGACTACAGTTAGGAATGAATCACAGATGCATATTTTATTCCTCAGTTTTTTAAAAGAAGCAAATATAGTTACTGGAGGCAAATTCAAAATGCATAATTAAAAAGTTAGGATTAACCACACTTTTCCATTCATTTAATTGATGTTTATGAATATTATTCTTTAATGACCAGGTAGAAACATTTTTTTTGAATTAAATATGAGCTACAGGGACATTTGCAAATTTACATAGAGTATAGTACATATTATATACAATTCACTTTGAGGTAGAGAAGCTATTTCATATGAAATTGGCTGACCCATTTTGTCTCATATTTATGTAAGTGACTTTTTATTTTGAGTGGGGGACTGTATATTTTCTGAAATACATTTGAGTGCGAACAAAGAAATTTGTTGCAGATGAAAGGGAATTGAATGTGTGAATTAACAATACATTTTATATACTATAAACATTTGGAAAAACCCTTGGTAGTAATGATAATTTTTAACCACTTTTTTGTTTCTTTCTCTAAAATAATAGGTAATGTTTGCAATAGGAAGGAAGTTTGAGGACATGCCTGAATAGAAGAAGAAATAAATACAAGACTATTCTGATACCACATAATTTATGCTTCTCTCAAGAAACATGGCAGAGGATAGTCAATCGGACAAATATGTACCTAGGGACATTGGGAGAGGACTCTGTTTCATCCCACCGACCAGCTTCCTAGCTACCTACATTCTGTGGGATCAGGCCAAGGTCATATCTGGAGCATCTACACTTTGCTCCCTTTCACTTACTGTAATTGAGCAAGTGTTTGGAATGAAGAAGTAATCTCTGCTACTGGATGGTCTGGTAAAGCTCACACAAAACTGCTATCTTGACTTCAGGCCACTGGTATCTTTAATACTTTAAAATGATGATCATTTTTCATCTCCTGCTTAAGGTATTCGATGATAGGTTCTCTGATGACTGATAAGACCTTTTTTTTTAAACTTGGAATGAACAACGACAGACTGGACAGCTAATATCTTCAATGGAAGTGGGGGTGGGAGGGTTGAACCAGAAGCCAAGACTGCTATCACTACAACCCTGAGATATTCACTCTCAATGCTAGTTTCCTATCATGAATCATCTTGCACTACACCTTGCACTCATGGTGTGCATCCCAAGGAGTGAGCACATGCACTTTGCAGTGCCTCAGACCAGAAAGTGCATGTGGCACATGTGCACCCATTCACTGAGCTGATAATTTGCAATGCAGCAGGTTTGTTTGACACTGGGAGACCCTGGTTTAAAAACAAACAAACAAACAAAGATGCTGCTTAAAAAAAAAAAAAAAAAAAGCGAGGCAGTGCACGTGGCACAGTGTGCACCACTAGAAACCAGAGCCTGGCTGGCCATAGCCATATTAGCTGTCGGCCAGGCTCCAAGTGGCCAGATTGCTGCTGCTGCTGCTCCAGAAAGCCCCTAGGACCTCAGGTAAAGCTTCTGAGGTGAGCATAGATGCTGTCCCCAGCCTCCCCTACACCACCCAGGCCACTTTGCCATGAGCCAGAGCATGTGTGCAGGGACATACCCATGGACAAATAGTGCTATTTGTCCCACAGGAAACTCATACTCCTGCACATGTGCACTCCTTAGGATGTACCTTTGGGCTTGCTTTTCCCAGCTTAGACTAGTTGGCTTTTACAGTATTCAGCCTGCTTTTCTGAAACATGAATCATTTAATTTAAAAGGGAATTTATTTCAGAATCCATAGTGGGAGAAGCCATTTGGATGAATCCCATACACTGTTTTAGAAGAATGACTTTCAGTGATGGTGTTTTGGGATGCCGCACAATATTATCCCTGTTATATGTGCAAACGTGATTCACAAGACAAACCCAGCAATTTTAAATAGGAATCCATTGGGTTACAAACCTATTGAACTGCTGTGTTTTTCTGAGTTCTTTGCAACAGCTAAACTGGTCTGTTATTTTTCTGTAGTAAAAAATGAGAACTAAGAGCTAGGGGGTGACTTGAATCTACGAAGGTTCAGGATTACTGCTTTAGAAAAAATCATAAAAGTTCTACATGTCATTTCATTCATTTTATTTACCTTCATGTTCCATCAGATATCATGCTTTACCTCTTTTTACAACATGTAGAACTCTTTAATCCAACTAAAGAGCTATCTCTAGTTGTCATCAAATATAAAAACAGGTAAAATCTCTCAGCAAGACATCTTTTTCTAGCCTCATGGATCTCATTAAATCACTCTTGATGTTTCTAGACTGTTTAACCCAGAATATTCAAAGCAGCTGTGTAGACAGTATCCTTGAAATGCTTCAAGCTTCAGCATTGACAGACATTGACATATTCAGCTCTTTTGCCACTATTTTGCATAGTTCTTGCTTTGCAATATCAGTTTCCAGTATTTTGTCATTTCGGGGGGAGGGGGGGTTGGATCTTTTTGCCTTAAAAATCTTAGAGGTGGTTTGACATGAATGTTGCCCTTTGTGCTGATGAGGCACAATGTTTTAATCATCTCATGGACTTGTTAATACTAGGATAGTTCATGTCTCTCTGCCTTACTTAATCAATCAAATATGAATGTTTAGAACAAGGGTTAATCAAAAAAAATTTGGTTCTTATTTGGGAGTTAAAAAGTAGCATCTGCAACTGTAAAACTGTGTTCAGCACACATCTCAAGAGTAGTATGCCATTACTGTGGCACTTTCCAGTGTCATGTTTACCAGCAATACTCTATCAGGTTTGATACTGTGATCTAATATGGTACCAGAGAACGTCCAGACCTATTTAGAACTTCTAAATCTCAACAGCGTTTATCAGTGTTAGAGAGTGGTGGCTGATAATTGTGATGTAGTGGATCTTATAATGAAACCAGCTTCAACTGTTCAATAATCTTTGGAGTGACCGCTGCAAAAGAAGGAACAGACTCCCTAAATTTAACTGCTGCTCAGATGTGGTTGTTCACCTGAAGTCAGGCAGGAAGTAGAGCAGTGTGGTGATCACTGTGAAAACAGTCAGGCATGAATGAGAGGAATTAAACAACTTTTAATTGTGGAACAGTAGGTGAGATTCTCAATCCTTTAGTCTCTAGCTGACTACTTCCTAACTGAGATACCATGTTCCAATTCCCAACTAAAGCAGAGAATGTCTCTAAATTATAATTTATCATTACAGGCAGGTGCTATCTTAGGATATATACAGGTGTTCAGGGCATCTGGCATAGTAATTAGTTGCTTACAAAAGCTCATGCCTCTGAACCAGTTACTCTTTAAGGTACCACCCTGCCTGTCTTCTGCCTGATCATCTGCAGCAATGTAGATTATGTATATGACCAATTCTTTACTAACCACTGCAGTTCTTCAGGTTAGTCAGAAAGACTGATGTTAATAAATGCTTTTGTGTTCTAGGTTGATATTTTTAAAAATGTAAACTGTATTTTATTATTGTTTTAATTATGATAATGGGATTACTGGTAGGCTGACCACCCAGTAGATAAAATGACACTTCAAATATTTCACATGGATCTAAATTACAAGTTTGTAAATGCTTATGACAGACTTGTTCCGCTGGAAGAGCTATTCTATTTCCAGAAATAGAAATAGATTTAAAAGGAAGTTATTTCCTAAAAACACATCTAGGGAATGCAGCTAAATCTAGGGCAGCAAGGAGGAGAAATATATCCTCAGTCCTTTAACTCCCATGCAAGGGAAGAACAGTATAGTCCCAGAAGTCATTTGGGAACTGCTTTGGAAAGGGAGAGCCTCTTGGCAGCCATCTACCAGGTAGAAACAAGGGAAGAATCATAGCCTGCCTCATACAAGTTATTGCTAGATTTCTTCCCAGCCTTAATCTAATTGAATACTCTTTGTGTCTTGTTTTCTTTTTTATTTCCTGAATGTTCGGGACAATATCAGTAAACTATGTTTTGAAACTACAGAAGCCATGGACATGGGAACTGAAATACCTTCTGAAAAATCTGTGTAACATGTTCTGTGTCTTTTTCCTCTGTTGCCTGCAGCTTACGTATTGCAAAACCACAGATCTTTCTGTGTAGCTGGGCATACTGTAGCCTTCAGGGGAAGGAACAGCATGAGACTTTGCAGCAGGAGACTTTGCTCCATGTAACACATCAGTTGCACTAGAAACACTACACTACTAGACACAAAATACCAGTTTTCTCCATACCCAGCTGGAAAAGGTTTTTCCAGTACCCACACTGGAAAAGGTTATATATTGTTGTTAGAGATATCTAGTATGTAGGAAATTATCAGCACATTCCACTAATACCCACTTGGGGACAAAAAGATATCACTTCTATGAAAAATTATTTTACCTACTGCTATGCTGAATTTGTAAGAAACAAGCATATCACTGTAGTCCATAGCAAAAGCAGTAATTCTGTTTAATTTGGCATATATTATATATCAAGTGATTGCCACATTAAAGCATTGTAAATGTAAAATGGTCAAATATTGTCATACTTGAAATGACTCTTATCTAAAACCAAAACCTAAAGATGAAAGAAATGGACTACTACAATCTATTCCCAAAACACATACGATTTATTTATATAGCAGATAAAAAAAAATATTTACAATTAGTTCACTAATAAATATTAAAAAAACCCTCAACTTCCACTTTCTTGATAAGATGACAGCTCCAAGCTTCATTAAGTCAGGTACCTTGCCTTTGGCAATAGACAGTATCTGTTAAATGGTGAGACTATTGAGGAATTCACTTTAAATAATTTTGATTGTCCCTTATTAATTAAGATCATCTCACTAATTGCTTGTCTTAACATGACAGAAGACAGCTCTTTCCCTCACAGATTGGACATTACACAACATCAAATCAGTCACACTGAAATGAAACATTCCTGTAGCTGTTGCAAGTATATTCACAAGTCTACAACAATAGAAATTTATCAAGAGACGTCTAGTCTTAATAACAAATCTGTCCATATATTTCTAGCACAGTCTGTTTTAATATCATATTGATGTATTTCTTCAAATATGTATCACAGACAAGTGAAACCAGAGAACCTATTTTGTTACACAGAAAATGATACATGTTTGATCAGAGTAAGCTATTGCTGTTTCCTGGGCCTTCGACCTCAAGTGGTTGTCAGCAACTCAGATGCTACCCTCAGGACAAGATATAACAACCTCACCTGTGATACACACAGTATATAAAAACCTGAAGCTGGCTTGCTGCTCCATTCTGAGATGTCTATTGGAGGAAACAAGAAATGAAATGAGTAACAAAGAACTTGTGATATAACACTTTCCCTAACAGAAATAATGTTAGGTTAGGACAAAGCTTTATTAAACAAATCAGTACATTTATAAAATTGTCTTGTATTGATCATCAAACCTATTTCAGATAACATTTAAAAATCAACAAAATCATGTTTATAACATGTAAAGATGAAAAAAGGGGGTATAGACTGACAGCATGTATTTTTAAGAATCTAGAGTGTATATATAAAATGGACATGGAAAGTGTCCCTTCCAGCATTTACCTAAATCAGCAGCCCATTCAAAAAATATTTAGAAAAAGTTGCGTGAATATTTAAGCTTTTAGTCCAGCCTCTCTTTTCCCTTGAATCTCTTTGTCACTTGAATTATATCTACCACACGGTTGGAAACATTGTCTCAAAGTAAATAATATATTTACTATCAACTCAAACTTCAGTTTTCAGTAATATCTTCTAAAATTTTCAATTTTCACATTTAGTACAACAACCAGTTCTATTCACTGGGCACTTCTTATATTTCATGCTTTTTAAAGAAAAACATTCCTTCTCTCCTCTCCTGCCTCCTTTACCCAGGAAAGTGTCTGAACGTTGAGATTTTCCAGGAGCTACTCACACTAGCATGCTTTCAACATCAGCATCTGGATCAAGGCCCATCATGTTGGTCATCATTTCAAATTTGTGCACCTCCTTTTACATTAGTGGAAGTACTTCCAGTTTAGAGGATTGAATTGGAAAAGAATTCGAACTGAACACAGAATATAATAATTTGATGTAGATAGCTGCATTTCATTCTTACAGGATATCATGAAATGGCTTCATATTCTGAACAGAAATGAAAGGGTAGCACACTATGCAGTACATGTGCACTTTAAATGACTCACCTTCTGTAATACAAGGAGGTAATGCAGTTTCCTACCCATTACATTTCCTAGCTGAAATAAAAGGCCTGCATACAAAATGTTATTTTCTAGTTGATTATTACAAGCTTTAGAGTATGGAGACAATACTTAACTGGGAAAGGAAATCTCTGGACAGTTATCAGTTAAGGATATAACAAACTACTAATTGATTTTTCAAAAGTAGAAAAAAAAAATCTCACACCTAAGTGGGATAACAGGCATATAGGAAAATGGACCAGAGTGAGAAACTTGAGCTCATCACTGCCATGAGATATTAGCCTGCAGGGTTAACAAATATGCCAATAAAGATTTCCACAGATGAAAATTAACATGTATATCCAGTGAATGCGGTGATAATATTACAGAAGCATGACATTTAACAGTATTTATCTTGCTTGGCTGGATACAATTAATAATCATAAAAATATAGACTGCCCACCCCTTCTACAGTCATACATTTTTTTTCCAAGGAGGAAGCTCAATTTACTTCAGAACACTAATGTGCAAATATAAATACAACTGAAAGATAAAGTGGTAATAAGCATTACAATATCATCTCATCCCATCCCATCTGCCTTGAAAAACCACAGGTCCAATCTGGGACAAAAGCATCAGGCACTCAAGTTTTTCCAACCCCCTTTTTAGATGAAGCAGTTAGAGGCTACACAAAAATAATGGACTGGCAGAATTAAAATGCAATGCAAGATGGGACAGGGGAAAAGAAGGTCAACGGGATTGTCTAAAATAAGACATGAACTCGCATCACTTAATGTTCCCCTTGTACTCTGTCAAACGGTGTAAGTTGGTGAGACAAAGGGGGTCAGAGTGAAAAGTAAACTCTGGAACTTTTGTAGAATTTAAAAGAAACTATTAAGACCAGTTCTAAAGATAAGTCTTTTCATCCAATGAGATCTGTGACAGAGTGGGTGTAATATGCAGCACATTACTTCACATTGCTTGCATTATCATTCAAATGAACAATGTATTTTAAAGTTTCGTTTATCTGAGCTAGTAAAAAACCTGGGCAGACTTTAGTTTTCGTTTTGTAATAACTAGACACACACACACACACAAAGCTCAAAAGCTTTACTCTCAATAATTTTAATGCTAAAATATAGATGCCTATACACTAAGGCTCCCTCTACATGGTATTGGTATCACATAATTAACTGGTTAATTGTGCAATTACCTTAAGACCAGTTATGTGTTTAAAGTGGCTATCGCATGATAACAAACTCTAATTACCTATGAAGTTAGACCTTGAAAATGAGTACTAACTTCATAGTTCGTTGCTATTGAGCCTTAATTTGCATGGATAGCAGTCTCCTCTGCCACTGGGAGATGAAGCTGATAGGGCTCTTAGCTACAGAGGTGTACCATGCATGAAACCCCTGAAGCCTAGGGATCACAACTACTATGATCCCCAAAGCTAGGGCGAAAGCAAGAAACCCCCAGCCCACATGGGGCTCTTGGTCTTAGCTGTACCTCATGGATAGCTGGGACTGATAGTCTGCCAACTGATGTGACTCACAGTGCCAGCAGTACCCCAGGGCTCTCAGTTGCAGCAGTGTGTGAGGTACAGCTGGGACCAGGACCCCCATTAGTATCATAGAAAATTAGGGTTGGTAGGGACCTCACGAGATCATCCAGTCCAACCCCCTGCTCAAAACAGGGCCATCTCCAACTAGATCATTCCAGCCAAGGCTTTGTCTAACAGGGTCTTAAAAAGCCTCCAAGAATGGAGATTCCACAACCTGTCTGGATAATCTGTTCCAGTATTTTACTACCCTCCTTTCCAGTCAGGCAGCTCATGGGGTTTGGGGCCTTGTACTGCAATACATGGATTCAGGGCCCCAGGAAGGGAGTGGGATGGAGCTGCAGGTGGCTCATCTGGAGGGCACGGGGGTGAGGCTGGTGCCCCACCACTATGAACATTCCCAGAGGGATAGGCAGGACTTATGCCCCCCAGATTTGTGTGATCGGTAGGGACAGGTGCACGCTGCCCACAGGGGGCTCAGGCTCCTCACCCTTCTGCCCTCCCCCTGGGCCCTCCATGACCCAGCAGGAAAGACCCAGTGTGGCAGGGAACAGCAGGGTGGGGTGGGGAAGATTCTTGCTGCTGCAAGCCCTGTGCCACCTTGGCAAGGCACCCCCTGCCCACCTAGCAGAAGCAGGTGTGGTGATACAGAGTTGTGCCTTCTGCTGCTGCTGGGCAGGCAGGGAGTGCCTTGCCAGGGCAGTGAAGGTTTTATGTGGCAAGGAGCTTCCCCAGCCAGCCCCACTCTACCCTGTTGTGCTGGGTCCCACCCACTGGGCCATGGAAACTTTGGGGGTAGGGCAGCAGACCATGAGCCCACAGAGAGCAGTCTATACCCACCCCCATCACAGGCTCTGCTCCGGCTATGCCACCTGTGGGGGAAGGGGAGCCAACCCACACTCTGCTCCACAGGTGGGAGTCAGGGCTTGGGTTCTGCTGTGGGGGGCAGGAGGCTACAGACCTGGATCCCTGGCTTTGTAGTACTGGCAGTGGGGGCTCCCTCCAGTGGGGCACAAGCCAGGCCAGGGGGCTATGGCTTGGGAGTGAAGGGTCTGGACCTACATCCCAGTGAGTGAAGCGGGCAGGGATAGCTCTGATTTTCCATGATAAAAAACCCCAAATCAAATACCAAAAATTATAGGTATTTAGAGTTTATTTTATTATAGTTATTGAGGTAGGCTTCCAAACTGCTTTAAATTATAAATATATCAATAAAATATGATGTTCAATTGATACCTGTATATATAGTGATGTTTCATTTTAATTTCAGACTTTGGGGTTTATAAAAAAATTTGTGATTTTTCTAAGAGAATTTGCAAATTTCAAACAGAGAAAACTAGTATCTCTGCTCACAAGTCATGTTCCTCAGCCCCCTCATCATTTTTATTGCCCTCCACTGGACTCCCAATTTGTCTACATCCTTTCTGTAGTGGCGGCCCCAAAACTGGACACAGTACTTCAGATATGGCCTCACCAGTGCTGAATAGAGGGAAATAATCACTTCCCTTGACCTGCTGGGTCACTCCTACCAATGCAGCCCAGTATGCCATTAGCCTTCTTAGCAACAAGGACACATTGTTGGCTAATATTCAGTTGATTGCTCACCATGAGTGGCGCATGCCCCCAAAGGCTGGGGGGGGGAAATGGTGACTGCCCCCAGGTGGCAGTGGTGGTGATGGTGCAGGGGCAGTGGCAGCCAGCAGAGGCTCCCACAGGTGGCGGCAGTGGTGGTGGTTGGGGGGGTGCGTGGGATGGCAAGTGGTGACCACCTGCAATCTTCCAGGTTGTTGATGAGATACTGAACAAAACCAGTCCTAGGACCAATGCCTGGAACACTCCACTTGATAGCAGGTGTGAACTAGACATCAAGCCACTGATTACTACTCTCTAAGCCTGATGCTCCAATTGCTTAGAAATGGATTCCTAAGGACCTTAATGGATTCTTCCAGGGACTGAGGTGAGGCTGACTGGTCTGTAGTTGCCTGGATCTTCCTTTTTCCCTTTCTTAAATATGGGCACTATGTTTAATCATCATGGGCACTATGACTTCAATCATCCAGGATTTCTCCTGATCACCATGAGTTTTCAAAGATGGTGGCTGGTGGCTCTGCAGTCACATTAGCTAACTCCCTCAGCATCCTCAGGTGCATACCATCTGGTCCCATAAACTTGTACATGTTCACCTTTTCTAAATAGTATCTCACCTGTTGTCTGATCACCTCCTCCCTAAACAATGTTGTCAGGTGCAGTAGCCTGGGAACTGACCCAGCCAGTAAAGACTGAAGTGAAAAAGGCATTGAGCACTTTAGACTTCTCTGCATCCTCTGTCACTAGGTTGCTTTCCCCATTTAGTAACGGCCTCATACTTTCCCTGATCTTCCTCTGGTTAGTGGCACATTTGTAGAAACACTTTATGTTACTTATCACATCCCTTGCTAGCTGCAACTCCTACTACGCTTCATTCCTGCATACCTGACCAATACTCTTATACTTCTCCCTAGTTGTTTGCCCAAGTTTTCACTTTTCATAAACTTTCTTTCTGTGTTTTAGTTTACTAAAGAGTTCCTGGCTAAACCAAGTTGGTCTTCTGTCATACTTGCTAGTCTTCCTGTGCATCAGGATGGTTTGTGCTTGCACACTCAGTTAGGCTTCTTTAAATTACAGCCAGCTGTCCTGGACTCCTCTCCCCCTCAGACTGGCTTCCCAGGGGATCCTGCCCAGAGTTTCTTGAGCAATGCAGTCTGCTTTTCCAAAGTCCAGGGTCCTGAGTCTGCTGCTCTCCATCCTTCCTTCCTTCAGGATGCTGAAGTCAATTGTTTCAATCATTAGTTGCAAGAACTCACAGTCCTGGCTGTGCATGCCCCCCACAGCTAGAAGCCCCCTTACAAACTAGCTCACAATGGAGTTTCTAATGTGTGTTAAATTCAGCACAAGTGCATTAACAAACATGTAGATACATCCCTGTCTACAATGACATAGTTTAGAGCTGTGTGAATGTAGACTGTGAACAGCATCAATAGACGTTTGCTGGTGCTGGATGTTTCCCATGCAGGAAAGTCTGTGTAAGTAACTCAGAATGAGGGGGAGAGGCAAGAGGGACTGGGGGCAGGGGGACTAACAGGCCTGCCAGGGTGTGTGTTTGTGGGGGGGGGGGCATGTGGCCAGGTCCAGAGGGCCATTGTCAGGTGTGTGGGGAGGGAGATGTCAATCCAGGAATGTTTCATAGTTTCATAGTGGGTAGGGTCAGAAGGGACCTGAGCAGATCATCAAGTTCAACCCCCTGCCATGGCAGGAAAAAGTACAGGGGTCGAATGACCCCAGCAAGGATCCAGTATCACTTTGCTTGGAAGTTGGTTCCAGATCCTAGCCACCCTGACTGTGAAGTGGTGCCTCCTGATGTCTAGTTGGAATCTACCTTCTGCCAGCTTGTGACCATTATTTCTAGTCACTCCTGGTAGTGCTTGAGGGAACAGAGACTCCCCCAAGCTCTGCTGGTCCCCTCTGACTAGTTTATAACAGATCCCCTCTCAGCCTTCTCTTGTGGAGGCTGAACAGGTTCAGGTCCATCGCCTCTCCTCATAGGGCCTGCCCTTCTGCTCCCTGATCATGCGAGTGGCCCTCCTCTGGACCCTCTCCATGTTGTCCACATCCCTTTTGAAGTTCAGTGCCCAGAACTGGATGCAGTACTCCAGCTGCGGCCTGACCAGTGCCACATAGAGGGGGAATATCACCTCCTTGGACCTGCTTGAGATGCATCTGTGGATGCATGACAAGGTG
>NW_017728912.1:388562-402407 GCF_001723895.1 Crocodylus porosus | reverse complement strand
TGCAGCCTATTCCTCCCATCTAGCATGCCCACACCCCCCCAACATCTTAGTGTCATCAGCAAATTTGAACAAGATGCTTTTTACCCCCTCGTCCAAGTCACTAATGAAGATGTTGAACCGTGCGGGCCCAAAGAACGAGCCCCACTGCCCACATTCCTCCAGGTCAAAAATGAACCATCCACCACCACTCTCTGGGTGCGGCCCTCCAGCCAGTTAGTGACCCATTTGAGTGTGTAGGTGTCGACACCACAGTCCCCTAGTTTTTTAATGAGAATGGGGTGAGAGACAGTTTCGAAGGCCTTCCTAAAGTCTAGAAAGACTATGTCCACAGCTACCCCTGTATCTAAGGATTTGGTAACCTGGTCATAGAAGGCCACCAGGTTGGTCTGACAGGACCTGCCTCTAATAAACCCGTGTTGGTTGCCCCCAAGCATAACCTCCCCTGCTGGCCCCTTGTGGACATGAGCCAGGATAATTCTCTCAAAAAACTAACCCAGGGTTGAGGTAAAACTGGCCTATAATTTCCTGGGTCCTCCTTCCTCCCTTTTTTGAAAATGGGAACCATGTAGGCCATCTTCCAGTCCTCTGACACCACACCAGAGCACCACCAGTGCTTGTAAAACCATGTCAGGGGTCCTGCAGTGACCTCAGCTAATTCCCTAAGCACTCTGGGGTGGAGATCATCAGGACCAGTTGATTTAAATATGTCCAGTTCCTCCAGAAGTTCCCTGACTAGATCTTCACTGACATGTCCAGACATGTCAGGGGACTAAAAATAGCCCAGTCAGTGTTGGGGTTATAGAAAGAGCACAGCACCAGGACTGAGGTGAAGGAGTGGGATAGGCTCTAAACTCAGGCAATTGATAGATTCCCAATTTAAATTAGTTTACCTGCTCAGATGAACTACCTTAGTTTGGGCCTACTGTTTTTGGCCTAACTCAGAGCCCCCCCAACAGCTGCAAAGATGGGTATTTAGATGGAACCCCCCCCGCCCAGTTGGATCAATCTAACTGTAATGTCTGTAGACACCTAAGGGTACCACCCTGCCATGCCTTCTGAATTTTTAAAGCATATTTTTAAAATCCTTTCCCAACATATTGCATGACATTATGTACACATGAAGACTCCAAATATTCTCTTTTCCTATAGTATGTTTTTTATTTAAAAGAAAGTTCAGCTCCTATACTCTCTTCAGTATTGGATATATGTAGGGTTTCTCTGTTAGGACTACTAAATTTACACCCCAGACTTTCTCTAGAAAATCATTCCTCTCCTTTATATATGAATGGGATAACAAGCCACCAAATGCAGAGAGTCAACAAAATATATTTAACTGTTTTTCAAAATAAATGCCTCCTACTAACAGGGTTATTGTTTTAGGCAAGTACTGCCAATTTATTGGAACAAAAATAATTGTAAGTGGCATTATACTAACTGCTAAGTTACTATGGTATTAAATGTGGTGTGAGAAAGATTAATTAAAATATATATTTTCTAATTATAAAAGTAAGAGTAGGATGATTTGCTGTTCACTTTTTCTTCCTCAGTGGGAGACACTGGTAGGGACTACTTTTCAGTCTTGCAATAATTTCAGTATCAGAATACTTTACATGTTCTCTAATTACTTTTCATGATCAGAGAAGCAGTTCTGTCTTACTTAGTTCTTATACAGTCCCAGTTATTCAATATCTATGCCTCAGTTTCTTCAAAGTTTTTACCTCACATTATTCTTATTCAGAGCAAGACATTTTATAATTTCCCCTGCTACAGATGGGGAAGTGAGGCACAGAGAGGCCAAAGAACTGAGCACTTAAAGGAAGAGTTGGATGGATTTTAAGAGTGTAATCCACACTATCCTTTCCTGATCCTGTGGGTGTCTAAAGTCTGTAGCCATCTAAGTTTTAATCCATAGAGTTCCCTAGGATACTAAAAAGTTTTGCTTTTGCACGTGTCTGGACATGCTCATGTGAGTTAGTGCTCAGTAGCCTAAGACACATTAGGATTTAAAAACTAAGTATTCACCTACCTAAAATCCCTGAAGGAATCAGTCCAAAACATGTTCAGAGCCCATTTAATGCACATAGATGGGATCAGGCTTCATAAAAAGAAGAGTGTGATGGCTGCCACTTTCTTTTAAACACACACAGCCAGAGCAGAGTTTTTCAATTTTTAGTGGGTGTGTCTAAATGAGAGAACTTACTGTGCAGTACAGCTAATTTATGTGCAGTAAGCATCCACATCTACACATGAGGATACTTACTGCACAGTAAAAGGCTCTAATCACAAGTAATTTGCTACCTGGAAGTGAAAGTAGCACATTTCCTTACGATCAGTAACTGCACAGTGTACATGTAGACCCCTGACTAGAAGCAAATGTGCACCTGGTTAGCCAGGCAGCAGGGGGCAGGAGATTGCTTCCTACCCCATCAGTTGCCTGGTTTGGCGGACAATGTCCCACACTTCATGATCACAGGATCTCCAGGATCACAGGGCTCTGAGATCCTAATCTCCCAGTGAAGGCCACATGATTGTATAGCTGGCAATAGGAGAGAAAGATCTTCCAGCCTGGGCCCCACAACCATGTAACTCAGGCTAGGAAATAGGCATCTCCTAGCACTGACCCCAAAACCACAGAGCTAGCATTGGGAGATAAAGATCTCCCAGTGCTGGCCTCCATGACCGTGGAGCTGGTGCTGGAAGATAAAGATCTCTCAGTTCTGGCCCATGGATGCAGAGTCTACACTGGAAGATAAGGATTCCCCAGCCCCCTCTCCCTGATTGTGGAGCCTGGGTTGATGGGGGCTGGGGATCCTGTTCCCTGCCCAGCTCTATGATCATGGAGTTGGGCAGGGAACAGGTTCTCTAGCTCCCATGGTCACAGAGTGGGGTCTGGGAAATGTCCCTGTCAGTGGTAGATCCCAGCCCTATGCCTCAATCAGACAATAGAGGCACGCAGCTTGGCAAGAGCATCAGGGGAGGGGAAGATCCCATCTTCAAGTGGGGCAGCTAGCAGTGAGCCTTGAGCTGGGTGGGAAATCCCTGCCCAGCCAGAGGCTTGCTGGTAGCTGCCTCATGAATGGATTGGGGCAAGAGTCCAGGACATGTCCCTGCCCTGCAGGCCCTTCCAAGTCCCCTGCCCCCAGCTGGGGAGCCAGGGCCAGGAGCTCCTTGCTGCCAGGGAAGGGGGACATTGTCCCAACCAGGCTTTGGTGGCAGAACCCGCCCTGGTTGCAAGCAGCCCCACCCCCAACATACCCACTCAATGGCAGGGAGCAATGTCCCACCCCCTGCTAAAATACAGCTGTCTCCTGGCATTGTGCTCCCTGACAGCCCCTGGGCTAGCACCCAGGGGAGACTAGAGTTCTCCTTGGTTGCTGCAGGGCGGTGGTGCCAGGCCAGTGGGGATGGGAGCAGATTGCGGCCAAGCAGCAAATCTGTTCCTGAGACACTGCATGTGTAGACACGTGCCTGGGTCAGTTTACTCTACAGTAAGCTGATCCCATTTTATTTGCATGTGTAGACATGCCTACAGACTTTTACTAATTAGATGAGTCACTGAAATGAGAGATCCAGCTTTAATTCTGTCATCTTCACAAGATGTTAAACATACACATCTACTTCCCAGGGGTGAGCCCCTAATAAGGTAATGGGTTATTCTGCAAAAGCATCCTGTTGAGGCTGTTTCAGTTTGCATGGAATAATTAAAATGCATGGAGCAAAAGCATGATGGCCTACTGGTTAAAGAACCTTGCTATACATCCAAAAGAGTGAGATTAAGCCATGCTTGGCTCAGTCATGCATTAATACTTGCGGAGTCAGATGTGTCAAACAAGGGATGTGATGCTAGGCACATCACTCCTGTGGATGCTTGCTACTACAGAAACTGGTGTGCCTTAACTGTGCCAGTATGATGGAATAACTGAATTTAGGTGGATTTTTGACAGTGGTATCAAAGAGAAAATGGGTAAGTATGACTGTCTAACCTAGGGATAGGGGTACTTGCAAGACAAAGTAAAGACAGGGACTCCCATCCCTGCCCCTGTCTGTGTATTTTATCTAATGACTGTTTAATGCAAATATTTACATTCATGAAGGTTTTTCCATGATAAAAACCACAAATAAAACTCATACCAGCACAAGTACACACCAGAAGTACAACACTCACAGACAGTTGTCATTTCTAGTTGAGCTGTTTCTGGAATAGCCTGTATTTTTTTTGTCAGGTTGTATTCTTCTGCTAATGCCCCTGTACATTGCTGGGACACTGTAATAAAACTCACATTTAGGCATTTTTATGTTGTCAGATTGTTACAGCTGGACTTCAGCGTAAATAAGAATCAGACTTTATATTCTCAGGAGATGGATCGTGAGATTTGCTTAAATACCAAACTGTCCTCAAGATACTGCATTTAGAAAACTCAGGTAGCAGGGAGAGGCTGAACCTTTCCTAATGACTGGAGGTACATACAAAATACAACCAACTCCAACATTTGCACATCAGCAAACTAAAGGGGATTCAGAGCAAGAGGGAAAAAAGGGGAAAAAAAAGATTAATGGGTTAGAAGGACTGACATATGAGAAAAGGTTAGAAGGATTAAATATGTATAGCTTGACTAAACAATTAAGCGGGGGAAATATTTCTGTCTAACACAATGTTAAAGTAAACACCTAGGAGCAACAGTAATTATTCTGGGGTACAAAGGGATATATCTAAAAGTAATGAGATTAAACTGAGAAAAGGATATGGCTGAATATGTAGAGCAACTTTCTGTAAGTGAGATAGATCTATCACATTTTAGAATGTGGAACACTTTCTCCAGAGAAGTAGTGAAAATATCATTTCGTAAAACAATTAAAACTGAAATGGACAAAACACAAGAGACTACATTTTAGGTCACAATCCTGTATTGACAGTGTTTTTTTCCTTTTCCTATGGAGTCTTAACTTCTAGGAGTCTCTCCAAATACAATGAACAAACCAACAAAAACCAATCAACCAACAAACAAACAAACCTGAATAAGCTGAGGAAGACTTCAGTATAGGTGGAAGGGGGTAGGAGAAAAGAAAAATAGAAATTACAGCAGAACACAAACATATAAAGCTTTAATAATATTATTAATAATCATAATTAATATATACATTTGTAAAAAAAATCAACATCTAAATAAGTTTAAAGGTTATTTATTTTAAATAATGACTTTTCTATTACTGTGACACCTCATAATGCCTTGACTATTTTGTAACTTTCCCAAGTTTCTGGATACATTGCTTTAGAGTTTTAAACTAGTAAAAAATAGCTTTTGTATATATGGTGAGATCAGATTTCAGATTTAAAAGGAAAGCATGCAAGATGAATAAAGGGAAAAAAGGAAGAGAAGAAATAAGTTGCACAATTAAGCTATCATATACCTTAGTATTGGATTGCACAATAGCTGTGGTTGTTCTTTGTTGCCCTCATGTGTACCCTCATAGGTGTGCTAGACTTGGACTTTTATGAGACTGTATACATTTTGTCTATCCTGAACTGAGCTATTAAGGGAAGCATGATCTGCATGGCCAATTTCCTGCTTGGCCAGGCCAAGACAGTGACCCTGAAGCACCACAGGAACCAGCTTACCAGATCTGCTTCTGATGACACCCTCCAACTTTTATGATTTCTATTAGGCTTATTATTCCAGTGTATTGCTCCCAGGAAGCTCTCAGGCATGCATTTTACACATGTGCCTGGTCTGTAGCACATTGAGTTGAAATGAGATGAAGCAGCCTAAGGGGCCCCAGGGTCAGCTTTCCTGCCCAGTGCTGCTCTGATTGGGCTGTGTGTGCTGTAGTGGTTCTTACTGGGGCATGGGAGTGCTTTAGTGTGGGGCTATCTGGTGCACAGCTCAGGGCACTGAAGCACCCTCATGCCCCAGCCAGCTGGCTCAGCATCTACATTTGTGCTGCTGCATATGTAAAAAACTGCACTGCAGTTTTTGCAACTTGCAACTTGGAGTTGCAAGTCCTACCCTGCTGTGGAGTTTGTAAGTTGGATGTGCCCTAATAGAGACACATGTATAGATGCTGAGATGTTTACTGCACAGTAAACCTCTCCTGTAGACACACCCAATATGGACTACTTTGTGTCATGCTAGGCCATCAAGTGCTTACTCTGCAAGGTGTAAAACAGACAACTAGTCCTAAATTTGTAAGCCCTGAAGGGCATTGTAGGGAATGGAGTTTCTTTCTCTGGTTATACATGCAGAAACTGCCACTTGAGGTTTCCAGTTCTCTTGGGGAGCTTATACAGGGCACCCCAGGCAGGGCAGACTTCCTCTGGTTTTGTTGGTTTTGAGTTACTGCTCTTCTTCTTTGTTAGAAACAGTTGAGGTCCTGCAGACCAAATTAGAGCCTCAGGCAATCAGATTTTTATCTGAGAATTATTAGTTCACATCCCATTCAGTTCAGTGAGATTAAAAATTGTAAAAATAAATAGAACCTTAAGAAATAATTCCAATATGTAATCATATTATTATTAGTAAAAAGAATAATAGGTGTTGCCATCTGAACAGCTGGAACCATCCACATATGATCTCTCCCCAGAGCCTAAATGCCACTGGAGGGGGGCTTTTAGTCAGAATGAGTGGGAATAGGCCAAATAGATGAGGGGGGGGGGTCTGTAAAAGAGAGAAGCCAGAAGGATCTGTCAGGGAAAATGATCGAAAGAACTTTAGACACTTTGACTGACTAACAGAGGTACCTTTGTTAACTATATCTCGTTTTGCCTTTGGATAAACAAGGTGAAAGGAAGATACACTGAGACAGCAATAACAGGTTAGATTGACTGAGACGTAAACAAAGGGAAAATTTTGATATAATTGGTAAGTAGAGAAGAGAAAAAGGATACAAAATAATGTTCAAAGGAGTAGAAATGAGAAAGCAACTGAAAATTGAGCTTATATTAATTTATCCCTTTTTTTTCCACAGAAAAGCTGAACTACAAAATACTTTTTCCCTTGTGCTATAGACCTTAGCTATCCTAGGCTGTTTTCATGAATTTTAACTCCAACCTGTTTCTGTCAAGGCCAATGCTGGCAATATATATTGGGTGCCTATACATGAGCAGCAAGACTGTTCCAACACATTGTAATTACAGTGCATCAGAGTAGACTCAATTAACTAAGTCTGCTGGAGCACAGTGATTGTTAAACTCCAGCAGACTCCAGTGTCTTGTATCAGCATCCCCACAGTTAAAAATGGCAGCAGGGGTGCTTTAACTAAAGCTCATTTGACAAGCTTTAATGTGCCTCTGCTGCCATTTTTAAGTGTGGGGATGCTGCTACACAAGATGCTTCGGGCACTTTAATCAGAGCAGATCTCAGAGCCGCTCTAATTAAAGTGCTCCCCCCAACACACGCACTCCTGCAGCATGTGCATAGGTGACTGGTAGGGGGTGCATATGTCTCCCTTGATGGGGCCAGTGATCCCCCTGAGGGCCAACACTGATGCTCTTGGTAGGACTTGTGCCTCCCTTGACAGGGTGCCACCGTCAGAGGCTTCTGCAGGTGCCCCCCAACCCCAGTTCAGGAGGCACCAGTCATTCATGAGCATATGTATAAAATGACCATAAAGACTGCTGAAGTCTTATTAGTTATTATTGCTCTTATTTTCTCCTGGGTTGACTACAAGGTTGTATTATACAGGAATAAAATTGAAAAATACTTACCTGAGCTATTTTCTTTCATCCTTACTTGTGTACCAAAGTCTTTAGAATTCTACTATGGCGTGCCATACTTGTCTATAGACTTCTTGCAGTTCCTTATTTGCTATTCTTCTCCACACATAATTTTCTTTTACTAGTTACAACTAGTGTCTCAATTGTTTATTGTTGAGGGCATTTAGTTAGCTTTCTTCATTTTCAGTAAGTGTCCAGTTCTCTCTCTCTCTCTTTCTAGGTCTGTGAATATATAATATTTTGTATATGTCTGAGATGTCAATTTTCTCAGTAATTATTTGTAGCTCAAAATATTTTGAAGGAAGAATAGCAGGAATTCTCTCTCTATACCCATGCCTTAATCTCTTCCTTCATCAAATTGTTATTAATAGTTAATACTCTTATATATTTAAGTTACCTAGTTTGTTTGCTATTGCCAACTGGAATGGCTTGTGTAAGAGCTTCTCAGCAGTTTATAACCAGATATTTCATTTTAATATAATTGATTAACCTTTTTGCCTTTCTACTTCCTGTAAGTCGCCTATCATTTTGTAGTAGATCTTCTGTTTCTGTTCTGCTAGCAAAGTTATATTTTATAAATCTAACTGTTAAATTGATTTAGTAAAAATGCAAATGTGAATGTACACCAACCTAAAAGAAAATCACTCAAGTTGTAAATAGCACATGAATGCTACAAAATGCACTAAATATTTTTAGTAGACATGTACCATAAACCACATGAAAACTCATTTGGTATATTATATTTCTCATTCTAAAATACTACTGCCATCCTCATTTTGTACTATTTCATGAAAAGATAGCTATAGAGGAAGATTATATCTAGGAGAGAGAAGAGATGGAGGAATATGTTACAAATCCAACAATTTCACAGGAATTGACAGAAAATCCACACTGAAATTGTTAGCTCCACATATAACATTTCTGTGCAAAAACTAGAGATTTTAAAGGGATTGAGAAACCTCATGCTGTGTCAAGGAAAACTGCAGGCTTATGCTCAAAACTGAAATACTTATCTGTCCACTTTGTAATTCAAGAGTCATCTCCATGTCAATAATGTATAGCTTCCAGTGACACTCAGAAAATAGGATTTTATATTAAATTGGGACACCATCCCTTCAACTAAAATGTTTCCTTCTTGTGAGGTTATAAAATGCTGATAGGTCACCTTCTAAAAATGTGGTTCAGTCTAATCAAAGCATCCTTTAAAAAAATCATACTGTGAGAGAGTGCAATGTCTTCATAACTTTACACCTATTTCCCTAAATTCCTATTACCCTAAATTCTTTTATCTTCAACTAACATGCTCTTTAGGCAATACCTGACTGACAATGAACCCTGCTAACAGTGGCTATAGTTTTCAGATATTTTAATTAAAAAGAAAATAAGGGGAAATATTTGCATAAGTATTTTAGTACCTGTAGATAATTTCTCAGGTTATTATAAATGTATGCAGATAATTAGACAAGGCATGTAAATTCCATATTCCCTGAAATAAGTTTGTAATGTGGTTTGTGAGAACAAAAAAGTTCCCTTGAAAACTCATTTTGACAATTTTTTTCATATACGGCCTGGGCTGATCAAAACACAATTGCATATCATCTTCTTCCTTCTTTTCATAAACTACTTCCCAAACCAAAAGAAAAAAAAAAGCCTGCCTTAAAAGGGACATTAAATCCAGTCGAAAAGTCAGCTTTAAGTGCTAAGTCTATATTAACTATCTTTCCAATATTATTTATTTTCATTTTAAAATGTATACAGTTACAAAATGTGGTCAGACTGGATGTATGGATGCAATTTAAGGCAGAAAGTGACTTTTAAAATCAAAAATTACAAAAAATAATATCTTTCATATATAACAGTGTGGTTGCTTATCTGCATTGCCATGACAACTGCTTCAGGAAATGTGTCAGAAAAGATTGTTGGGCCAAATGAACAAGAACGTTCAGAACCAAAGATTTTCCCTCAATATGGAGATAATTTATCATAGTGTTCTGGCTGATTTTAGATGGTATAATGTATTAAAAAGAAGAGCAAGAGTTAGACCTTGTAAGGTGTTACTTATATGGCGAACTCAGTATTGTGAATTGCACCCAGAAGTATGGCTGTAATTGATGAAGGTCCTCAAATATCACAGCACTGAATGTGTTATAAAAAAACCTCTCTATATTGTATACACTAGACAGGGAGATGAAGAACTAGCATATGATCTTTGTAGCGCAGATGGACAATGATACAATAAAGATTTGTAAAAGTAGAGTTCTTCAAGTGCATAACTACAAAAAATAGTTGTGGTAAGATCTGAATCTGAGAGAATACAGACAAATACATGTGACATTAGATGCATAGCCTGTAATTACACCTTTGACAGCAATATGGACAAAGCTATACAGAGATGCAAATTAAAATAGCTATTTTTATCCAGAGATATTATTTGCTAATTGTAATAGTAAGAGCTTTGCTAAGAGCAAGAGTTTTGCATGCTGATTCCATAGGAGGCTAGTGAAGTGGCACACAGCCTGCTGCTCTGTGAGTTTGTCTGAGCCACAAACGTAGATAGTAGAATGTTGTGATACAGTGGAATGTGGCAAACACCAGGTGTGTTGGATCACGACTCATCCTCATTTTCCTAGCTTAATGTTGTTTACTTCAGACTATATAAGCTGTATATTTGTGGGCTGCTAGGGGTTCTTCAGCTCTGGCAAGAGTCCTAACTGGTGCGGAGCCCTGGCACAGGCTATTATATTCCCAGGATTGGGACACTCGAGGGACAGGGGAACCATGCGGGGTAGCAGCTGCTGCCTAAGGCCGATGTAAGGTAACTGTCCTCTCTGCTCTGTTCTATTGCCTGCTTCTGCGAGTATCCTTAAATAAAGCTTTGCAAGGGTGAAAACAATTGTGAGTACGTCCTTTGTTCAAGCGTGGGGAATCTGTTGAACCCAGGAGTTCAGTCTAACACACTAATCCAAAAAATAATTGGAGAAACTAAAAGCAACCAAAGCATTTATTTCTTGAACATAGACAAACTATCAATAATGGTGACTATTTCTTCCACATAAATATACTCCTTTTCCTAATATTACATCCATTTTTTATGGATTAAGTTTCAAAGAGATCATTAAATTATGCTTTAACCTCAGTTTCACTTTGGTCAAAATGGTACTTAGAGTTGTTTATCATATACATGCTGAGATTTTTAGATGGTCACAAGCAAAAATTTCTGGTCTGCAGGGAATTTTGACAGTTCAGGGCTCAAAGCCACAGACGTTTCCTACAGGATAGTGCAGGGGAAACCCAGAATTTCATGCACTAGAAATAAGGCATGATTGGATCTGATGCTGGATCCCACAGTGACACCTCCTGCCATGTATGTGTGACATGGAAGGAAGTGTGACTGTGTTGATTGCAAATCAGATCCTATCATGCCTTTACCTAAATGTCTAAAGTAGTGGTTCCCAACTTTTTTTTTTTTCTGCTAGGAGCAGAGTGCAGTGGCAGCTCAGGGGACGGGGAGCTCCTGGCACTTGGCACGGCTCATCTTTTCTCTACAGCGCCACTGGCATTGCCCCTATGACCCTCATTTGGGTCACGACCCAGACTTGGGAACTGCTGGTCTAGAAGGACACTTAGTTACTCATTCAGAATTCACAGACTAGGCAAAAGAAAAAAAAAATCTTTATGGTTAGTGATATCAAAGGCCACAGATAAATTCAAAAGAAAGTCTAGGAACTGGCTTTTTTCTGTCACCCAGGAGGAATCCAAGCAAACTTAGGCAGCAAGCCCTAGGCTAAGATGAGATCTAAAATCAAAATTAAAAGATTCAAAGAAATTGAAGACTCTAAATGAGAAGCCACAGCATGTACATGCATTTGCTTTCCCACAAGAATCTGTCCTGGTACGGGTTTAATTGTGCCTGTTCCCAGCTTATTTTTTCTCCTATAGCAGTCTTAACTTCTCTCCCAGGAGAAACTGAATGTCTGTATGAAGCCTGGGTCTTGTCTGGTGACTGAGGTCATCAGTGTTATGAGATTAGATAATTTCTAGAGGAAATATCTGTAAAAGACAATATTATCTATTATTTCAAGCTAAGTTTTTTCCTTTGCAACTGTATTGATTGCTAATAGAATTACAAAAATGGAAATCTCCTGTTCCCATGGTTACTAAACATTAATGTGAAAGAATTAGCTATCTTAGAAAAAGTCAACTATATAATAGATTATAAATTGTCTGAATTTAAATAGATGGTCATGCTTCTCAGAGAACAAATATTTCAAAATCTGAATGCCTGAAGCACCTGCATCTATATGTGGATTCTCAAAATAAATGTCCTGATTTCTCAAGGTTTTACTGAGCATCTGCAGATTCCATTGCAATCAGGTTTTTGAAAAGTCAAATATCAATTTAGATGTTTTACTATTAATTTAAGTGCTAATTTTTAGGTGCCTACAATGAAGAAAAATGTCAGTCATCTACATACCTCAAACATTACAGGTATATCCTATTTATCTTGTTACAATTATAGAAATTGTTCATGCACATATCAAGCACTATTTTAAAAAGGGCTGTATTTATGATACACAATTGCATGCACATAAATTGGGGCTTGTGCAGCTTCATTACATGTGCACACTAGTAACCTTACCTGCTGATAAGTGTGCCTTATTGCCTACATTTCCATTTGAATGTAATTGTAACTTGTAAAGGAATAGGAAGGGCATACAAATGACGTTGCAATGGGTTGCTATAGTCTGTAGAGCTTTTTGTCTGGTGTAGAATGGGGTGTTTATGTAGTATTTTCAATGTTATCACAATATCTTAAGTATAACAAGAAAAGTGCTGGTCACAACATATACTTCCAAAGCCCATTTCTTCCTAGATCAGGCTGTGACAGTACAGGCCCCAAGGGTGGCTGTAGTGTCCCCTAGGGGACACCAAAATCCTGTCCTGCACATGTGTCTAACAAACTTAACCAAACTCTTGGTGGGCCCTCTGTCTGCTAACAGAACCCCCTCTGTTCCCTGTAGTCATCTCTTGTGCCCAGCTGGAACTTTGTGCCTTATGGTGCTCCTCTGGATCTGTGGCTGCCAAATATGACTCTGCTGGCCCTAATTAATCCTTAAGGGCTCTAAACATGACCTCCAGCTTCCCCCATCACCATGCCCATGCCCCCAGGTGTCACTCTTGTCATTTGCTCTTCCTTATAGAATTGATTCCTCTTGGCTTTAGCACACATCTTACTTGGAATGAAGGCCTAGAGTGGCAGCCTACAAGTACGTAAGGGGTCTGTATCAGGAACTGGGAGAACATCTGTTCACCAGGGCACCCCAAGGGAGGACTAGGTCCAATGGTCACAAACTCCTGGAAGATCATTTTAGACTGGACATGAGGAAAAACTTCTTTACTGTCCGAGTCCCCAGGGCCTGGAACAGACTCCCCTGAGAGGTGGTACAAGCACGTACTATGGACACTTTCAAGAAATACTTGGATTGGAGCCCACAATTGAGATATCACAGAGGGATTGCAAGACTATTCTGGCCCTCTAACTACTAACTCATGATGCTTATCCATGTGGTCACCAATGGTGCTGCAAAGGGTTGCACTGTGCAGATCAAAAGTGACTACAGGGCTCTGGGTGCAAGCGTGAAAAGGACAGGGGCTCAAGCAGTGTTCTCTTCAAAATTTCTGGTCAAGGAAAAGGGACCAGACAGGAGTGGACACATCCTGCAGATCAGTGCATGACTGCAGAGATGGTGTTGCCAGCAGGAATCATGGGGAATGTAGAAGTGTATGACAACATGGGCAGCAGCAACCATAAGATGATTGAATTCAGAATCCTGAGCAAGGAAGGTGAGTAGCAGAGTAGGGACCCTGAACATTTTTTAAAGTATGTTTGACTTCAGAAAAGGAGACTTCAGCTTGATCAGGGAACTAATGGGCAGAATCTCCTAGGAGACCAATCTTAGGGGGAAAGGAGTCCAGGAAAGTCCATTGCATTTTAAAGAAACCTTATTGAGTGCACAGGAATTAACTGTCCTGATGTTCAGGAAGACAAGCTGGTATAACAGACAACCAGCTTGACTTAGCAGGGAACTCTTTAGTGATCTAAAATAAAACAAAAAAAAAAAAAAAAAAAGGAA
>NW_017728912.1:385187-388462 GCF_001723895.1 Crocodylus porosus | reverse complement strand
AAAAAAAAGGAAGCTTAAAAGAAGAGGAAACTTGGACAAAAGAATAGGGAGTAGTATAAGAGTATTGTCTGAGCATTCAGAGATGAAGTCAGGAAGCCCAAAACATAATTGGAGTTGCAGCTAGCAAGGGACATGAAAGGTAATAAGAAAGGTTTCTATAAGTATGTCAGGAACATGAGGAGAATCAGGGAAAGTGTGGGTTCCTTATTGAATTGGGGGAGACAACCTAGGGCACGTGTAGATGAAACAAGGGGCATCTGTTCATGAAACTTTAAAGCAGGTTAAATGCTTTTTTCACCCGTTTAATGGCATTGGAGTTTGCAAGAGTCAGTGGTGCATTAGGCATTAATTCTAGCCACTGTAGCACATTTGACAGTGTAATGTGACTTGAATGACTTTGAGGCACAGCAAACTAAAACATCTACAAAGCACTGGGTTCTGTGTGGCTCAGGGGCTGTGCAGGCAGCCTGTGCAGGCAACCTGGCAGCAGACTGGGAAGGCAGGATCCACCAAAGAAATAAAAAAAAGTGGTGCGCCTGATCTTATAAGGGTTTTTTTCCCCCTGGAGGCTGCCTTCCTGAATGAGCTGCATGGGGACTTGCTCCTTTCCTCTGTGGCTGTGGTGCCCCCCAGGACAGCCCAAGCCAGGTGCCTGTGGGTGGGTGCTGCCTGTGGGAGGGGACAGCTGCTGCCATGAAGGAAAGCACCAGCCCCCCACCCACAGCCCAGGGATCACTCCGCCCACCAGCAGCTTGCCCTCCTCTCCCCACTGCCAGAGAGGCAGGTAAGACATAGATGTATACAACACAGGGGTTTACTTCACCCTAAATTGAAGTGGCATTTTTAAGAACCCACTGCTTCAGTTTAGGGTGAATTAAACCCCTGTTTCGTCTACACACACCCCTAGTTAGAGATGATGTGGAAAAGGCTGAAGCACTCAACACATTTTTACTTGTCTTTACAGGAAGGTCAGCTCCCAGACTACTGCACCTGTCAACACAGTTTGGGGAAGAGGTGAGCAGACAGCAGTGACCAAAAAATGGGTCAGGGACTATTTAGAAAAGTCCATGGGGTAAGATGTGATGGACCGAAGGGTGCTGAGGGAATTGGCCAATGTGATTTCAGAGCCACTGGCTCTTATCTTTGGAAACTCATGGTGATCAGGAGAAGACCTTGATGATTGGAATACAGAAAATATAGTGTCCATCTTAAAGTGGAGGACAAGGAGAAAGGAATCTTTGTAACTCTCAGGTCTTTGATTTTATATTCTCCTTCCCTCTTGATGACTCTTGATTCATGGTTGCTGCTGGTTGGTCTCTCTCTGTGGTCACACTGTTCATATCCTGTGTTGTCAATACATTCCAAGCCCATCATTTGCACACCATTCCCAAAACAGGAATTCTAGACCTCCTTCTTTGGCCTTGTGAGCTGATACCACCGTATCTCATTCTATGGGCAGTGTAGTACACGTCCCCTTCTGTTTCGCAGACTGCATCCTTGTTGGCCTTGTTGTGTTAGACAGCCTGTCTGCTTCAAAAGCTGTGTGAAACTGTGTGGCTGTGTAATGCAGACTCTTAGAAACCAATTAACCCCCACCGCCCATCCTGAACCATTCTAATGCATATATCTGTAGCTATAAGCCAATTCCCAAAAAGCAAACCTTTAAATACCGTTCTTAAGCCATCAGTCCTCAAGGAAACCATTTCTAAGCACTTGGAAGAGAAGAAGGTGATTAAAAACACTCAGTATGGATTCACCAGGGAGAAATCATGCCTGACCAACCTAATTGGACTTATGATGAGATGACTGGCTCTGTGGATGCAGCGAGACCACTGGATGTGATAAACCTTGACTTTAGCAAGCCCCTTGAAATGGTCTCCCACAACATTCTTGCAAACAAGCTGGGAAAGTACAGGTTGGACTTAAGGTGGATAGAAAACTGTCTGGATCAACAGGCTCAAAGTGTATTAGTCAATGGCTCAATGTCTAATTGGCAGCCGGTATCAATTAGAGTGCCCAAGGGGTTGGTCCTGGGAGAGGTAGTGTTCAATATTTTCATCAGTGGCTTGGAAGATGGGATGGACTACACCCTTAGCAAGTTTGCAGATCACACGAAGCTGGGGCTCGGGGGCAGTGAATAGTAGATATGTTAGAGCGTAGTCCTAGGATTCAGAGAGACCTCAAAAAATTGGAGGATTGGACCAAAATAAATCTCATGAGATTTAATAAGGAGAAGTGTAAAGTCCTGCACTTAGGATGGACAAATCCTATGCACCGATACAAACTAAAGACTAGCTGGCTAAGCAACAGCTCTGTAGAAAAGGACATGGGCTTACAGTGAACAATAAGCTGAATATGAGCCAACACTGTGCTCTTGTTGCTGAGAAGGCTAATAGTATCCTGGGCTGCATTAGTAGGAACACTGCCAGTAGATTGAGGGAAGTAATTATTCCTCTCTATTAGGAACTGGTGAGGCTACATCTGGAGTACTGTATCCACTTTCAGGCTCCCTGCTATAGAAAGGATATGGACAAATTGGAGAGAGTCCAGCCTAGGACAACAAAAAAGGTTAGGGGCCTGGGGCATATGACTTGTGAGAAGAGTCTGATGGAACTGGGCTTATTTAGTCTGGAGATGAGAAAACTGAGAAGGGAATTAATAGAAGTCTTCAATTATCTGAAGGATGGTCCCAAAGGGGATGGAGCTAGACTGTTTTCAGTGGTGGCAGATGATAGAATATGAAGCCATGGTCTCAATTTACAGCAAAGGAAGTTTAGTTTGTTTTTTCCTAATATCCAGTCTCACAAGGAGGGTAGTGAAGTACTGGAAAAGGCAACCCAGAGAGGTTGTGGAATCTCCATCCTTGGAGGTTTTTAAGACCCAGACAGGCAAAGTCTTGGCTCGGATGGTATAGTTGGGGATGGTCCTGCTTTGAGTAAGGGCTTGGACTATATGACTTCCTGGTCCATTCTAACCTTAATTTTTTGTTTTCCTGGCTTAGATGTAATGGTTTCTGTGAGGGAGCGGGCGCTAAGGGCGGCCGTGAAACTCCCTAGTGCCACTCACCGTCACGTTAGGGTGAACGTAGCACCCTCAGAATCTTGCCCGCCATGACTTTGATGTCTAATATATATAGTATGGAGGCTGCCTGTTTCCCTGGTGAACGGTATCGTTGTTCCTGTCTCTGCTCCCCAATGGGGTGTCTATCTGTGCCCTGCCTGAAGGGCTACGCGTGCCTCCAAACCTCCCCTTTAGCACGCCCCAAGCCTCGCAGC
>NW_017728912.1:354082-384537 GCF_001723895.1 Crocodylus porosus | reverse complement strand
TAAGCTGTTTATAAAGGCCGGGCCCTGCCCCCTTCTGGCCACGTGACCCAGCTGGTCACCCTGGCAACCGGCACCTGAGCTGCCTGGGTGATTGGCAGCTCTGCCAATCACCCTCACAGTCACGGGGCACCTGCGTGACTACGTGACAGTTTCCCTCCTGTCTACCTAGGGTTATGTTCTACTGTCTTATTGCTTCTCAGCTAGCTCTTCAGTACATATTTGTAGCCCTTTACCTCCCTGGCTGACTCCTATCCTTCAGCTCACCCTTGCTCAGTTGCCTACCTGATTACAGCCCTCTGATCCTGGTTTCCTGTTCTCAAAGTAGCAGGGGTTAGGAACAGCATTCCCTCTAAGCTGTGTGGTATGTGCAGCTGTCCAGGTGTGCCTGGCAGTGCAGCATGAACACACCTGTGTGGCCATGCAAACCACACAGCTTAGGGAGAATGCTGGTTAGGGGACCCTACTACAAAGACCAGTGTGTTTCCTCTAGAAATGCATGCTTAGGTTTTAGACAGGATGGTTTTGAATAACTACATACATATATTTCCTGCATAAGTGTTAACACTAATTCTTAAAGCTGCCTAAATCCGAGTAAAAGCAGATAACTAGCAGGCCAACTGATCTTTTAAAATAGGCTTGAATTATATTTTGTGTCTGCAGCACATTACAATATTCTCGCACTGTTTTATGAAAATAAAGTGCAAGAAATGTCATCCCTTTTACTCCCTGATTGCTTTTATGCCTAGAGCATTTATGCCATATTTGATGTTTACTTATTATTACTCCTTTTTTACTTAAATATCATTATTCCTTTTTGTCTCCTTTTTGAATCAGCTACTGTAGCAAGTTCAAGCCCTCACCAAGGGGGTGGCTGAGATACCCCTTGTGGCCATGCAATTCCTGTCACACTCCAGCTCTCTTGGTGCTCTCCCTTTTCTCTTGGCTGCCACATCTTAATATAGTTAGTTAACTTATGAAAATGAACTTGTAAAAAATGAGGCTGCCTTGGGTTCCCAGTGCAAGCTGTCATATGTCTTTTGACCAGCCAGCCCCTCTCAGTCTCTGCTGATCCCACTACTGCCCTTGAAGTGCTAAGTGGGCCCTACTGGCCCACCCAGGCCACCATGGTACCTGTTGCCTTAAGGGCTATTTATGACCTCCTTCTGCCTGTACAGGCATTCCCATACCTGGCAGGTAGTGCCACTTGTGTTAGACCTCCTCAGGCCTCTAAACCTTTTGTCAGGATTCCAGCCTTCCTGGATTTGGCCCCTTTTCTCCGGCTGGTCCCCTCTCAGCCTAGGTCCATTACACTGGACTTCAGCTTCCAGGTTCCAGCTTCTGTCTTGCTCTTCTTGGGCTCTGAGCCCCTGGCCCTGGTTTCTGTCCCTCTTTGGCTCTTGTCTTCCTGTGTCATAACCCCAGTCCCTGCCATGGCTCATTACACAATGTGCTGTCAGCTTAAGCCCCAGCTCTCCCTAGTTCTCCACTCTGACTTACTTTCCAGCGCACTCTTCAGGCACCCCACTGTTTTCTCCTCATCACCTTTTCTAGAGCCACTCCCAATCCACTCTCAGTCCCCCCAAGCTGTAACTGAAACTATCCCCATACTGGGTTCTACTTCCCTACAAGCTATAAAGCTCCTTAATTGCAGGTCCTAGAGCAGCTCAGGTATAAGCCAGCTGCTCTTCTGCAGCCTCCTTGATCAGGAGCTCCTCTCCCTGTCACCTGCAGCACCAAACTCCATACCTGGTCTCAGGGACTGGTCTTATGTGCTACCTAATCCCCACCCCTTCCAGTCAGGTGGCTCCCAAGCCACTCACAGGGGGTTCCATTTTGGCTGGATGATCAGTCTGACATTTCTTACTACGTCCTAGTGGCTCTGTACTTCTGAGCTGCCTAAATGCTGGCCCTGGTGCAGCTTATTGCTCTTCCTGCTTGCTGGCAGCTAGCTCAGCAGCAATTAGTTTGTTTCCTACCTGCCATGACTCCCAGAGCCAGTTCAGTCTGCTGTAGCAACCTCTTAAAGTAACAAGACCCCTCTGGCTCTCTGTTACAGCAGCTTAATATCTAGATGTTGTTTCCACTGGAAATAGATTCATTTATTTCTTTGAGAATGCATGGGGTACTGTGTTCTTTAATATGAGTCTTACCTCTGAGCCTACTTTCATCAAACACCAAAAAAACCTGTCTCTGACTACAACAATGTGATAAATTTCCATGCCCAGCAACGTTATCCTTAAGTCTACTGTGCTGCTCCAGGTGCTCTTACTCCTAAACCAGAAGCAGTGCATATAGTCAGATATCTATGAGCAGAACTTCAAATCCCATCTGAATTTGAAGCCCACCAGTGTGGGAGAAATGGTCTTGGCTACTAAAAATTGTTTCATAATGTGCTGGAGATGCTTTGTGCTGCTCCACAGGTAGAGAGCTGATGAGCAGGCATCCCAGCATGCCTCTTGGGCACAATTTCCAGGAGGCTAGAATAGCTGAGTGATAATGGTAGATGTGTATGGACATGGCCTCCTACAGCTCCTTGCCAGTTCAGGGCTGGTCAGTTTCACTGCAGGTGATCCAATCAATTACATGTGGATTTCACTTTTATCAGAGGCAGAAAATAAATTCCTATTTTCTCCTTAACTTCCAGTGTCTTGCAGAGAAGTGCCAAGTAGAGATCAGCAGGTCCAGCAATGCCCTAGGCCTTGCACAAAGCAGACCCTTGGATGCCGCTAGCTGTTTTGAGTGAGAAGGTGGTTAGTGCTCCTGCCAATAGTATTGGTACCCTATTATTTATCCATGAGTTTGGCATATAGCTATTCTGGCATTCACTCCAGTAAGTCGGGACCCAGGTGCTAAGTCATCTGGTCCACCCCAGGTCCTATATTTGTGCCATTGGAACTGTTCTGTCCCAAGTAATTATACATCTCCCACTCAGCAGCCCCTATGTTCTCTTGTCCCTTGAGACTATACCTTCTTTTAGTGGGGCATTAAGGGAAAATAAGGAAGGGAGGGATAAAATATGGGACATTGGCTTGTAGGTGAAGGGAGAAAAACAGAAAAATAGGGAAAAGAAGGAAAACCACAAATTCAACACATCATGAAAAATAATCATATCTTGTGAAGTATATATTCTTTGTGAACATATTGTCAAAATTATTCATTCATAATTTTTGCTCATATTCAAGAGTTTGGCATGTTCAAGGTGTTCAAACCTTAGAAGGAGGGACCTGATCCAGAATCTGGATCTGAATTTTTCTGAAATTGGAGATTTCTCAGTCCTTTTGTCATCATTTTTATGCCCACTTTTTTTTAGTCCATTGAATATTTATATGACAAGCTGTTAAAAACTCTGGACAAATTGGAGGAGAGAGAGACATTTTTCAGACTGGTTGACTCACCCCTAATTGCTGTCTTTCTGAACCATTTGCCTAATTGGGTAACATAAGCAAACAGCTCAAGTATATTTATACCATATTAAACACTTGTCATAGGCCCAAAAACTACATATTTTACGTACCTTCATAAACTTAATGGCCTAGTAATATAAGAATTTTAAAGATGTTGAGAATAAATATTGATTCTTGGAGCTCAGCTACTTACTGTATGGGTACAGGGAAAAATCTAATGCAAAGATAAAGAATATTTATTTTTCTTTGTATAAACTCTGCTTCTAAAGTATTGAACAAAATGACATTTTTAAAATAAGTATGTAAAAACTGTTTTGATATATAGATCTTTACTATCAAGCACTAAATTTCCCCCTTGTTGCCCAGTAGTAGGTGAAAACTTCCAGAATTGAGCAATACAAAGATTGGATTTAATTTGCTGAAAAAAAAACAGAACCTAGAGCTAGTGTAGCCTACCTGTTGCATGGATGCTACAAATGGTGTGGAGAGGTTATTATTTTGATTATTCTAAACATAGGCAAACATTTATATGCTAAGCATAGGCAAACATTTATATTTGAATCCAAGCTACCAGAGGGTTATGTAATAAAGTAACTTCTGACTTTGTGCAATTCCTTGGGCATCAACATTCTGGAAAGAACAGAGACCATTGTCTTCCCTCTTTCCTAAAAGGCAAACACCCTTTTCAGAATGCTTGGTATGGCTCACACTGATCTTAAATGATGCTTGTATACGTGACAATATCACAATGTACATGTGATGAAAATTTGCCTTTGTGTGGCTTAATGGCATCACAGTACTTTACACATACTCAAGTTTGGGGGGTTTAAAATTATTTCGCATCGTTGCAAACTAAACTACATCCTGATGTACTTTATTTTGTAACATTGCAACTTGGAACATTTCAGCCATTAATCATTTGCACCCCTGCCTGCAGGAGAGGTGGGCAGGCTTCACAGAAAAAAAGAATGGAGCCACTCACTGTTTCTGCCATCATCAGGTTCCTGCAGCTGGCAGAATGCCTGGGGCTGCCTAGGAATGGGCTGGCTTGTCCCTGGGGCAGTGTGGGGAGGTAGCAGGAGGGCAGCTAGGTGTGCTGGTGGCCAGGGAAGGTGGCAGGGACAATGCACAGGATGCAGGACTGTTCAGACAGGCAGCTAGCTTTCCCATGACTACCTCGGCTTCCAGTGCCCTGTGAACCATCCCCATCAACTTCTCCAGCTGCCAGCACACCTAGCCACCCTCCTGCTGCCTCCCTGTGCTGCCCCAGGGGCAAGCCAGACCATTCCTGGGCAGCCCCAGGCATCCTGCCAGCCGCAAGAGCCTGCTGAAGATAGAATCAGTGAGGAGTCTAATCCTTTTTTTCTGCAGAGCTTGCCCACCTCTCCTGCAGCCAGGGGGTGATCTGACAGATTAATGGCACAGATTAATGCCCAGCTTCAGGAAAGGTGATCAGACTGTGGTGAAAATAAAAAAAAATTAATAACAAGAGTCAGGCCTCTCTCCACTTCTGCCTTTAGGAGGCACCTGTGACTGCCAGGACAATGACATATACACAGTGAAGGAAAAATAAAACCCACAGTTTCAATTAAAAACTCACCATTTTAATTTAAGGGGCATAGAATGCAACCCTAAGGACTAAAACTCTGTCACATGTACAAACACCTTAAGATTCCAGGCAGACGTACAGTCACTAAATCTAGTAATTTGTGCTGGCGGCTAGAGGGGAGGAACTTCAATTTGAATTTCCTACTTGTTCATTCAGCCTGTGATGTTTCAGCAGGCCTTATTAATACTGTATACTTTAATGTAAATCTTGAGGGTGCATGCTGTTTCCCCTTATCACATAAAATGCAGAAAGTCTTGCTAGGTTATTTGGTATAGTATTTGGATTAGTATTGTGTAACATCATAGAATAAAGGAGGTAGCTAACAACATGAGGTTTGTCTTCAACTAAAGGAATATTGGTCAACATTCTTAAATTTGCATACCTTTAATAAAAATATATATATAATTTACAATTAACATTCACAAATTCCAGGTGCTTTTGATAAGGAATCAAAGGAATTTCCTTGTGCAATATTTATAGGTAATTGATTTTAAGCTGCCTGCCATTATCCATACTGGAGTCAAAGAAATTCTCTCTATAGTATGTTTTGTGTAGACTGTGAATTTCAGAATGCAGCAAAGCATTGTCCTTCAGATCTACTTCTGTAAAAGTTCAAAAGAAAACTGCAATTGGTTTTAATTTTCAACACTGCTGAACTGCATCGAAATGATATTTTGTAATGCTAGTTCTTGAAACAAATATTTTGTACCAATGAAGCTGTCATAAAATACTTGAATTCATAACTTTGCTAATAAATACATATGTGGCTATAAAAGGAGCTTACTGATCAGATAATTACATTCCAGTGATATAACTTACAGTTTTCTCCGTCAAATTTGCAGTAAAAGATGTGGCTCTGATTCAGGAAAATATCCATACTCAGGAAAGCTTGTGTGTTTTAACTTAAGCAGATGCTGAAGACATGCAAGGCAATAGTGTAAACAGTGTTTTGAAGTTTAAGCACATATATGCATGCATTCTTTCATAAACAGGAATGGATTTAGATATGTGCCTAGGTTAAGAACAAAAGGGCAATGCAAAGACTGCAAGAAGTTCTCAGAATAAAGTGGAAGATCTTCATTCTAGACACAGCATACTAAAATATACTCAGTTTTTATCACAAGGAATGTAAGGGAAGGTGGTAGTGTAACCCAGACAACTTTCTGACATAATCAATATGCATAACTGATGCTGTTGGACTCCATGACATAAACTAGTTAGTTACAGAGGAATCTCTCTCGTATCTTTTTATACTGAATAATCTTATTAGTTAGCTAGATGTAACCTGTATCTCTGAATTTTTATTTTTGTAGAACCATAAAGTGGTTAAAAAATGCACTGAAAAACATGGAACGGAGGCTTTTATTTTCATCAAAGATCCTGATGTAATGGTAAAACAGTTGCGGAGATAAGGAAAAGCAATGCAGAAGATAAAGAAAAAGAAATAAAGAAATGGAAGGGCAAATTCACAGATTTTCCCTTTGAAAGTCTCGTATATGGTTACTACAGTTTACAGTATCTTTGTTTGTATTTGATTAAAAATAGCAAAAGGAACAAAAAACATTTACATACACCTCTTTTAGCTCTGCTGATCTATAGAGAATTAAAATAAGTCTCAGGTTTTTTAGATTATTTTATCTTGAAAGGGGGGAAAGGAGGTCTGTCCAATTCAAAATTTTAATATAATAATCTGTTGGAAAAGATGAACTAACATTTTGTTCTCTCTGTTTCATTCTTCAAAATTTAAATATTCCAAGCAATAAGATTTTTTGGATACTACATGCAAAAAAGTTGGTAATTTTATAGAACATTTTACTTAATTATAAGGCGTTTTATAGACAATAGTAAAGCAGGTGCAAGTAACACTAGTCATGTTTTGTCTTTAGTCTGATATCAGTATCCAAAGGCCAGAATATTAATGGCTGTCTTTTTCTCCCTAGAATCCCATTGGTATCATAACTGAATAAGAGGTGAAGAGACTAATACAAGTATTAATACATTTTCTCCCATTACATTGCTCAGAGAAAAACAAATTTTTGCTGCATTTCAGCTTACTATTAATTATACTCTCTAAGGTTTACTTTCTTTGTAGCTGTTGTATTGTTAAGAACAGTAGATTAAATACATCCAGAATCCTCCCCAATCTATTTTGCTTTTATGGAAGCTGGATTCATAAGAAAATGCCAACTGGAAGGCATGTGTGTTTCATACCATAGATTATTCAACTTCAGAAAGGCCTATGTTGTCTTTTGCCTTTTTTTTTAAGTCAATGGGCACCTACACATATGAGGGACCTCTGCTCCATGTGTTAATTAGCATGAGTCATAGCAGACTTGAGTAATCACTAATTAGCATGCTCCAGCAGCCTCTGTATCACATGTATTCAGCATCCCCGCATTTGAAAATGCCGGCAGGGCAGTTTAACTAAAGCACGTCAAACAAACTTTAGTTAAGCACTCCCCTCTGCCATTTTGAAGCACAGGATGCTGAATACATGTAATGCCATGGGTGCTTTAATTAGAGTGGTTCTCAGAGCTGCTGTAATTAAAGTGCCACCCCCACCCTACCCCTTCCACCCTGGAGCATGTGTATAGACGTTCAAGCTTCTAGTGTTTTTCTTCTAAGATTTTTTTTTTGGCAGTTTTTTCAAAATATAATTTTGTAACAAATAGTTGAAGATTTATTTTCAAGGAGGCCTTTTCACTATGTGTTATATTTTTTTCAATGTAAAGTTATATTTTTTGGAGTAATAAATCATTTAAAAGTTAAAACCATATTCCCAAATTCTTGTTGTAGAATTGTCAAGACCCTCAAGAACTGATATTATATTTTGATATAACTCAGCAATTTGAAAGATAACTCATGCTCTTTTGGATTTTTTCCATATTTTCAAGGCAAGGCAAATTCTGTACTGCAGTGTGTCAGTCGGCTTAAAGAACAATATGGTGCTATGAAGTTTTTGACATTTTCTCTCTCTCTCTCTCACACACACACACACACACCAGATATATGTATTAGTAAAGGTTTATATATATAATCTGTGTGTATGGGCACATCTACACATGAAATTAGTGCCCATAAATAACTCCAGAGCTTATTGCTCCAGAGTTTTTTCTCCTGGGTATGCAGTTTGAATGTGCACTCGGAAGCCATTAGCTCTAGAACAATCAGCTCTAGAGTTTATTCATGCACAGCATATAGAGCCCATTTGGAGCAGCCCCAGCTGGCAGGGGACTCTGGCGGCCAGCCTGCCAGCCAAGCACTGCTCCAACCACGCTCAATGTGCTTCATAGGGCTGGCTGGGGTACAAGAATGCTTCAGCATGGGTCTAATCAGCATGAAGCTCCTGCATTAAAGCACCCTTCTGCCACGGTCAGATGGGTCAGAGTCTACACCTGCACTGATGTACACAAAAAAGCTCCTCAGTAAGGTAGTACTTGTACTTATAACTACTACCCTGCTGCAGAGTTTATTAGTTTCCTGTATCCTAATAGGGGCACATGTATAGTTTATCTTGCTTTATGCTTTACATTCATTCCTGGAAAATGGTGCATAACTCTAATTCACAGAAAGGGAACCCAATTTACAATGTAACAAATACAGATAGATTCTAAGAGCTCGACTGTACTGACCCCCAGACTCATTTCTACCACTTTTACAGGACAATTTTGGTACTCACCAACAACAAACAGACAGCACACACAACCACAGGGTGGTAGTAAATGTTAAGCTAGCAGGATGCTTAGAAGCCATAATGGGGATGGCAGCGACAGAAACACGTCACAGAAAAAGAGCAAGGAACACAGATCCACACAGGAGACCATATTTTGGTGTGCATCACTCCCATAATGCACTGCACAAAGCAGCTTACTGAGGGCTTCTACTGCACTGGTCACATAAGAGTGAATTTACCTTACATATAACAATTTTTGTTATAAAAAGGGTCATCGCATAACAGTGAATTCACACACATAGAACCCTCCTAAAGTAAGGGAAACCTGTAGATGCTGAGATTTTTACTGTAGAGCTAATTAGTCAACTCTGCAGTGAACATCTCATGTAGTGGTGCTATGTGTGAGTCTTGCTCTCTCTCTCTCTCTCTCAGAGAGGGCCTTGTTGCACATTAGTTTTAGGTGGCTTCTTGAGGTTTTAACCCCTGGATTGTCCACACATTAACATCTGAATTAGTTTTAAGCACACTTCAGGCAGCTTAAAGTTATACCATTCCAGGGCAGGTTTATCTTTGATATGTGTTACCCACCTCATTCCATTAATGGGCATCCCTCCCCACAGATAAGCTGCCAAGTTGCAGTCCTCCAGCATCTCAGGATGCAGTGTCCCCCTCCCCGCCCTGTTCCTGGTCTGTGTAGACAAAATTTTCACAGCCTGAATTGTACTTCCCAGTGGCTGGTTCTGACACCAAATGAACTCCCCCTTCCACCCTCATGTACAGATTCTTAGCAAGCAATAGTGGTGAAAGCTCTAGGTCATGGTTAGTGTAGCAAGAAGCACAAATGTAGAGGAACTACAGGCAGGTGGCCAGGGTCATGATGTGCATGGTAAATCACACCAGAATCCCTCTCTCAAAAAATTAGCCACTCCCCCCACATTTGAACTGCTGACAGTCAACAGGACACTTGACCTGTGCCAGGCATACCAAGATATGGGCTTTCTCTAGCTATCTGACGGTGGAAGATCAGAAGTGTGTTCAGTAACTCTTTCAACCCACTTTGAAAGGTGATGTGTGGTCACACCAGATCTGTGACTTCTCCATTCCAGATGTTGTGGCACAATTGGTCCCATAGCAATTCTGTTTATAGCCCAAGATTTTCAAAGCTAGTGCTTAATCACAAATACATGTACTCTTTTTTCATAACATGCTAAGTATTCATCAAAACACAGTCATAACTTGAGTTACATTTGTTGAATGTTCCATACTTCTTAAAATTTGCAAGATGAATTAAAATGTTTCTATATGGACTTTGGGCTAAAACCAAATCACTCTTATAAATATCTTAGGTGTTACAACTGTTAAAAATTGTTCCAGAAGAGCAAACCAAGTCAACAGGGTTAGATACCTAATGCAATTAGTAGCAAAAGTGGGCCACCTGCACAGACAATTCAGAACATATATGTGGCCAGCATAGAGATACCAAGCACTAGTCTACACAATACTAGATACTGGGAAGTTTGAAAACTCCCCTCTTCAGAGTTTAAGTATCCGATCTGGGGCCTCCATCAGCTTGGGATTCAGAGTACCTAAAGGGAAGGCACTTAATTTACACAAAGAGCAATATTTTCTTCTGAGCAAAATACAGTGCCCACAAAAAATTTCAGCTGCAAAAAGAGCCAGTGGTGGTTGTGGTGGCGGTTAGCAGCACACTTCTGTATAGTAGCCTACTGGAAAGACAACATGACAAATGAATTAAAGACATGGGTTCTGAGCATGAGGATAGTGAAACTTACATCTCCTATTTGCTAGGAGAATACCTTAGCTATCAGACAATGGTCTGGGTGGCTGCCTCCTCTCCTTGAAGACAAGTTTCTAGGCAGAAAGGAACATAAAATCTATAGGGCTAGAACAAGCAAGAGGAAGCTCAGTTCTACACCAGTGATGACAGCACTTTTCAGAGTTGCAGTATCTAATCCAGAACTTTGTGTTCATTTATTTGCATGCGTTATGCAATTATGAATTAAGAATTGCTGAAGTACAGAATTGCTCCTCCCCTCACCCCATCTGTCACCCAATTTCTTCTCAATTTACATTTTCACTGACTGACTTTCTTGCATGAATACTAGCTTCTGGCTTCTTTAGTATTCATCCCATCCAGGAAAAGCACAGACCAACTGCAGATGCTTCCTCATCCTGATGGAGGGTATTTGTACGCGAAAGCTAGCAAAGAAGAATTTTTCCAACTATTTGAGTTGTTCTAATAAAAGTGATCAGATTTACCCAAAGAACCTTGTCTGCCTTATGGAACTATATACGCACAAGTTTATGTATATAAACAGGTATATTTAAGTTGTATAAAAATGAGTTTTCCACTTATTTTGCCAGACAAAAGAAACAAGTGGAGGGCAGATGAAAGGAAGAAAATGGAATATAAAAACAAATCTCTAAAAATATCTTCTGCTGGAGATGGCTGAGATTTTTATGAAAACAATTAAGAATCACCTTTTTCTGAAATATATTTATTTTATTACAAAGTCTATAAACTCACCTCAATTAGTCATTGGTTAACAACATACTGTTAGTTATTATCTATTAATGATACTGTTATTTCTTGCATCAACATGTAATCGACATATAAATGGATTTAAAATCACTATACACACACATCTATATACATATATATATACATATACACACATATATACATGTACACACACACACACATACATACATACATACATATATATATATTTTTTCCTTACATAATGTATTTTGCATGGTCCTTGGCCAAACAATGTCCATTCACTATTATGGGACATATCAGTTTACCAGGCTAAGTTCTACTCTTCTCAACTATTTAATACAACTGTAAATGTATGTGGCACCAACATCTTCCCTTAACAGACCTGTCATTTTCATGTATCAGAATGTATAACATTTTTATTAAATGAGGTAGAAAAAATAATTTCTTCAGGACACTAATGTTAACACAGCAATAAATAGCATAATATCATTCCTTGGCAGTTTTCATATTTTTTTTCATTATTTATGCAGATAGTAGCCCTACTCAACAGTAGCCAGGAATTCATATGACAAATAATTATGCCAGCAATAATATTATAAAGCATGCCTTTTCTTTTATATAGTTTCCTTCTTAAATCATGATGTTCATTTGCACTTATCCAAATACACTTGGGAACTAAAACTTTTAACAGTGGAGACAATCTAATAAATATTCATTTTTTGTTAGTTTTCCTCTTTCCTTCACACTACAATCAACATCTTACATTGAATAACACTTGCTAAGAAGCAAGAAGGTGAATAAGGTGACTGCCAGTCAGAGGGAATATATGTAATGAAATAGCCTATTTTGTCTCTATATCTGAAGCAAAGTCAATGCTATAACATGATTCCATTCTCTGTCCAACTACTAACAGGAAAAAGAAAAGAGTAAAGGAAGTCTTGAATAAGAACAAAACAAACATCCATTTTAGTTGTGAACTCCCGTTATCTATTCTTATTTATTGGTCAGAACAGCACTCTTTCTAAAGGTCTGTTTTGAAGGTGGCAAATAGATATACTTTTTCAGGTTGAACAAGTTGGAAATAAAATGAAATGTGTGAGACAACTTATGGGAAAAAAGATTTCCTGAAATTACTTTCAGGTCTTAGATCACCATGATTTTAGAGGTACAGAATAACCTAAAGGAAATCTAGAAAGGAACAATCTAAAATTAAGCCCAAGAATTGCTGAGAAAAAAGTTGTTTCAGAAGAAGGAAGGAGGAAAGGCGGAGGTGTGGTGCTCTACATCAAGGAGGAATACACATCCTCAGAAAGTAGCACAAGGTCAGAGGAGGGGCACACTGAAGTTCTCTGGGTTAGAATACAAGGCAGTCAAGGGGAAAGGGACTTAATGGGGGGGGCGTGTACTACAGACCACCCAACCCAGGGGAAGAGCTGGACTGGGAATTCTTAAGTCAGCTTACAGAGGTAGTCAGGTGAAAAGATGTGGTCATCATTGGTGACCTGAACTTTCCAGACATCTGCTGGATGTAAGTTCCTAGTCAAAATGCAGGACCTCCATCTAATCCAGGAGGTGCACAGCCCCACCAAGGGAGATGTCCTGTTGGACCTGGTGCTGGCCACAGGCAACGACCTGGTGAGGGGGCTGCGGGGGTGTGACCACCTGGGCGACAGCAATCACTGCCTGCTGGAATTAACCATCCAGCACAAGGTGACAAATGATTGCAACAAGGCAGCAGCTCTAGACTTCAGGAGGGTGGAGTTCAATGAGGTAAGGAGAATAGTTGGGGAGGCACTGAGGTCCTGGAGGGAAGGGGAGTCAGGTGTCCAAGAAGAGTAGTCACTCCTTAAGGAGATGATCCTTCAAGCCCAAAGGGAGGTAATCCCAACACGGATCAAAGGGGGCAGGAGGGCGCAAAAGCCCCCATGGCTTACCAGAAGCATCCAGGAACATCTCCTAGCTAAAAGGGAGGCGTACACCCAATGGAAGGGAGGGGCCATCACCAGGGAGGACTATACTGTGGTTGCTCGGGGCTGCAGGGTGGTGTCAGGAAGGCCAAGGCAGAGATGAAACTAGGACTAGCTACCCGGATCAAGGACAATAATAAGTTCTTTTTAAAATACATAGGGGGCAAAAAGAAGGTACCTGGTAACGTGAGGCCCATGCAAAACACTCTAGAAAATCTGGTTGTCACACCAGATGACAAAGATAATGTATTTAACAACTTCTTTGCTTCCATTTTCCTGAGCTGGGACCGGATCAGCCCCCCCACTAACACCCCCTCAGGCCCCAGGGGAGGCACACCCAGGCCAAGGGTGAGTGAGGATCTAGTCAGGGAACTTCTGGAGGGATTGGACATATTTAAATCAGCTGGTCCTGATGATTTCCACCCCAGAGTGCTGAGGGAAGTAGCTGAGGTCATTGTGGAACCCCTGGCATGGCATTATGAGCACTCGTACTGCTGTGGTGTGGTGCCAGAAGACTGGAAGTGGGCCAATGTGGTTCCCATCTTCAAAAAAGAGAGGAAGGAGGACCCAGGAAACTATACGTCAGTTAGTCCTACCTCTATCCTGGGTAAGCTTTTTGAGAGAATTAACCTGCGCATGTCCACGAGGGGCCAGCCAGGGAGATTATGCTTAGGGGCAACCAACAAGGGGTCATTAGAGGCAGGTCTTGTCAGACCAACCGAATGGCCTTCTATGACCAGGTCACCAAATCCTTAGATGCAGGGGTAGCAGTGGACATAGTCTTTCTGGACTTTAGGAAGGCCTTTGACACTGTCTCTCACCCCATTCTCATTTAAAAAACTGGGGGACTGTGGTGTCGACACCTACTCAGTCAGATGGGTCGCTAACTGGCTGGAGGGCCGCACCCAGAGAGTGGTGGTGGATGGCTATTTTCAACCTGGAGGGATATGGGCAGTGGGATTTGGTCCTCAGGCCCATGCTGTTCAGTATCTTCATCAGTGACTTGGATGAGGGGGTATAAAGCACCCTGTTCAAATTTGCTGATGACACTAAGGTGTTGGGGGATGTGGGCACACTAGATGGGACAAATAGGTTGCAATCAGCCCTAGACAGGTTACAGGGGTGGGCGGATGAGAACAGGATGTGTTTCAACACTGACAAGTACAGGGTACTGCGCCTGAGGAGGAAGAACCAGCAGCATATCTACAGGCTGGGAAACTCCCTTCTCATCAGTGCACAGGCAGAAAAGGATCTTGGAATCACTACTGGGAGTCTTCAGCAGCCTGGGGAGCCCATGGGGCACACTGGTAGGCGTGCAAAGTTCCCCCAAGCTGCTGGCCTTGGCCATTGCAGGCAGGATCCAACCCCCTGAGCAAGCAGCAAACATTTGTTCTGTTTGTTCCTTTTAGAACATCTGTACTTAGCCGGTGTTGTTTGGTCCAGTAATGACATGGTCCATGTTGATAAGGGGACACAGATGGTATCCCCTTGTTGCAAGGCCTGGTGAGAATAAGAACTTGGTAGTGTATTGCTGGAGAAACAAGTTTTGAGGTCTACATTGGATGGGGCAATCCTTATATGATAGAATGAATAGAGGACACCTATCTGACTTCAATTCCAGAAAGGCACAAAAGCCTGTATCAGAATGCTTTACCCTCCCTGGACATTCCATCAGTGATTTCAGTGTAGTTGTTCTTAAAAAAAAAAAAGCTTAAAAAACTCACTTGAATATGAAATTACAAATAAGAAATCATTCACAGACTGGACTTTGTTAAGTATCTTCAGAACAGACTACAAATTGTTATCCCATCACCTGGTCTAGCTATTATAGTCCGTGTCCCCATGGTTTTAATTGAATAGTCTTAATCTGAAGTCAGACAGAAGGCAGGGAACAGATGCACCTTATAGACTAAATGAATCAGAGTTGCATAAGCTTTGCAACAATGAGCTGTCTTCATGAAAGAACTCTTGCTCACAAAAGCGAATGCATCTGTGATTTAGTTAGTCTATATGGCACATCTATACCCTACTTCTGTATGGTTTTACAGTTTTGTTTACTACGTTTGCCTCTCAGAAATGCTCTCTCTCTCCTTTCCTTCCCCCTTCCCTATTCTTTGTATTTAAATTAGTTCTTCCTATTTAGAATCACTTTTTGCAGGCCCATTTATAGCATGTGATGAAGCAAACTGCTGCTTACAAAAACTTATACCTCTCTGAATTAGTTTATAAGATGCCACTTTTAGAAACTGTCTATCACAAAATTCAAAGTTAAGAAACTCCACTCCATCAAGGATCTAGTGTGCATTTACTATAGGGCATTGTGCATCAGATCTTGCCTCATTTACCTCATTACAATTCAAGATACTTTAATCCCATTGCACAATTGTAAGTCAAGGCAGAATTCACTCCAGTGAATATTTGCATACAAATCACATGAACAGAAAGGGCAACAGAAAAATATATTGCATAAACAGTATGGTGGCAGTGCACGTTGAATAAAATACATTTTATGTGCTCCGGTTCAAAGGACCCCACTACCACTTTCTCAGCATGGGGACATACTGTGCCACTGATACACATTACACATGGGCACTTTAAATTAGCATGGCTTGCTAATTAAAAGCTCCTGGTGCTGCATCGGGAGCATGTGTAAAAATGCCCCTTGATGATACATGGGATTGCCATCCCTGCCAATATCCATACATATATTTCTTACACAATGACTGCTTTACAATTTAGCACGCACCATAATATGTTCTTTAGCATTATTCTAATATACTTTTTGCATTTATCATGGTTTTATATCTTTTTCCTACAAGCTATTAAAGCAGGGGTGGGTAAAATACAGCCAGTCAGATCCAACCTGCTAATTGATCGTATTTGGCCTGGGGCTGCCCACACAGCATTCTGTAAGGGTCTAAGCTCCATTTGCTTGTGGCAGCATCATGCTCCCACCTGCACCTGCCCCACACCCATCAATAGCATGGCCCCAGCCCTGGCTAGCATGCATAGCTTCCCAGTGGGGCTGCTACTCCCAGGTAATGCTCAGCTTTTCCTGCTTCCAGGAGCTCCTCTTCCTCCTCCTGCCCCGCTGTGCCACTCTAGGCAGCAGGTAGTGTGGGAAAATGGCAGGGGGCAAGGAGACATGTGTCCAGCCAAGTATGTGGGGCAGGTGGAGCTGCAGCCCAGCAATCCCTTCCCCACTGTATGAGGTTCTGGTTCCAGCCCCTGCTCCTAGCTGTCTTCCTTGCACTCTGCCCACCCAGTGCAATGAGCAGCCACTTGCAGGTGGCAAAGTGGATAGAAGGCAGCTGAAGTTGTGTAGCAGGGGCAGGAAGAGGAGGTGGAGTCACTGGAGGTGGGGAGTTCTGTGAAGTACCCAGGCAACAGTGAGAGCAGCCCTGCAGGGAAGTAGTACACACTGGCCAGGGCTGGGAGACTGCTATCAGTAAGCACAGAGTGGGTGAGGGCAGAAGCATAGTGTGGGCTGTCCTGGTGGGGGATGGGTAGGGCTTGACCTCATGTGGAACATCATGGGATAGCTACAGGCCAGATGGGGTGGGGAGTGGACTGCACCTGCTCTGCACCCCGAGGGCAAGCTCTGTTACACATGTTTTGGCCCCCCCCTCCACTTCTTTTCTTCTCATCAATAGTACTTGTACTGTACATAGGAACAACCATGCTTCCTTATGGACAGTAAGATCTAGAGACCACTCTGAGAAGCTGATAACTAGAAATCTGGGTCACAGATATTGGAATATACTATTGAGTAGCAGTGTTATACAAAGACCTTTTTCCTTTTTTAGTGTATAAATTGCTTCCCACAGGGAACAATTGAAGTTTTATAACAAAATAAGCAATTCTATGGTGGGTTCCCTACACTTTCAAAGCATATTAGGAATTTGTTAAAGATCAGCCTCTACCTGTTTGGCCATTTGATCTGCATCTTATTTAAAATAAAACAAGGAATTTAAGAAGAAATTTTAAACAAGAATTCTCAAGGAGACAAACAAGGGAAATCAATGTTTAGTCTTTGCATGATTGGAAAAAAAAACAGAAGGATGGAAAGGAATAAGTCTTCAGAGTGGCTTTAAGCAGTTGTCAAAAACAAATAAAGTTAATAACATAATATCCACACTGGAACTGTAGAAAACATTCACTTCTAAGAACAATTACGATATTAAGAATGAATTATTACAATGATCATAAAACACAACACAAATCTATTCTGAAATAATTTTTTGCAGTTATTTATTACATTTCATCAGAGAATCAGACGTCAATAAATTTGAAAACATTACCTCAGTTCCTACTCCTTCTTGTTAGGTAGACAAGGTATTACTGCTTTAGTTTTACACTTGGTAAAACTGATTCACATGGACATAAAATGGTAGGACATAGCTGGGAAAGGAAATTGCATCGGAGTCTTGGCTCCTCGTTCTTAGCTAGAATCAAAACCTTGAAAGATCAGTCTGTTTTTAGAGTCTTAACAAGTCATTATGAGTTTGTCTATTGGTATAAAAACATTATGTTTTACCTGATAGTATAGCAAAAACCCCAGTTTTTCTTTTTTTTTTTTAATTTTAAAATGCATTCCCTCCCCTTCCCCTATCATTTCTGACTTTTCCTCTCCCTCTCTATGCCCTGTAGATAAGTATAAGTGGGCCACGATATAGGATAAGCTTCAGCATTTTATTTTGGTAGCAAGTTGTATTTGTTTTGTTTTTTTATCCTTTATATTGTATAATTATTATGTTTATATTAATTTTTATTGTTCTATATTACTGTTTTACTGATACTATATGATTTAGGCCTACATATGTAAGTTAGCATAAGTCATTTCCATTTTGTTTGTCAAGTTTCCATCTTGTCCCCATGCCCTGTTGTGTAACCTATGACTCATACCTACCCCTCCTATGTAACTTGGTTGTAACCATTCTACCTGAATGAATGAGGGTGCTTGCGAGACAATGGCAGTAGGTCTAAAAATAGCTCCCCCTGAATGACCAAATCATCAACACCAATATCTGGAGAAATGACCCATCCCTGGGGACCACCCTCAGCATTCAAGAAACAAAAGATGAGGCAACCCACCATTGTGCCAAGGCTGCACATGTTCAGTAAGAATACCTGGAGCCCTCTGGAACAGGACTAATGTTTCCTGGAAAGGCCTCCCCATAGGAGATCAGAGGTAGTCTGCCCCATAAAAAGGGGTAGTGAAGACTGACTCCTTGGGACACCCTCTCCATCTGGACCAGCACCATGCCACATCACCTATTTACCCAGAGACCCTGCTGGTGACCCCCCTCTGGCCAGCACCTGCTGGACAAAAACCCCTTTCCAGCCTGGATAGGTAGCTAGCACCCCCATCCTCTCTTCAACCAAAGACTTGAACTCTGTTTCTCTTCCCTACCTGGACTCCAACTCTTTCACTGAGTCTCTTTCTCCTGCTGCCATTGTGAGTGTTTGTGGGGGTGTGTGTAGGAAGCAATAACTTCATGAGGCTGTGTAGTGTGTTGTATGTTTAAGAAACCTGTTATTTTGAAACCCTGATTTGGGTTTTTGCCTGTTTCCTGATTGTTTCCTCCTTGCCACCACTTATCTGCCCCCTGATCTCCCAGCTTTCAGCCTCAGTTTCCAGCCCCAAGCTCCCAGTTTTCTGCTTCAGTTTCCATCCCCAAGCTCCCAGCTTTCAGCCTCTGTTTCCAGTCTCCCAGCTGTCTGCCTCAGTTTCCAGTCCCAAGCTCCCAGGTTTCTGCCTCTCTCTTTCCTGGTTGTCTCCTCCAGGTATGTGGAGCCTGGCTGGCTTTTTCCCTTGCAGCAGTGACCTTGAGTAATCTTGGGGCCACTTGACCTTAAGTAACCCCAGCCTCAGTTCCTCAGCCCAGCTTCTCTCTAATCTACCAATTCTAACCCCCGTTCCAGCAACTTTCATGCCTTACTCTTTCTCTCTCACCTTAACCTTCACCCAGGTATCCCAAATTCCCCAAACACACACATACATACCATATCATCCAAGTTAGGAACTCATCTGTATCTATGTGTAAGTGGGTGGTTTGTGTGTGAACTGGTGAATATATATATACTCACACACATATATGTCATCATGTGCATGATATACGAATTAGTGATCCATGTATGTGTACTGAGTGTGTGGGTATTGACAACAGATTGCTGTTTATTTTCTGATGTGTAGTGTGTATGTGCTTGAATTGTTGATAGTTATGCATGTGCCTAAGCTGGTTTGGATGTGTATATGCCTGAGTTGGTTGTGTGTGTGTGTGCATGTGTACACATGTGCCTGGTGGGGGTATATGCACCTAGAGTGTGTGTGCGCCTAACTGATTTTGTGTATGTGCCATTGTACACTACTCCTTCCTGTCTAACAGCGCACTATTATCCTCAGCATTGACCTGATCCCACAGGGCAACAATAGAAGACTAGATAAGATTGGATCTCAGTAAGAGTCTACACAAAGGTTACCTCAGATTCTTTCATCAAAAGAATGTAATGTTCCTAAATCTCTGATTTTATCAGACAAAACATACTGTCCTAATTTGCAGGCACAACTGCAATTGCATTTCATGGTATTATGCCTAACTTTTCAAAATGTAGCTTCTTATACTAGAAATCAAATTTTATATAAACATTTAATGGTGGATAAAAATTCTTTATGGCTTAGAATACCCTCCTTTTCATGTCAATTTGTTGGACTACATTGAAAAGCAGGAATTTAAGTGCCTAAATGTAGTCAGTATGGGTGCATCTAGATGAGCATGCATATGCATTTCCCTGGGGACAAATAGTAGCACATAGTTGTGCCACTGCTACTTGTCGCCAGGGAATGCCCCTGCACATGTGCTTTGACACACAGCAGATTGTCCCAGGTGGGGTAGCACCTGGGTTGGCCCCAGCAGCTTTACCTGGAGTCCTGGGGACCTGCCAGGGCTGCAGTGATGGTGATCCAGGTATGTGGCGCCTGGCTGGCAGCTGGAGCATGGCTCTGGCCAGCCAGACTCCAGTTTCAGGCAGCACATACTGCAACCACGTGCACCACCCCACTTTAGTGTGTTTCTTTTATAAAGCAGGATTCTCCAGTATCTAATCTTGGCTCCATGTTGCAAATATGTGGTTCAGAGAACCTTTTCACATGTGCCACCTGGATTTTGTGGTGCCTCAAAAGGATTTTGAGGAACTGCAAAATGCATGTGTCCTTTGTGAAGAGGTTCTCCATACTGTGTATTTGCACTACAGAGCCAAAATTAGATACTGGGAAATCCCTGTATATAAAAACATGATTTAAAAAAATGAGACAGCACACACGGCACAGCATGTGCAACCCAAAACCAGAGTCCGGTCAGCCAGAGCCAGGCTCTGGCTGCTGGCCATGTTCTGTACACCCAGATCTCTATTACTGCAGCTCTAGGAACCCACCAGGATCCCAGGCGAGGCAGCTGGGGCTAGCCCAGGTGCTGGCCCTGGCCTCCCTTATCCCATTTGGGACATATTTGAAGTGCAGAGCCAAAATTAAATACCAGAAAGTTCTGGAAAATACTGGTATCTAAAAAAAAATGTTTTAAAAAACATGTGGAGTGACACATGTGGCTCTGAAACCAGAGCCTGGCCAGCCAGAGCCATATTCCAGGTGCCAAGCAGGCTCTGTAAAACTGGATCACTGTTGCTGCAGGCCCAGGAGGCCCCCAGAACCCAGGTAAGGTTGCTGAGGCCAGTCCAAGTGCTGGCCCTAGCTTCTCCTAGCCCACCCGGGACAATTTGCCAGAATGTGCCAGAGTGCACATGTAGGGGTATCCCCCAGGGACAAACAGCAGTGTCACACCTATGTGCTACTGTTTGTCTCTGGGGACATACATGCACGCTCATCTGGATATGCCAGATGGGTGTAATTACTTGTGTCTACAAATTAGTACTCAAAAAATGAACTCTAACAACTGTGTAATTGAATATGAACTATATAATATAATAAATTATACACACAAATATGCATAAAATATAAACTTATGGAATCGATTTATTTCAGTAGTTATCAATTGCTGGTCACATAAAGTTAAGGTTCCCCCCCCGAAATTAATTGTACATAGAGAACTATAAAGGTGAACAGAACATCTATTCATAGTCACTAATTCAAGAATTTATTCTGGAACAGAGGAATTAAGATACTTGTTTTAGTGGGGATGATTATCTGCTCTTGATACCTCTGAAGTTTGTAAGCAAAATTGTCTACTTCCATCTCTTTTGACATAAGCACTACAGAAGTTTCTAATTAAGTCTAGGAAGTCATGCTGGGTATAATTTAAGGAATGATTTGCCAGATGATATGATCAAGTAAACATGATCAGCACATGCATGTGCACACGCACTATTTAAATAACCCCTCACCTTTTCAATGTACTTTAACAAAAGCCCTTACTAAGTTCCAAGAGCATTCAACTGAAGTAAACTAATAAGAAATATGGAGGGAGGGGGAAATCAAATGTACTAGCTGTCTAGCACCTTTCATTTGAATATATAATCATATCTTTAAAATATCAATCAGTTACAACCCACAACATTCTGGTGCAGGAGATACAGTTTATTATGCCCTTTGTACAGTTATGCATAATGATACACAGAGAAAAAGAAGGGCTTGCTTATCCAACAACATAAAGTAAATCATTATGGGAGCTGGGAGTAAAACCTAGGAGTAAAACTCTGAATACCGTTGACTTCTCTATATCAAAAGTAGATCATAAAAACTGTAGAGATTCAATGACAAAAATGTTAACAGACTTAAGGTGTGTGTCTTAGTAGTATCTTGTTCTCTTTCAGAACAGAATATTCAGCAAAACTCAAACATCTGAAAATCAGGAAATAGGGAGTTGAGGTATGAACCCACACTGGAGTTGACCAAGTAGAAATCATCAGCAAGCAGTCCAGTTAAATGAATTATTTTAGGTATAGCTGCCTTGAATGACAGAGGGAGCAGCTTGGCAGAACTATGACTGTGATATGAAATAATGCAGGTAGATTATGACATCATCAAACCACAAGGCTCTATCAAAGGAAAGAGGTTCCCATAAATGGTAAGATTCTGTATGTCAGCCTGTATTCTGTAGGAGAGTGGAGGCTAACATTTTTGGCAGATCTGCCACTTTAGCCTCACACCCAACATAGGCCCCTTCAGTCCTTTTCTTTGCTTGATATGCTGCTTTCTGCTTCCAATCCCGTCTTCTACGGTGCTGCTTGTCCCATCCCTGATCTGCTGTGTGCTATACACAGAAGCTGTCAGCATCACGTGTGATATGCCTCCCACAAGCTGACCATCCCTGGTGTAGGGTGTCTCAGCAGAATGACACAGAGATCGTCTTGCCATGGGGATTATCCGCAGGTAGGCACGAAAAGAGTGCTGGCTTGTAGATTTAATATGTATGTCAAGTATAATGTAAACTTTCATGAGGATAAAGCGGATTTGAAAATTAGCATAAGTAATATTCTTTCTCCAAAATGTCTATCTGTAGAGCAGGTATTGACAGCTCCTGTTCAGTGCAATTCAAAGGAAGGGTGAGAGTATGTGTGTTATGAGTGTAATTAGGGCACGTTCAGCTGCAGTTGCAATGCCTGTGGCTTTGAAAAGCATGCTGTAAAAATTTCTAAGTGTCCATTCCCTAGCCTGTATATTTTGTTATAGTGGATGCAGATTACAGTCATGAATTGAAATGTTGGAGGATGTAGTCACTACTAAGATAAAACATAAACATACTCTATACTTCAAAATTTTCACAGTGGCTAAAGTAATTTTAAGTATGTAAGGTTATGGACACACATAAAATATAGAACTATTTAAAGCAGTTTACACCAGAAGTGCACAGATATACAAACCTGTTAAACTGGTTTTAAAGATGCCTGGAATGGTTCAAAAGCATAACTAAAAAATTAAATATTCTTTTGAACTGGGTCACTGTGAACCCTAAAACAATAAATATTCTTTTTAACTCAGTCACTGTGAAACAGATCAATGTTACATGTGGACACCATGTGTTTCCTGACACAGCTCTGGTCATTCTTCCAGGCATCGCATACTGCATTGCTCCTTACCGTCCCACACTACTTCAACTGGCTACTCTGGTGTCTGGCCAAAACCCTAGAGATGCCTTTTTCCCCTTTTGTTGTCAACTTTTATCAATGAACTCCCATGTATTGTTTGTCCAATAAAAACTAGCTTTCTAAATATCATCTCCATCTTCTCTCCCTACTTCACTGTGGCCTGTCATCATATCACCCCAGTCCCTGGGAATCTAAAACCATGGTTCCAAGCACCTCCCACTTCTTACACGCCTCAAGTTTAGTGCAGGCTACTGAAAAGTATGGAACTCATATTTACGGAGAGAAGGGGAAGTAGAAAAGTGAAAACACCAGGAACAGGTTACCCACCCCTACTGGGAAGCGTGGTGGGTTGGGTGCTCATTCACACCCTGTAGTTTTGAAGCCACAGCACTGGAATGCCTAAAATGTAACCATTCTACCTGAAATGCTAGGACACTGTACATGTGGACACTCAATGACTGTGAATTGGTTCCCAATCAGTGACATTTGAGAATGGTTCAGTTGTTGCTTACATTCATACCTAGGAGTTGAATGAAACGTGTAATTGCCTCTGCAGGAATAGCTGGGATTTCCAAAACGTTAGTTCCCTTGTGGAACTAGAGAGGCATTCATATACCTACTGAGGAACAGGAAATCCTTGTATATGCACAAGAAACAATAAAAGGGTCTTATGTTGTCCCCCACAAAAATAAGAGGTCTTGCAGATCCCAGATCCCACCATGGGGAGATGCAAAGATAGAGGCTCATAAAAGCAAAAGGAAAATCTTCCTAGATTGCAGTCTATATAGGGAAGGAGAGATATCATTACAAACATTTGCAGAGGGATATGATTCAAGAACCTGATTGCATTCACAAGGGACAGAGAGTTGGGCTCACATCTGTCTGCCAAATAGCACGTTCCCTGCACAGATCCTATGTGAAAGGGAAAGAGAGGGACACACATACCCTACAATAGTAGTTGGCAATGTTTTGGAGACATGAGCTGGATCAACCAGGCTTGAGTCCCAGGTGGGCCAGTGATTCTAACTCGGCCCACTGCCACAACCAGCACACTCCTTACCCTCACTCCCTTGCCACGGAACAGTGTCCATAAAGCTCTGTCACTGCACAACTATGCTTCAATGTGGGGAACCCTCCCCCCTACCACCTTGCCATCTGACCATGAAACATTGGCAGTAAAACTCCTCACTTGTTGAATTTTACCCAATCTTATTATCTACAGTAACTATTGAATCATCCAGCTTGATGTCATTTGTGGACTTACTATGCACACACTCAGTCCTATCCCCCAAACCATTGATAAAGACGATGAGCAATACTGGACCAGGAACATGGTCCTAGGAACTCCCAGACAATTCCCCCTCAGCTTAACATTGGACCACTGATGACTACTCTTGAAATTGATTATCCAACTTGTTATTAATGCAATTTATAATAGTTTGATTTATAACACGTGCTTATCTTATAAGAATGTCATGGGAGACCATTTCAAAAGCCCTATTATTAAATGCTTTCTTCCTGAGCATTTTCTGATTTTTCTCCTGCACTCATACTGATATTTTTATTTTGAGAATATGCAATTTGGCAGAAGTATATTGTAGTGAGATGGGTTTCACCCCCTGGTTCTGTGCCACAAAGAAAATAAAATTAAATTAAATTGAACCCCCCCCCCCGAAAATAAAATAAATTACTAGACTTGATTTTTTACATCTTAGGTGTCCCTGACTTAACTGACACCCAAACTAGAACACAAAGCTCCCTTTGCATATTACAGGTATCATATGGTTAACTGGTTAAATACATGATTATCTTGAGACCAGCTACACGTCGTCTCACATGTCCACATGCAAAATAGCTGTCACACCATGAAAAGCTCCAACCAGTTATAAAGTTAGACTTTGAAAATGGGTACAAACTGTATAGCTGGTTGCTATCCAGATTTTAATTTGCAAATGTTGCAGGATCTCCCTGTGGTTGGGAGCCCCACAATGGAGGTGATTCTCATCTCCAGCAACTGCCTACTCTGGTGCATGGCAGCACCTCGCAACCCCTGGGACCCAGTGTCCCACAGATGCAGATGCAGATGCAGATGCAGATGCTGGGTCCTGGCAGTGTGGCACAATTGTTATCTCCCACCCCTGGAGGTGCATGGAACTTCACACATCCTTGGGGCTGGGAGATCACAGCAGCTGTGATCTAACTGTGGGGGTTTCACACATTCCCAAGGCTGGGAGATCTGTGATCTCGTAGGCCCAGGGGTATGTTTGGTGCCCCTGCAGCCTGGAGCTCCTCAGCTGAGGGTGCCTCCAGCCACAGGAGCTTGCTTCTGTGCAGGTACAGGTGGCGCCTGGGATTGGGTTCCCCCCACATCATCAATAAGCAATGATGAGATGTAATGCACCATCCCACAGTCGCATCTCCTGCCATGCATGTGTGGCATGGCAGGAGACACAATTAGGTGGATCATACATTAGATCCCATCATCCCTTTATCTGTACCTGTCCTTCTTCGGCAATCCCTCATAGTTGAGAATGATTATTTTACATGATTGTCTTATTTGTGTGTCTGAAGATGGCTGATGAGACCTATCCAAGATCAATAGACTCTACTGCAACTTACACGTGTTTCCAGGTGGAGTATGTGGCGCTGGATTCTTGATTTGGTCTGCTCCCCTTTTCCATCTCCTGTTGTTGTCTTGAGGTTTCAAAGTACTAAGATCCCTGGGGCATAGCTGTACTGCTATCCAGCATGCCCACAGGTGGTGGTAATAGAATGACCTTCAGGGAAGGTTAGCTGTGAAATAAGCAGGGGTAACTGATGATTAAGCAGTCATGAACCAAGCAGTGGCAGTACCTGCATGTGTGGACAGGCCCTAAATATACCTTGCATCACCCCTATGAGACACTCCAAATTTTAAGGTAATGCAAGCTAACACTATGATTTTATAGCACTTGAAATAGTTGACCTTTAAAGAGAAAGTAGTTCTTAACTTGAACTAAATTGGAACCAGGCTCCTCTATAATGTCAGACAGTCATAATGCTAGTCTTACAGGCCTGATCCAGAACCCACTGAAATAAGCAATTTTCCTTTCATAAGGCATTACCTAATGTGGAAAATGATCTAATTTCCTCCAACACTTAATAGTAAGGTATCATTTTATATAACATTTTACCTTATATGGATAAAAGGAATTAAACTCACTTTCTAAATAGTTTGGCAAAAAACTCTGAATATCTTATCTCTTTTTAGTCAGTCATCTTCTCATCAGAGAATGGGAATTTTGTTAAGTGCTGCGATGGTGCTATATTCATGATAATGAGATTCATGCAATTTCTTTTCACTGTTATAGCTTTTCATTTTGATCTGATATTCCACAACACTCATCCCTATCAAGAGAGCAGGCTATATCCTCATCTGTAGTAGTAGCAGTATCATTTGGGTGAATATATATATTTTTTATTTATATTGTTTTCCTTTCTCAGAGCAATGAGAGTAGAAAATATTATTCTGATGACTCCTACCTGTCTTGATTAACATATAAGTAACTAGTATAAGGTCAGGTCTGGAGGCTCCATAAAAGATAGGCTTGGAAGAGCATGGCAAAGGAGAACATGGACACCCAAATCTGTTCCATAATAGCCATGTGAAATCAATTGAAATGAGCTGAAAACAACTTACACTGGTTGTGAGGCTAGACCTGTGCTTGTTGTCTGATAATTAGCTTGCATTCCTGTAACCTCATTTTTCCCCTTCCCACACCTGTTTGCCTCATTTACTTGTTGCATCATCTCATAAGATTATAAACCCTTTTAATGAGCTCTGACTGGTGCTCTGAAGCAAAACTGCAATACAAATAAAAATAGCTAGGGAAAAAAAAAAGAAAAAGCAATGCAGAGAAGGATGATAACAGTTGCCACTGAAACTCAGGCATTATTTTCTAGTTTCCATTTTCTTTCCATGGATCACATCTCTCTCTCTCAAACCTTTTTATTATTATTATTTTTCAGTGCTCTGCTGAAAATGAAATATTTTTGCTTGGAAACATTTATGCATGTGACAATATCAGTGTGAATTTTCAAAAGAAATAGCAATGAAAGCAACCTATGTAAAATACTAAGATTAGTAGATTTGGAGTTTGAAGGTAAATGGCTGAGGATTTTTCATAAATCTTAAGCTGAATAATTCTGGTCCTTGGTTAAATTCTTTCTATAGTCAATATATGTTATAGCACTCTTTCCAAGAAAGAATCATGAATCAAACAATGTCTCTGACTTGCTCACAAAATATGTTATAGATACTGTTATTTCCAAGAAAAGCCAGCTAATAAAAATGAACTGCATATTTTATAGTAATTTATAAGGTCACTGTCCAGGTTTTTGAGAATAAGTAGGCCTTCCATTGTTTTTGGTTACTTCCAGTTTACAAATGGAAATCAACTGATTCCTGACCCAAGAAGAATGTATATGTTGGCACATCCCACAGCTGTTTTGCATAATTTAATTCTGCACCTTTGCAATAAAAGCAAAGAAGCCATAAAGCCATCCAGGCAACGTTTTGGAAATATCGCAAATGTGGGAACTCCCCTTCCCGCTACCTCCCTGCCCAGCATCACATCTATAGCCCCTGGTACACAACATGACAAAAGCAAATAGGAATGATTTGAGCACATCTGTACTCCAGGTAGTTGCTGTTTAAGGAATGACCTCTTGGCATCTAGTTTGAGCACAAATGTGTAAAGCAGACTGTAGAATTCTCCTAACAAAAGGCTTTTAAAAGCTGCTTTTGCTTTCTCTTTTCAGAGCCAGCAGCTTGACCAGCTCCATAAATCAGGAATGTATGCATTTATCAATTACAGGAGTAGACTACAATTTAAATCCTCAAATAATCTGTTCTTATATGTCTGCAACCTTGTATCTGATTGGTACTTGACTCAAATGGGGAAAAATGCCTCTTTTTTGTTCAGTTCCTCCTGGATTTTGAGGCAGGTAAGTTAACTTGATTTCAGTCTGCTTGACTAAAAGCAAAATCCCTAAATTTAGGGTGTGTCTACACTGAACAATTTCAGTGCTTTACAAAGAAGGAATATAGCCATGTTGGCATGGAGCGCCATTCATGTTAATACAGACTGCTAAGAATAATGAACATGAAGAGGATATGTCACTGAGTAGCAGGGTAAATTAGTATGGTAAGAGCTCTGTGCTGATGTGGCTATGTTGCCTGTCAGTATTCAGACTGGTTTATTTAGAACTAAAGCAGATATCTCTATATGTCACTGCTTTATGCAAGATAGGCATATTTTTAAGCAACCCTCTTGTTAACTACCTGATAACTACACAGCCAGATTTCAATTACTACATTTGAAATTAAATTAAGCTCCAGAGCTAGGTTTATAGTTTTATATTGGCAAGCACTACCCTAAGAGAGATCAATTATCTGAGAACTTTTCTACTTTTATGTATAACACCAGAAGGGGCAAACGTGATCATCCAATCTGACATCCTGCATAACACATGCCATATAATTTACCTGTATTGATTCAGTTTGAATTTGATCATTTGATTTAAGGAAAAAACTCAGGCTTGGTTACAAAATGACCAATAATAAAAAATGAGCCACAACCACTGCTAAATTGTTCTGATGGGTAATTATGTTTACTGTGAAAAATGTGTGTCTTATATCTAGTTTAAATATATTTAACTTCGACTTACAATGCCTGTGTCTTGTTATAGCTGTTTCTAGTAGATACAGGCACTATTACCAAATTTTTATTCTTTATGGGTGCATCTATACATGTTTTTAGTGCTCACGAATAAACTTTGGAGCTGATTGCTGGGCCCCGGGTTACAGCCAGAATGGCCTGTTGCTCCCCAAAGGTGCACAGCCCTGTGTTAGGGCAGGCCAGGCCAGCAACAAATGCCACAGATGGCAATGGGTCTGAGGTGGCTGGGGCTGCACCATGCCATAGAGGTCTCTGGGAGCAGCAGGATCTGAGCACCTAAAGGCTACTGTTGCTTTGGCAAGACTGTGGACCTGTGGGGGGTTGTGGGACTGTGGGGGGGGGGGAGCTGTGGGACCTGCAGCAGGTCAGTCCATGTGCTGTATGGGGGGGCTGTGCCCTGTAGAGGTTCAGGGGACCCACCCCTCCTGATCAGCCCCCACATATACAGTCCCCACACACCCACAGTCCCCTCACAATCAATCCATACACCCACACCCCCAAGTGACCCCCACAAACCCCTCACCCATATACCCAGCCATAAACCCCAACCCCCCACAAAAGCCCCATACCACTACAACTCCCCCACAAACTCTACAGCCACCCAACCTCTCCACAAAACCCACACCCCCACACCCTTCCCCCCGCAATCCCACATTCCCTCCACAAATGGTCACACCATGAATGCCCAGCCAGCCACATGGGATGGGACCTGCTGGCAGGAGTTGCAGCTGCAGGGTCAGCTGCCAGACTGCAGCCCTGCCCTGTGCCACATCAGTGCTGGGACATGTGGCCACTTGGGGGATGTGATGTGTTGGGAAGAGGGGTGGAGGTGGCAGCAGGAGTGTGTGAAGGGGAGATGGGGGTCAGGAGTGAGAGAGTACTCAGGGTAGAAAAGGCCTCCAGAGCCAGGCCTAGAGCCCCTCTGCCCTCCTAGAGTAGCCTGTGCAGGGAGAGGCTGAACTGAGAGCAAAGGGCCCAGCTCAGTCCCCAATCCCCAGTCAAAGGCTTCCTAGGGACAGCATGGAGCAGGGAGTGGAACAGCAAGGGCTGGCACTGCTCTGAGCCACACAGCAGTAGGTGTAACAGCTACAACTGGAATAGTGCTGGAACAGAGCTGTGGCTAGGAGGGAGCTAGTGGGGGCATGCAGGGGCTGCAGGTTAGGAGTGAGGGGACTGGAGTCCAGGAGGCTGTGGGTTAAGAGTGAGGGGCAAGAGCCCAGGCAGGGCACTGGCATATCAATGCTGTTTAGTGCCACACATCCTGGTCAGCAAAGGGGGTAGGCACAGCTCTGATTTTTCTATGAGAAAAAAAGCCAAAAGTAAATGCCAATGTGTATAGATTTTAGAATTTATAGAATTTCACAGATTTCATAGATTTCATAGACATTAGGGCTGGAAGGGACCTTGGGAGATCATCGAGTCCAGCCCCCTGCCCAAAGGGCAGGAAGTCAGCTGGG